>NC_060244.1:3969875-4275250 GCF_021155785.1 Neodiprion fabricii
ACAATTAACATCACCAAGAGTAGCCATCTGGCGAAGAAGTAATCTAAACTCACCCTTTCACCGCGCACGTAACATTTACGGTGGTCTGTGTTTTAGAGTTGTTCGAATTTTCACTTAACCGCGCTCCAGATTGCTTTCAAATCGACAAACAAGGAAAGAGCACAAGGGTTTTGACGTTCGATTTTTTCTACGCTTGTTAATTCAAATACACGCGTTTTTACTACAGTATTTATTTCGCCGCAGGACCGTCTGTAACGTTACTCTAACGTTCGTGATAACTGACTCTCGATTCCGGGTTCAATCAATTCGGAAACGTTAATCCGTCTCCTGCCACACACGGGCCGTAGTCAAAAAACAGGTTGGGTGAATTTTTCTTCGGCGATAAGAGCTTCGGACCAAAGTTCATTCCTGTGTTTTTCTTCCGTTCCCTCCCGCATTTCTGTCGCTAATCTTAAATTAATCACGCGACAAACAACATCTTGGCATATTTGGCCCGGGTGTGTAACGCCTACGAGCGTGTAATTATCGCTCTCACTTTCCGTTCCCCTTTTTTCATCCACGGAATCCCCCCCGAGGCTGTTTCGCGGTTGCGCACATAGTCGTATTTTTGACTATTTATCAATCCACTTGCAGGCTACATCTTGCAAAACTAATACGTCATCCTTCCTGGCAGGAGTAGATGGATAGCGAACCTCCGCCAAGTTTACCCGGGGTAAAAGTCACCGTTCAGCCCTTCGTTGGTGCGTAATTCGCGAACAAAATTTTCACACCCTAGGCATGTGTTCCTCTCTGGCGTGGTTCGAAGTTTCCGAAACGAATTTGAAACGAGACGATAAAGAATAAAATTAAACATTATTCATCGTCAAATCTGATATATTAATTCATCTCTAACACGCGGAAAATCTTTCTCCTTTAACAATCCTCGCCATCACCATGCAAACCTATATACCCGGTACGATCATTCTTTAAGGGATGAAGAAAAATCGACGGATCGAAACCGGGACGATGATGACGGTGAAAATTTCTCCCGTTCGTACTCTGTAACGTGCAGCAATTGGACCAAGCGACGGTGAATATCGCACGCTATCTCTAGATCAGGGCTTAATTAAACAGAGGACCGGGTCAATCCGCTTACGTGGCTCGAAGGAATCTTTTTATATCTCGTTAGCAGCGTTGACGCGGTGCAGACTCGACTCTCTCGCCCCACGTCCATCAGGATTGTTTTCACCGCCGCGTGCAAGTCATTGCGATTATCCGAAATTCACTGAGATTTTCCCTCCGCCCTCCCAAAGAGCTCGGACCGTATCCACCTCGGCTTCCGTTACCAAAGATGCTTATACATTGAACGTGTACGTATATGGTGTATGCAAAACCGATCATCGCTTATAATCGTGACCCGGTAAAATTATTTTAAGGAGATTATAACACAGGCATGGATACGGGACTACCGGCTCTTTTTTCTTTTTTTTCAAAACCAAGGAAAATCTACACGGATTTTTAATCGTTATTTTTGTTACGTTTCGGTGAATCGAGATGTGTTATCGAGACGAGAATTAAATTCACATGTATCGTTTCGAAAGCGTACCAGCCGTTAATTTGTAACGAAGAAATTTTAGACGCGCGAGGAATCCGGCATAAGCCAACTGAATTCTTCCTGGGAATGATTTATCCGCAATTTGCGGATTCGCGGAAAATCTTGCGCACGTACATACGTCGGTATAAAAAGACTTTTTATTCATATCTCGAGCACGCGAAGAATGCGGCGGTGGCGTGACCTATGGCAACACCGGACTACTACCGTCGACGGGCAAAGGAGACCCGGGTTCAGAGGAGGTCAGACAACGCCGTCGACGACGATGCCGAGAACGCGGGACCGAGCTTATAAATTCTCGGGGGCTAAAGGTGGGACGAATGATAAGCATTTCAACGCCTGGTGCTATTGTTGTCTCAGCGATAAGATCTCCCGTTGAATCCAAACCTCGGTTGGCCCTCCGAGGACAGTTTGAGTTATGCCGGCTCCTGTACTTACAATGAGAGAGCGAGGAAAGTGAAGGTGGCCAGATTTATAGGGACTAACGTATCACGCGACTCGAACACCGCTGCTCTACGCCTCTCCCACCTCCTTCTCGAATTTCCTCCCCCCCCCTCAAACGGTGTCGCCTATTTTGCCAATTGTCAGATATTTTTGCGCCTCGGTATTTGCGATAATGCTCCGTCACAGCTTGGTCGGTTTTACCGTAAATTTTAAACCACGTTTTCTACCTTGATTTGTAATTGTTTTTTTTGTTTTTTTTTAATTCCGATTGGCAAAGGTGTACAGAACCGCGTTTCTTCTTTCAGAAATGGTAAACGACGTTCTAGCTGGAATGTGCCTGCAGATACGTGATAATTTTGTTGTTCGTTAGGATCGAATGTCAGGAGATCCGCGAGGCGTGCGACGCACCGTTTATTTCGAGGAGTCTCGCGTTAGCTAAGATCGCGTGACGGGTTAGAAATTGGATTCAATTTTAACAGGATAACGGAAAGTCTCGGGCGATTTACACTCGGATGTCAAAGAAAGTCGATGCGCGAGGCTCTTATCGTCTCAAATCGCATAGCGTCAGCATAAATTGCAGGGTAATATGAGGCGTCCCGGTTAAGTGATCGACGAAATAGTTTTGAAGCTTGCAGAAAGTAGCGTATACGCATCTCTCCAAATCGCTTGAAAATTTTTTAAAGAAAGATCTGTAAGATTCCTTCGATTTCGCTCATCGATGCGATTCGTTCTATTCAAAGGACTGTTTTTCACAAATTTTCAACTTTCGTAATTAAGTAAAAGATCTTCGCTCAGCCAACGAATATAATAATTTGCCAAACACTCTGTGTTATACCTGCATCCGGTACGTATAATGAGACGACTTAAAAGTATATGCATGGATTCCGGTACAGCCCACGTCTTTAATTAATGCCCGCGTATACACGACATGCATATTGTATTCCATCACCGTGAATCAGGCGGCGTGGTCCAGGGGAAAATAGGGATGCTCTGGAAACGGGGATGAGGCTAATCACCGTCCGACTCGGCGTTCATGCCAACGCCGACTACGCGGAAATTAGCGAGGAACTCGAGATCTGCGGTTCGCTCTACGGCGCGGATCTACGCTGTGCACCCTGCAGCCTGCAGGGATTATCCCGTCTAATCTCCCTCGCTGCACATCCTGCAAACTCGATCCAGCCGTTTTGCATGGATGCCGTTTCGGTTCGGTTACCCGAACAGCAACGATTTTCTCTCGTCATCTCGCCCCGTGCATGCTTTTTCCCTCAAACTGCTTTTCTCCGCAGCGGCTGCCCGCGTAACGTTTGTCTGCATCCGCGTGTGCAGCCTCACTTTGTAGTATCGCCGGGGGTCAAAGGAGCTTTTGCGGCCCCGTCGTTACAAATTGGTGCCCGCGTATCGTGGAAAAGAGCTCCCGCTGCCCAGGGACGAGCTTGAAATGGCCCTTCTAGGGACGACCAAGGAGAAATATTTCGCAAAGTTCTCGTTCGCGTTGTGTGTTCAGTTTTCCTCGCTCCTATCGACCGAGTGGAACCAACTCGCGATGCGAGGCTGAGCATTGTTGTAAAACTGTTCGAGCGTTTTCAGGTACGGTAGGTATCGTAAAATAGCAGTAGTTGCGTTTCACGAAAATTTTTATTCCTCGTAATTGTGGTACAAATTTTCAAAACTTTAAGAAAAAAAAAAAAATATATATATATATATATATATAAACGAAATTACAACCGTATCACAACCCGCAGGTGAAAGTCGAGAATTCAATGAACGAAAAAGTCCGAGTGTGAGATAAAAATACCCGAGCAATTTGAGAATCGCATAATCCGATTTCATCCATGCGCCGTTGCAGCTGCAGTTCCGTAACGCCTCGTTAATCCAATTTATGGAATATTTATTGTCAAGGAGTAAGGCTGCAGGATCTGTCTCCGGTTCCGCGGGCGAATGGCGGTCAGCCCTCAACGCCTCGAAGGGTATTGCCTCGTACATTAATTACCCAGCATTAGCCGGAAAAGTGGATTAATCGAATTCGGCTGCATCGAACGCTGGACGGAAGGGATCTCGGGAGGGGAAAACAAGACCGGCTTCATTCGGCGAGCCGATGAAACATATTTTCACCGATTGCAGGCTGCCGCAAATCGAACGAGGGAATAAAGCTCGGCCATTTCACCCCCGAGACGGTCTTCCAGCACCCCCGAAACTATCACCACGGTCCATCTTCCGAGTTGCAGGATTCGGCCTGATCTAGTCGTTCGAATTTATGTGTGTCTACGTAGATACGTGAGTACCAAGCGTTCGAATAACGACCGTCTCGCATCTATATACACATATAACGTACGAAAACAAGAAGAAGAAGGAAATAAAGAAACGAAAAAATCTCCAGAGCCGAACTCAATCGCTGATGGAAAATCTTAATTGCTGCGGAGGTGACCGTTCGCCGTTCACCGCCTATCAATTCCCCGTTGTTCGGGGGTGGGGGTGTACTCGAGGAACCTGGGACTGCATGGTCCTCGCATTTATCGAATCGCCGAGGGTGCGACGCGGCGCTTCCACTTATCTAATTGCTTCTTAAATTGCCCGCGATAACCTCTCCTCGACGGACAATATTCACAGATTTTCCGCCCCCTGCTACTCGCCGATTAGATACCAAACTCTCGCGCAATTTCATTCTGCGTCAAAAATCAATTTACCCTCGGTTTTACGGGACCTCGGTTGCTCGCCCGGATCCCTCGCTAATATCTAATAATCTCATCCCGATGTTATTTTTGTAGAACAAAAATCGGACCGCCAAATATTCTTCTTCGTCATTATCGTCGAAGCATATTCCGAAAATTAATTATTATCTACAGTTGGAATATTTTCACGAAAGTCAGATTTCAGGAGCTTTTAACTCTAGCAAATGTGAGATATTCAAACACAGTTTGACGGACGGGAAACTCGTGTTCGGAAAAAGTCGGTATAACATAATATACGAATGATTAAATCCGTAAAACATAACGTGGTATGAACAGAAAAAAAGAAATTTCATTTTCATGTTACTGTACAGCAAACATATGTAGATACCGCTTATCGTACCTTGTAGGCGGGCTGACAGATTGTTGAAAAATTTCTCTAACTGTGTTTTCGAAATTTAGAATCAATACCCTGATTCGTCGGGGATTTCCACAGGAAAGCAACGGACCACCTCGAGCAACAACACCCTGCAGTTTCAGCGTCATGTAACGTGATTGGGGCGTTATTTCGGCCTCTTTGGACCGCCCTTATTTTCCATTGTAATTGTTTTCTCGTTCCCGCAAGCCGTTAGAAGCCACGTTCAGCGTTGGACGATACCCAGAGGAAAAGCTGCATGGGCGGATTCACTGTAAAGCTTTCCGCGGGGCGACGTTATCATATTAATTGACGTATTACCGCCAACTGTGCGATTCGGAATCGGAACATTTTCCTCCGGATAAAACGGAGAGAATGCGGATTTGTCGCGACGTTCAAACCGCACGCTATTTTTTTGTCTTTTTCTCAATCGCAGTTTCTGTCATCACAATTCGAGACTCCGTGGTTTGTCTGACTGTAAACCGACCCCGACTACTTCCAGTGAAGAGAACTCGGCGTTACTCGGCATCTTCGCTGAAAATTTATCTCTAACGTCCGAAATAAAAATCATCGCTTTTCAGATATTGTATAAGAAAACTGCAAAATAGCAGAGAGAAGAAAAATCCTGAGATTTACCGAGGAAAGAGGCAACGATGAAACAAAGAATAGCAAGTAAAACGCGGATGATTGTTTTGTAAAATTAATCCGAAAGAGACTGATGAGTAACAATAGCATCAGGACATGCGGTCACGCGTCGTTATACCGAAGAAAATGAAATTTTTCTACCGATCGTAAAACCGCAAAGATATTACGAGATGGAGAGGAAAAAAGGAAAAATTACTCTCATCAAATTACGTTGCTTTACGACCCACGGGGAGAGTAACGGACGACTGAAATTTGTACGCATAAAGCATTTTGCAAATGCGGAATTAAAACTCGCACGATAACTTTTTCAACAGTGCCCGCGTTTATAGCTATTTTCTTTTTTAATATTTTATGGGGCACAACGTTATGCACGGAGCAAAATGATTTATTTCAATATGAATTATCGCGGTGATGAAAAAATAATTCGTTTCACGTGCTCCGAAGAAATGTTTGATACTGTAGTGATTAAGAATATATCGTGTCAGAAAAAAAAAAAAATTGTGAAATTGTTAACATCTTTCAAACAGATTTTGTTTCGTTATACGTCCTCGCAGGTAATACAAATATAATAATTCGATAAATAGTCAACGTAGGGAAATACCGTGGGAATAAATAAATAAATAAATAAGAAGTATCAATTTTCCGGAACAAAGCTTATCGCCATCTCGCTTAACGCGAGGCAAATAATTCCGGCTCAGAGATAGGCTGGCTGGGAGCTGGCGTCCATAATCGTTGGGTTTCGCGTTTTCCTCAAAAAATCCCAAGGGAGCAACGGTGATTAGGTCTAATTTGCGATTATGCAAAAATACGTATAACTTCATAAGCACCGTCTAGAATTCTGCATGTATACGATACTGCCTCGACCTCTGCCGCGTCGCGTCGCCTCGCGTCGTCTCTGGGGTGGCCTCAATTTTCTTATGCAACACCGTCGGCCAGAGCTAAATTCCCCGGCAACGACTCTCGACCTCCCGACCTCTCGCCGCGAAAGGAAACTTGAAAACCGATCTAAGCCCGTCCTAATCTCACCTGTGCCGTTTCCCCCCGCCTGCGACGGCTTAATAGGTTCCCGAAGAAAATAAATTCGGCACTTATGCTAATACTGTGTCTACACACACACACACACAATATATACGTTTACGTACATGGGCACAAAACCACCCGCCTGGGATTTTCAAACCGCGCGTTATGTGCACACTACATATAATATGCTATATACGTACGCACGTGTGTTCACGTGTAAACTTTTGTCGCGAATTTTATGCCATATACTATAAAATCCCCCATCGTTGTCATAGGAATATAGTATATCCAACTTCTATTTCGTCGCTTGATCTCTTCCTCGCGTGCACCTCGAAGCCCGGTTATTTTCTTTCTTGTTTCACATTTTCACAACGTTGAAAATGTTTTCCAGTACGTAGCTGGTACCTGTGTACGTAGGTACGTGCGCGGTATACAGGGGTGGCATTTTATTTATTTTTTTGAATGTTTTTTTTTTTTTTTTTTTTTTTTTTACCATCGGAAAGAAAATATTTTCTTCCCTGCTGGAATTTTGTCGCGTATAACCGGCGATCGCGTTCAGCCGACCCCTCTCCGTGTAACTCCGCATGTACCGGTTTAATTAATCGGAGCATTGCGGGCATTCCGACAAAGGATTATCACAGGCTCAGAACGTAACCAACCCGGGGGTGACATACCTGCCCCGATATAATTACGAGCGATTTGGATTCCTTGAAAGTCACCGACAGGTGCAGGATAATTGGCAAGTTGGATAGCTATAGCGGAGGACGAATTTTAGATACCTACTATGGCACGCCGGGAATTGCCCTCATATTGAATTCCGACTTGGGATTAATTCGTTTCCACCCTCTCACATCGATCCGGTTATTTGCCAGTCTCGCAGTTTTTTTTTGTTATTTTTTTTTTTTTTGTTTTTTTTTTCTGTGTTCATCCTGTCTCAATTTGCGTCTGCTTCGAATACCAAAAAGACAGTATTTACAGGATCAAAAGTAGAGAAGAATTTCAAATTCTTACGCACCCGGCCGATCGAGAAAAAAAATCGACGCTACGTGCGACGGCAATAAAATCGAACCACGATTTTTGTGTTACAAACCAATCGTTTCATTCGGCCAATATAATGATTTGCCGCAACACGCCTATCCGTGTACACGTTCCCTCAATATTTGAATTTCGATCCCTCGTTGAATATTCAAAGGCATGATTTTTCGATGGTTTAACGCTGCAAGTGCCGGTAGGTGGATACCTACAGCCAGGCACGGCATACATGCATAACCAGTTTTTCTCCCCAAACCTGATTTCGTGTTTACTGGGGTGAAAATGCATCGCGGAACGTGTCGGCGGAGCACAAAAGAAGAGGAACAAAAACAGAAGTAAATTTAACACGATAATTTTCTACACCCGATAACGATTGTTGGACGCTGACCTAGGTCAACGGATATTTTGGTAGAATTAGTGGCGGTGCAAGAGGGATTTAAAAAAAAAATAAAAATAGTCAACCTTGGGCTCTGTGTACCTTCATTTATACCTAGTAGTTAAATTCATATCCATTTGTAATGGACAGGTTTCTCTTTTTTTTTGGCTTAATTACGTTGTTGCTATCACTCGAGAAACAATAGTAATCCTAAACGCATACTTGGAGAAAAATAAACGAAACAGGGTGCCAAATATAGTAGGGTTCAAATTTAAATTATAGTTTGAAAACGAGTTTTATTTTAAATATTTTAGAACAGAGAATCGGGGATTGAAATACTCAGTGAAAATGTTTGGTCCTTGTAAGCCTCGTGAATAATCGTCGAAAATTACGAATTGAGATGAACGAATAATGGATGTGAAATTGATTGAAAATCATCGAGTCAATGCACACGTATTGATTTATTCAAGTCTCAGCATTTTCTTACAATAATTCACTTAGAGTGGAAAATAGTTATGAATTATTGGTTCTTAAATTGTAACAAGAAAGCCTCAAACATCGCGTGTGAATGGCAAAAGTGTTGCCTGAATTTTTGAAAATTCACAGCATGGAGAAAAAACGGTGTGGAAAATCAAATTCGAGGGAGTAAATTTAACACCAATAGAATTTCGAGGTGCAGGTTGAACAGCCGATAATGCTGTGCATGCGCTTACCGAAAATCTATTGAAATGCATTTTCGATAAGCCAAATCGCGGAGCAAACGGTGCGCAAACGTTCATTTAACATATGGAAGCCTGCAAACGGAAAATTCGTATTATATACAACAAATGTACAGATATACAACCGTTTGAACCGGATGAAAACTATCCGCACGTGTTTTGTACCCTGCTTTACGTTTACATCCCTTTCCTACCTTTCCTATTTTCAAGTTCGACGGTGCGTTAAAAATTCTATACCAACCGAAACGAAATTCCGACCAAATAACGCGATCCTCGCCGCTCAAACGCTTTTCCATTTTTCGTTTCTACCATATTCGTTTTTTACGCTATAAATTTTCTGTAAAAAATTCTTCACGGATAATACAAAACGATGCAAATCGTTATCACCGCGATTATGTTTTCCCTCTGGGATTAAACTCTCACGCAGTTCAGGAGAAATAATGAACGGCAAAAAAAAAAGAAGAAGAAAAAACGAAGGAACAACCTTTAATGTCCGCAAACAACAGGAAAATCATGATCTCTCGGCAAGTTCGTTTTCTCTACAAACTTACCTTGATAGTTTTCGGACTGAACTTGTTCCGGCGGAATGGCATATCCGGCAGTGGCGTTCGGTGGACAACCGTTTCGGACCTGCTGTGCTCGAAGGGTGTGGGTGGCATGGAGGGAAGGGCCCCGTGGTGGAACTTCAGGGGGAGCTGGTTCCGGGGGTGAATCACCGCCGGTGTCTGCACAGGCAACCATAACTTCTTTTTTATAATCGTGAAAAACATCACCCTTAAATTTTTCGCGAGTTCTCGGAGCCTTGGTAAGTGTTTTTCCTTTCCCGATCTTGTCGCGTGATTTTTTGCGCGGTTGTATACAACACGTCCTCCGAGATATGTGGGGCACGTATGTGTCTCGAACCCGAGGAACCGTATCTACAGTTTAATAGTTTTTCCCGTCCCAAGGCGAGTCGTCGCGACTCTGCCTTTTAGACGATTGACTTTAACTCTGAACTCTCGTGTACATTATACGTACGTACATATACACGACGCTCGCTTTTCTTTTTTATTTAAAAAGTACAGGTACGTCAATCCGGCGCTCAATTATCTGTCGTTTTTATTTCGCCTCAAGGATCCAGGAATTGTAAGAAACTGTAGGGACACGTTTGTTCTAGCTCGATGTCAGGTTCGATGTCTCTAATCATTTAAACCCTCGTCAATCGATTTCAGGATATTACGTGTCTTGAATTTGTCAAATTTGAAAGAACCAATTACGAATTACTATTTTTTTTTTTTTGTTTTTTTAATTGCACTCAATTTTATTCAAGAAATAAAAACTTTTCTAACGCAATGAAAGAAATAAAATAAAATCACGAATAGTCCGGAAATGATGAACATGCTACCCCTGATCTATAATTCTGGAGATTAAAAAATAATTCTAACGTTTATTGTGTAAAAGGTATCGCAGTGTAAACGGTACCAGTTATTGAATCGAGTGCATTTATCTAGAAAGAATTTACAATAAAGACGGATCGGTATAAATGACACGATTAATGGTTGATTGAATCAACGACATGTATAATTATCTAAGGCACAGAGTACAGGCCAAGCATACAAAATAACAACAGTCAGCTGATTATTTCCATGCGTTGCGAGTAAATTGAAACAGGCAATGCCGATCAATTCAATAATCGGCGCTAAACTCTACGAAGCCGTTTTATATGGATTGACCTTATTCGCTTCGATATTTTCCCGTTTACGTAGATACGCATGCGATAAATATTGGCCAAGTTTATCCTTATACATGCAAAAAAAAAAAAAAAAAAAGGCAAACGTAGATTTCACGTGCGCGGAGTATTTTCCGGACTAGAAATAAAAATGAAACGAAACATTTGCAGCTTATCGCCTGTATAGGCTAATGCTAAGCCTCATCGTATTCCTACGAAAGCTATTAGCTAATTCTGATAAGCGGCTCCGAACAACCCGTGAAACTTCCGCCACTCCATCCGCCGTTTTCATCCTCTTTCCCGATGGCTAGACGTCGTAAATACCGCACAAGCGTGTTATAGTGGCCATAAATAACAGTTCGAATGCTCGAGCGTATCTTCGACCCTTTTGTCAAGCCGGGTTTTTCAAAATTCATTAATTAGCGACATATGGCACCTGATCTGCGTTTCTGGCCGGACAGAAATGGCGTGCAGTTTCGGAAAATCTGCGGGTGGAGTCATTCGTTGGTAATGTGCGATTTTAGGGCACCATTAGAGTCGTAAGCTGCATGAATAACGTGTCGCGAATCGATGACGGTGACCATTAATGACCCGCCGCACTGTAGCGACGATAATTATATAATATTCTGAACTGTCGTGAAAAACAATAACGCAGGAAAAAACACAAATCTAGCCTTTCCCTATTCACTGCTTCTAGATGCAGCCGTCCAATATTGCGGTCACGAGCTTCCCTAATAACTGCAATTAAGATACGGTGTGAGTTTTGGATTCTTGGAAGTTCGATCACGCCTTGATTCCAGCCAATCTCAACGTTATTCCATCCATCAGCGTTATTGAGAATCAACGAACCCGATATACTGCGCTGATTTAATTGTTCGAGACTCGCGAGCATCGACGGTGAGAGGGAGGAGGAGGAGGAGGAGGAGGAATGGAGAGAGAAAGGTTGCGATAGTTTGGTCGTCGAGGATAATTAAAGCCGTGTGTAACCATTAGCGGCCGTTAACATAACACAACGGTGGACATTATTGTAAATCAGTGTTATCGGCCACGGAACACGGTATATACACATTATACCAATAGGTAATGTAAGTGGTCGAAACTGTCCCCGAATATATGGACTGGCCGAAGTTCATCGCTGCAGCAGATTTGAATTTCGGGTTGAAAAGTTTGTGAGCGTAGATTATGCGAGCGATAAAATAAATAGAAAAAAAGAGAAGGGCGGCGCGAAAACAAGGGTTGAAAGAATAAATAAAACAACCCCCGTAATTTCCGTGCGTTTCCGCGACTTTTTATCGTGCGTTGCAGTTTTTCTACATATACGTGTACGTACCTACGGATAATACATACTACACGCTTGTCGTAGTTCGATAATCCCGGCAGTGAATTGACGCCGCATGCGGGGGAACCGAGCGAAAACCTACTGAAACGCAACTACCGTAGCGAAATTTATGAATTGGAAAAAAGTCGATTCTATTGTTTCCATTTTAACGGCCATTAGTTGAAAACGTCATTATCGGAGCTGCAGTAATTGATAGTTCTGAACAGTAAACGAACCGTGTCCAGGACAGATTCGTACCTCCGGTCCGTTTCGACGCATATATATATATATATAGATACGTATACAGATTGCGGCAAAGAGAGGTGTGCATGCGATTATAACCGTTCACCGATATTATGTGTAGCTACAGAGCGAACAGCGTTCTATTATCGTCGATCATTCAATGAACGCGCGTGTTGCGAACTTCCCCGATTACCGTATACGACCGATTCAATTACGTGTATTATTATTTAAATTATTATTTATAGAGACCTGCCGCATGCATTGCGTTACGCTTAATACGATCTATAAATACACACATACAACGTAACAAAACATTCGAGAATTCTATGCAGCATACACATGTAGGTACTACACAAACACATCTGTAAACTGAATTGTCAGATAGAATGAAAACGGGGTATTTCAAATGGGATTTTGTCCGTTCCGGTCGGCGATACGGAAGAACGGACTGTACAGTGCCGAAGATTATAGCCGGGCTTGCTACGGCATTCAATTTCGTGCGAAAAAAAGAAATTAAAAAAAAAAAGATTCATTCGTCTAATCATTTTTCCTCCCACATATCTCTTTCACACGTCGAAACACGTATACGTAATCGTACATGTATTGTGCATCAGCAAATACATACCGGTGAAGTACGAAGGCCTTGACAGACCTGGTGTGCGAGGTTGTTGTGCAGGAGAAAAAGAGAGCGAGAAAAAGAAAAAAAAATGAACAGTGATTAGTGCCATGTGCTTGCGGTGCTTTTCGAAGGGTGCGGAAAATGCATGATTCCAAATGGCCGAAGTGAAACACGAATTCGCGTAATCAATTTCAATGGGGAATAGAACTGGGAAATTTGTGATGATACGAATCATGCGTGTCGATGACGGTGCGGTGATTTTTCGTTCGAATGAATTTGACAAAAATAATGCGATGAGGAAAATCTGATTCGTAGACTTCGAGAAATTATTATAACGCCCTTCACCATGAGGTATGCGGTATGCATCAAGTCGGAACAAAATCAAACTCTCCTGAAGTAAATATAATTAATACTTCTACAGCAATAATGAATATAAGAGAGAAAATGTCGAATATGTACATACGAGGGGCACAACCGCACCTGTACGCCCAGTCAATTATAATTCGCATATAACAATTGTTTAATTAAATTGAGTCGCATGAAACGTTGGTGAATAGGCGGAGGAGGAGGGGGGAGGAGGGATAGGGGGTAGGTACGGGTTCTGTCGTGAACATACGTGTCGCGGTTATAATGTGTGCTGTGGATAACTTTACTGCGGGTATCGAAACACGGTACGTATTCCTATAGAGCCGTTATTGAATCCCGCACGTACGAACAGCTTGTTCCACGCGTTCTACGAGGATTGAAAATATTTGTAGGTAATTGCACGGTCAGTCGACATCTGCCGGTGCTCCCGGTGAAAAGAAGAAAAAAAAGAGGGAGATGGAAAACAAAAAAAAAGGACGGAAAAAGACTGCGTTACTACATTTTTAGCCCCTTGCTGGATTATGTTCCTGTTATTGTTCACGCGTGAAGAACGTACAAAGTTGTGAAACTTACTCGCGGGGCAATAATTTCATCGAATTACATTGAACGACGTCGAATTTGGAAACCGAAAAAAGAGAATATCGGACAGAAATCCAGAAGCCAAAAGCATGGAATTGCGGGGGGAAAAGGGAAATTATGAAATGCCGTAAATTAAAGAATACGAAAACATGGAATCGTTAGAAGTCTGCGAGTTATAATATAATATTTCAACATTTTACCTCTTATACATTTTGTAATTCTACGAAACAGACTATCGCGTCCTCGATAAATCGAAATTGCAACCCTTTCCTCATCTCCGATAATGCAACGTTTTAACCCCCGGCGAGCATGAAGATCGAAGGAAACTCAACTCCACTATACGCGTAGCTGGCAATTGATGCGGACGTGCACAAGCGTCGAGTCACGTTTCAAGTTGCGTGACATTTTTGGGGTTGGGTATACCCGAGGGTGGCTTCGAAACCGTGGAAAACCGGTAACAGAGGACGGTGGTAGCGATCGTCACTCGAAAAGTGGCGGAGTAGATTTTGTATCGGAGGTTTCGCCGCCCCCGTCCCGAGTATAATAATCGAATAAAAGTCAGCCTAATCGAAGGGGCGAGGCGCGGGGGTTGCGGACGAGTACGAGTCCCAGCCCCGTGTTTCGCGCCAATTCTCTCGCGTCCCCGTGCGAACTTGATTTAGCGAGTGCCCCGCAATGAGCTCGGTTGGCGAAGTGAGCGTCCCGCTGCTGCATACGGTGCTCGGCGAATCGGAAGCCCGTAATCACGGAGCCAATTAAGGGTGGTGACGCCACCGGGCATCCCACTGACACCTCGATGCTCTCGAAACTCCCTCTCATCACCCTCTCTCTCTCCCCTCCTCATCCTACTCCCCTTCGGCTCGTCCAGGGTTGGTCAGAGAAACCGCAGCCCAGAAACGCTTCCCCGCACCGATGGACCTCTGCAAGGTGGACGGTTACTTGACGCAAGGGTGTATCTCCCCCCCTTGAGAAGGATTGCGTTATACGTATTTATGGAGATGTCTGCAGATTGTATTTCCACGAGGAGTGACGGCTGCGATTATTCGAACACGTCACCGTCCGTGTTCCATTCCTAGCTTTCGAGGCATTTGTATGTACGGATATTCGACAAAAACAAGGGTGGAAGTTCGATCTGGGAAATTTTTTCTTTTCGAGCAAGTAAACGAATCACCTTCTAAAGTTTATTGAACGGGTTATCGATTCAGTTTTATGAACCGAATTCAAGACAGATTTTCAAAGCTGTTCTCAACGATGGGTGAATCGTATCAACGAGCAGTTCAATCGAGGGTGTTGGCACTGACCCAGGTACAAATATGCGCACCGATAGATACAGTGGTAATCTATAGCTGTTCCCTGAGTCAGATATGCACTTGAAATATTTTATTATCTCCTCTAATGACCCGGTCGGAATCATATAACAGCCGTCATTGTGCGCTAGTCGCGGTAAACAGGAGTATTTGCGATTGATATGTTATTAATATTGCAGCAGTTTTTGTCGCCACTCGGTGCGGAGAAATACGCTATGTCTTATAGAATGCGTTACGCGTCTGCGTTACATATGTTGTCCAATATGCATACTGTGTTAACGCTCAGATCTCAAACCCGATTCAGCATTATACACGAGTCCGGATAATTCAATAGGATCGGAGAGAAGTAGCGCCGGGTAAACTAAACGCGAAGTGCCCAACCATCTGTAACATCGAGGTAGGTACCATGCACCACGACGGTATCAACGTTCGTCCCCGTTGACCGCGTCTAATCTGATTTTCCCAGGGTTCCCCAGCCTCGAACAGTGAGGACATCGGTTTAACGTTGGTAAGCTTTGTCTGGGAAGAGCGAAAGCCATTTGCTAATAGACGTAGGTACCGTAGGTAGGTAGGTAGGAGGTAGGTACCAAGCTATACCTTCGTTAGAGAGCGGACTGAACCTTCGTCCACTTCCCCACGGGGAGACAGGTCATGCGATCCAAACAATTACCGGAAACGGGATTCCGTCAAGTTCAATTCTCTTACCGGTTTCCGATTACGCCTGACATTCACGGACCGAGGCTAATTCTCGTTACAGATTACCACCCTTACGCTTCTGACGCACATTACATCCGAATGGAGTTTTAACGGTTGAAACTAACGCCTTTCTTTTTTCCCTCGTTTCATTGGGATCAACTGAATTATCCTTCGAGGACGACGAAGAATCGTGCATTAGCAGCTAATTGATCTCGTAATAGCAAATCCGGAGTGTCGTCGAAACGAGCTGCACGGCTACGGGTTTAACTCCAGGCTTCGAGTGTCTGCAGACATACTATAAGGTGTCGCCTAGCAGCAAACGAGATCCAGTCAAATGCGTTTAAAAGTTCAACGTACATACATACATGCACCCAAAGAGCTACCGGGTCGTGAATGTACGTCAGCGACGGGTACCCACGAGTAACTTGTTCATCCGGTGGTTCAAAACTGCGTTACCTTTGGAGACCGTGGAAAGCCGCGTCAGAAGAGGGACGCGCGAGATAACGAGAGATATTCGCGAGAGACGGAGGGACGTACGGGGGGGTCTAAATACTCTCGGCGTTCCAAAACAATGGACTGGTACCGACTAACTTTCCAGTGACCCCCGTTAACCAGCCTGACCACGGGGTAACTGGTAACTCAGTTACCCACTTGCGAACCAAAGCAGCAACATGGCCGACGTGCCAGTTCCACCGGACGAACGAACGACAATTTCACGTCGGAGACGCACCTCGGGGCTCGCTATTTACAAATTTTGTGCAACCATGCACGATTCGCTAAATGTGGAACGGTTTTCGATACTTCCCGACCTTCTAACGAGCATAACGAAAACTTGCGTGCTGAGTGATCGTGGACGTCTTTTAATTCTCGGGTATACCGTACGTGACAGTTGTTTTTTCATTACGTTTCAGCGAAATGTTATTAAGGAAATGTGGGAACCGATGATGCACTTATTACCATACCAATGGCGAACATGAACCGATGGAAGGACTTGTTGATGCGCATGTCCGTTTCGTTACACGTATCTAATATAAATGTATCCATTATACGTGTACGAGTTTATTGGAAAAACCATGTAACCATCGGAACTTTCGAGTAAAATAAAAATGGAACAACATCGTAAAACAATATCATTTTGAGACCATTTATTACGTACCTAAATTATTTCACAGACAAACCCTTTCCTCTGAATTGAGTTAACAAAATACCATGATAAAGCGATCGAAGATTTTCGTACAAGAAAATGAGAAAGTTGTTATGATTTCGTTTTACGAAGTTCTGACGTGAGCAATGACGATGACGATGATTGTGATTTTCGTGTGTGACCTGACGAGTGGGATCGGGATGTTTACGGATAGACAACGGACAACGAACTTGTAGCTTGCTGCCTTCGCGAATGGTGAAAAAAAGCTCGACTTACCGTTGTTGAGGTGCATGCGAGAATGTTCGTCGGGAAAAACGGCCTCTGATCTGTCGCTGCTCGCGGTCGAGCTGCTGCTTAAAGCGCTGGCGTGTCCTCGGCGATTACGTCGATTGAGAGTGCCGCCGGCAGCGGAGTTGTTTTTCTTTGTCGGTGCAGCGTATACAGTTTCGCCTGAAAGTACGAAATTCGAGAATAAGAATATGAGGGGAAAAAGAGAAACCAAAGAAATGTCAATCTTTATTCCCGCATCGCACGGATTGAGAACATATGTAACCAATGTGTGTCGGAACGTGTTATTGTACGGGAAAATTGGCCCGGCTGTGCAGGAGCTTATTTCAAGCTTGCGTAACGACTGAAACGACAAACGATCCGACGCAACGGGGTGAATTCGCGTTGAGCTGCACCGGTTCAGAAAACGTCCCATATCAACCGAAGCGAGTCTGCTCCCCGGGTTGCAGAAAAGCAAGGAGAAACCGTCCGGAATAATCCGCGGATTTGGAAAAGTTTGCAAAACCTTACACACGTAATATTATATGTATATAGTATAATACTAGCAATTTTACCGGCGTTCCCCGGGGGGATAAAGATGCGCGCTCACCTTTTGGCTTCCCTGTTGGTAGTAAAAAGAAAAAAAAAAAAAGAAAAAAAAAACCAAGAAAATATGGCACTTAAGGCGCGCGTGAGAAAAGCGTGGATAAGAAGCGGGTAAAAAGCCGGAATCGATTCTCACCGTTTCCGCTACGTGACCTGTCCGACATCGCGGACCCGTTGTAGTGATGCCGACGCGAATTTGTGCTCTCCAAAGGAAACGGGGATGCCTGCCGATGATTGGGGGTCAAGGTCGGCGGCGGCGTCGGGAAGGGGGTCGTCGGATTATCCGTCGTCGCGGCGCCCTCCGTGTCGGATCCGGTGCGATATGACCGATCAGCGGCGCCTGGAACAGAGGAAAAGAGAAGCGCGTTGAATGGACAGAAATCGAGTTGCGGTTCCTCTGTTTTCGTCGATTTTTTAAAACAAATTTTCCGCCCCCGAGTCCGGTCGTTTTGCGGTATTTGTCAGGTATCCTCGAATTTCCCTGCAGCGCGAGCGTCGCGTGAAGTCGCACAGCGTCTTCCGGAGTTACTTTTATACCCGGGAGAAGACTCCCGCGGGAATCGGCCGAGCTAAAGGGTAGTAAACCCGGATGATCGGTGCACTCGGAATAACACCGCAGCAGAGAAAGGGGAACGCGGTGCCGGGATATCTTCCGTGGAAATAAGTGTGATCAAATCCAGGAGTCGAGTGCACGGTTAGATCCGGTCACCCGGTTTCTCCACTCTCTGACGATGAGTCGCCCCAGCTCGGACTTCCTTCCAACGACGTCGTTCGCCGAATCTACTCTCCGGCAACCCCTGCCGCTCTCTCTCTCTCTTTATCTCTCTTTCTCTTTCTCTCTCACTCTCTTACCGAGCGACAACTGATAGCTATCTCGCCCGCTCTTTACGGGATGGACATATTGATCCTTATACCCAACTACTTGCGGACACGGGTTTTCGTCAGTTTTCTTCGAGATATAAATGTACAAGAAAGAGGAGAGAGACCGCGTGGATGGAGCAATGGAGGGATCGAAGGGATGATGATTGAGTCTGGGATGTACCAACAGAATTTTGGGCGGACCGGAGGATGAATTGTCCACATAAGTGTTATTTGCGCTGATGATAGTGAACTCGACGAGAAAAACAACCTTTATATGTATCGGAAATGAATATGATTAAATTTGAATAACACGAGCTAAGATATTAACAATTTGAGATACAATTTTATTATTACAACGATTTTTTTTATTTTTCTGCACGTTTTGTTCGCCATGTAGAGATAGCTTGCAATTTTTCACACATAGTCATCTCCAGATTGGATAAAAATAGATTTTCGTTAGTACGGTGCGACAAATGTTAGTCAATAATAATAATTCCACGTTTTAGCTGGTCCATAATGTGAGATTTCTTAAATTTACTTCAGATAATTTGTAGATATCGATCAAAGAGAACAATACATGAGCTTAAAAACATTGCAATTCGGTTAAAAATACCAGTGTTCAATTATTCCGAACGTTCTAGTAATAAAATCTTTTCTTAAATTAGAAATTTTTCTTCATTAAGCTCAGATTCGTGCACCGAGAATTTTTTTTAAAACAGTTTTCTTCTCTTCACCTAACTTCCGATTCGAACGATGCGGCCGATAAATCCTCCCAGAGAAATAATAAATTTTGAATTCACTTCACTGCAAAGATAACACCGATGCGATTGTACTTGCACAATGATTTTCCCCTCACTGTTAGAAAAGCATGCAACAGTTATATTTTAATCTTAAAAAAATCGTTCGATCGAAGACAAGGTTGTCAATCAGAAATCACCCTGCCGATGAAAAAATGTTTCGCTAACAAAATCGGGCTTGGAGGGGGGAGGAAAACCCACCGCTGGGGTTTTGCTAAGGCGTTTAGTGACGATGCCCCGGGCTATTTGTAAAACTTTCCTCATTAATTACAGACAAGATCCAATCCTCTCGAACCCTTTCTGATCCCACCCTCGACGATGTAATGGTGTAAACTGTAACCGTAGCCCGCCATACCGAGTCTCTGGTTTCGGCCCCCATTGTCTCCCGCCGCCCCTCGCCGCCCCTCGCCGCTCGCCCCCCCTCTAGGCGAGAGGAAATTTAACAGAAAATTAGAACCCGCCTCCTTGCAGCGAAGAATTATACGCCAATTAATGATGAGAATTACCCAGTCAAGAAGCCGGGTTTTATTCATCGACTGTATAATAGCCGTTAAACTACTAGCCTCCCACGATTTATATCATCCAGATTTTTAACACGCGATAACGCGCGTGGTTCGACGCTCAGGAATATTCTAACCGACAGTTTCAATCCACCGCTCGATTCGAGCGAAGAGCCCTCAGCCCTGCTGACCGAGGGTTGAAAGTGAAATTTCGCGGGTCAGCTGACGAGGACGCGACGCGGGCGTTAGCGGTGAAATTTTAACGTCGGAAACGCGCGTCGTACCCAAATCAAAATCCAACGGTATCAACCCCTTGGCGAAACTCGACGTGAGCGGGTTGATTTCGAACCCGCAATTTCCTACACATTTACCAATTTTTTCGCATTTCTGTTCGCTGTCCTGCATGGTGGCGTAAATATGACACACATAGCTATATTTCGTTGCGACGGTTATAGTTTCGGCACGGGGTTGGGCCGCTATGCGAGCAAACGTGAAGGCCGAAACGTACGTCTGGGGGTGGCGGAGAGTCCGCGTGGTCGGGGGTGGCGGCGCTGATATTACTGGCATTAAACTTTCATATTCAATCTTGCCACCCCAGGCACCCGGGGACGCGAGGACGGGGGGCCGAGGGGCAAACCTGAAGCCCCGCATCAACCCCGTTGGTAATTGCGTTATGGCCGTCCTCCGTCATTCCGACTTTATTTATTGAGTTTTCAAATCCATAAGGATTCGAATGTGTCTCGAAGTAACCCGACAAACTTGCTTCTACCAATTTCCCTCGAGTTGTGGGATATACGCGAACACGCCAAGGAACTGCCCGAGTACCGTTGAAACCCAACGACTTTTCGAGTATCTCGCCGCCGTGTTGTTGGTATGCAACGGTCAGGCTTCCTCGCCATTTAACTCGCGGAATGGGGCATATAAAATTGTATCGGCTGCGGGAGGAAGATACGTACTATGACAATTTTCTCCCCTCTATGGCGGGGAAAAAAAAAAAATCAGAAACAGTTTAGAAAACGAAAATGAATCATTGACGCAATACACGGCGCCGCACGTTCGACCCTTGAACAATTAATGGACGTTGATGCGACAGATTTCTTACCGAATTTATAATTCTTTTACTCTGCTGGGAAAAATAATTGATTGTTTTTTGGGATATTAGCAAATTTCCGAAAGCTAAAAAGTTGACTTATATAAAATACGTATGATAAGTGTATCAAAAAAAAAATTTCCGTTAGTATTTTTCACTAGTGATCGAAAGTTTGTTCGATGACGAAGATTGAACGTGCGAAAAACATGTTTGTGCACACATTTTTGGATCCCGTTGTTTGTAATTTTTAAGAGGAGGGAAGCCGAGCAGCAATCTCGACCCTGGAGCTACCCGGAAGAATCCCGGAGATTCCGAGCCCCTGAATAAGTTATAATTAAATTAAGAGCCGGTTACTTCTGGCTCCTTTTCTCTCTTCGCCAAGTAAATATATGACTTCCTCTTCTACGCTCCGGTCCGTTTAATCGAAACTTTTAATCCGAGCCTCCGACGATGAGTAAAACGAAAAGTTCACCACCTCTGCTGTACCGGCAAAGACAACATCGAGGCCCGGATTCACCCCTGTGGATTATACCAGATCAACGACGAATATCAAACCCCGAGACCTGCATAAGTATAATAAGAATGCCGCGTCGAGGCGGGGAGTAAGAGATTAATTAATTAAATGTCAAAATCGGATCATCCTTCCTCCGCGTTTAAATAATTCACGTAAGCAAAAAGCTAATTCCTAGTAGTCTGCGATCCTGAAATCCAGGACCGAAGCCATTTGCGAGAAAAGGTGAAGCATTAAAAGAGAAAAAAAAAAAAAAAATAAATATGACAAACTTTCAACAGGTGAAAAATGACGTTTTTCTCCCGGAAGGAACCGCGCGGCGCTTCCCTGGGGCGGGCTCTTTGACGGAAGGATCACCGCGCCCTTCTCACCCCTATTTTCCGTACACATCTGGTGTAGGGTCTTAATAAGCCGATGCTCGTTCGGGGAACAATCGCTGATGAGAACTGGCTTGTCGATGTTCGCGCGTGTGTGTTCGTACGCCTCTAACC
The DNA here is from genome assembly GCF_021155785.1 of Neodiprion fabricii. NCBI lineage: Eukaryota > Metazoa > Arthropoda > Insecta > Hymenoptera > Diprionidae > Neodiprion > Neodiprion fabricii. The sequence goes on from NC_060244.1 coordinate 3,991,887, forward strand.
CCGGGGTGGAGAAATGTTTTCATTGCATTTGTGCAAAGATATTATTATTATTATTATTTTTATTGTTATTATATGGCCAGCAGGCAAAGGATACAAAGAAGCCACTTGGATCCTGTTCAATTCACTTTGATCTCAGGCTAATTTTTTGCACAATCAGAGCCTGAGTCGTCGTAAAGTAAAATTGTAAAATTGTGTGGAAGAGAAGGATCATATTCGCCTAGGTAGAAACAAACGTCGACGAATCGAGTGATCAGTGCCGATTTCGAAAACAAGAGCTCTTCGCAATCACCTCGTATTTTCAAATTTTTTAATTTCGTTTGATTTTTTTATTATTATTTTTTTTTTATTTTATCCGATATCAATCAATCCCTTTCCGAGTTACTTTCTCGTCTTCGGGTCACTCGACGTGCAGGGAGTCGAAGGGGGCGGGGGAAAAGCAATTTTTGAGAGGGGTGGAGAGGGAAGGCGAAGGGCGAGGAGGGTGACGCAAATTAAATGTCGGATCAGAAACCCGGCTTCTGTCACTGGCAACATTGCCTGCACGGGAGTGAAAGGGGATGGCATGCAGGATCATCCTGGCGTCCCGTCCTGGATCCGGCGAGGCCGGCGAGCGTCGGGACGGCTCCCCTGCACCGAAGGAATTACCATTTTAAACCCCCCCGGGAAACAAGCGAAGGCTATATAACGCAGTCTCTGTGTTCCCGGATCATATGAGTTTGTTCGCTCGCCGTTCGCCTCTGGAGAAAAGGCAGGTATAGATAGGTGGCTCGATCCCTTTTCCACCCACGCCGCGGAAGAAACAACGCCGATGTCACTTACAAGGAGGGTGGTTTTTGACTCGAAAAGCGAGAAAGAAAAAAAAAAAAAAAAAAACAAACGACGCTTGTCTTTCACTTCCGTTACAGCGCCTCGAAATGAGTCTGCCAACCGAAACCGAGGGTGATTTGTTTCCTGGATTATAATTAAGCACGCAGCAGAAATCGTACGATGTTTGAAAAAGAATATTGTGCGACGTGCGTCCGTCGGTGTTCCCGAATTTTTAAGCAAATTTTGCCAATCCCTAGAACCATTGTGTGCGGGATGAATCGTATGGCCAACTAATAATCAGCGCAATCCCCTTCGAGACGGGGAATAAAAATCATGAGAATAAAACCCCGTAAATAAAGTACCTACGTCGGTCTATACCCGCGGTGATAAAAGTAGGGGGAATGAGAAACGGTGTACGGAGGGGCTGCATACAAGGTAGTACAATTATTTCCTGGCCGGATAACAAAGTTATGAGAAAAGTTTGCAAACCCCCGAACTTCGCTTCCCCCACCCCACGTGGCTCGGAGTTAAGATCTTTATTTCGATATTATTTTCAGTTTATTATTGCGCGGGGGTTGGTTTCTCGCGATATTTCAAAATTGTTGTTTCACCACCCGCTCTTCCTCCTTATTCTTTCCTTCTTCGTACCCAACATGTACATACGCACACATGTGTTTGTTTTTTCAGTTTCATTCCGTTTTTCGCGATATACTTTATACCTAGATCGGAAGAATGCTCGAAACGATTATTTCACTTGAGAAATATTTCCCTGCTGTACCGAGATACCGTTACTGTTTCAGTCTTTACCCGGCAATTTTTCCGCCATCAAAATATCCACGTATGCAACGTGTGTAAAGAAGTCATAAACATAATTCCACGCACGGTCAATTTGATCCGCTGTATGGAGTATGACCGCAAACGGGAAAGGATGACGGGAGAAGAAGCGGTGCAGACCCTGCTCGAAATATATGTGTACAGTAATGAAACCGGGAGTTGGCTTTTTTCGGCAATAACCAGGGACATTCGGAAACAGTCCGGTTTGCGTGCGAAGACTTCCCTCGGCCATCAACCCCAGCTGACTCCGCGTACTTCCAGAGTTTCTTACCCCACCATTATTTCTCACACAACCAATTCGATACTCTCGATTGACTTACAAATCTTTTTACTTTTAAAAAGTCACCAGAGCGTTGGCAATTTTTCATTATAATAATATTTTGTTTCTAAGGCTGTAACGTAAAAAGGATTAACTATTGGTTCCAATAATAAGAATAACAACGACGGTGTATAAAAAATCCGTAAGGTTGTACGAAACAGAGAAGAGTGCGGGGGAAAACAAAGAAAAAGTAAATAAACAACCATTGCGTTTCAAGACATATAACGCGAATTTTACCGGCACCGAGGTAACAATTTGATTTCTGCGTTCATTTTCACTCAATTAACGGTATGTAAATACAAATATCGAATTTACATCTCAACGAGTCGTCGCTGCAGCCAACGGAGAGACACGCACCCACGCACATGCAAAAGCAAGTACATACACGTGTCCGAATACACAATAGCCTCGAAACGAGAAAGAATTGTTCTGAGGGTGAACAACGACACACGGTGTGTAGGATAACGGCGAAAGTGTGGAACGTAAATAAAACTAAAGCGAGAATAAAAACGTCGAAAAAAGAGGCAAGAGTGGAGAAACAGAGAGAGGGAGAGAGAGAGAGATAGAGATAGAGAAAAACAAAACAAAAAAAAAAAGGAAAAAACAAAGAAGAAACAAAGGTAAAAAATAACAACGGAAGAGACGGGAGGGAATAAGGGAGGAGGGAACGGAAATGCGGAGAAAGAGAAAAATAAAAACATTCCGCTTTCGCTGTGTAGCTGAATAAACCTGGGTATATACGTATGTATACATATATATATACATACACACACCTATATATACTATGTATATATGTAGACTATAAGGCCCGTGCGGCATTGCCGAATCCCATCCTGCAGTTACAGGGTCTCAGCACCCCCTAGCAACCCTACCCCCCCCCCCCTCACCCCCCTCCGCTCCTTCGCCCTTTGCCGCCGCGTATTAGTTTGCGAAACAGGAAATATATATCCTCACGCATTGCATTCGCATCCACGATATAGGTATATGCGTATATAATGCAGTTTTGTTAACTGGTGACGTAAAAACTTTTCGCATTACCGCAACAAGCTCACCGATCGTTCGGATATATACGACTTCCGCCCTGACTGCTTACAGGATGGAAAAATCACCCTTCCGTGAACCGAAATGAAGGGAAGAGGATGATAAATAAAAAAAGAAATCTAGGTACGGGTAATCGAAGATCGAACTGTCTTCAATCGCTACTTATACGTTCATTTCATTCTACTGGTTAAATCGAAAGTATGGAAACGATCTTTGCGGGAAATTCATGTATAATTTATCTACAATTTGTACACAAGGTTGATTATTCCATGAATCAGCTGTCTCGCCTTTTCGCGTATTTATAGAATTATAACAAATGTAAGTCGTTCGTTCGCGTGAAGCAAATCATCGCGCATAAGCGTGGAACGAAAGAGGAATTTCGTTCAGTGAGTTACTTCTTTCTTTCTCATTTTATTTTCAAAAATACAGCATTAAGTACGTGGTGAAAACTCAGCCGTGGTGTATTTTTAGTTCTAACTCCGGTATTATGCGGACGGACGTGTTGCCTATCGCTCGCGCATTAAACCAGTCCGCCGGAACCACCGTCCTGTGAAATACGAGCAAGTCGATAGTTTTGTGTTACGCATATTACCACGGGGCGGTCGAGCGAGGGCCGAAATTTTATTGCGCACGCACGATTCGATTTTCCCCCAAACACCTGGACATCGCCGTGTGGATGAAAAGCGTCTGCATCTACAGGTGTAAAATACGAAACTCCGAGTGGGAGCAAAGTACTGTTTCAATCACACTCGGAGCGAGGTCGGATGGATTTTCCTGATCGATCCCTAGACGCGAACAAATCGGCCCCATTTGTACCTGTCCATTATAACGCGATATTGATGAAGCCACTTGGTAAACTAACGAATGTTACCGCGGCGTCGTCGCTCGGGTTCTGTAGAGAGCGTTCACTGATCGAGTGATTGGTCGGGGGAGAAAAAGAAAGGGAAGAAAACAAAGCAGAATTAACATTAAACGATGGTAAAAAAAAAAAAAAAAGTGAAATTGATAATATAACGGGCATTGAAAAACAGAGATAAGAGAGAAAAAAAAAAAAAAAAAAAAAGAAAGCAACGAATATCTGGGGACAGAAAAACAACCCCCTTTACAATCGACCGGCGTTTAAACGATCGTAACATCTCGCGAATCAATGAGCCCCCAAGAGATTCTATGGTAAGTAAAACGAGAGGAGTCCCATACGAGCGGCCGTAGCTTTCGTCGGTGGTCAAAGTATATATGCGCGGAGGCAAAGTGCTGCCGGGTAGGGAAATACAATTTTGCGAGTTACGAGAAACGCTGTTAACTGAATAATTCTTGCTCGTGTAGCGTTCGCTGGTTAGGGATAATAAATTATTTCAAGAAGGGGGATTAATTTCCTTTACGAATAATTAACCGACTGGACAATGAAACCTTGCAGGCTTCCATACCTTGTACTCGTCGTGTCCGCCTCACTCGCATTCTCCCCTGCTTTTGCAACGGTCAGTCCGACCGCTCTGAACCCCCTAGCCGACACCCCGTTGCCCTTTCCATTTACCCCCATCCCGTCAAATGTTAATCACGACTTACACACCGCTCCAGGTATACACACAGGACCCTGGTTCTCCTGCGTCGGCTGCCAGAGCTGCATTATTGAGTGACCACGGTCTCTCTAGGTATAAGTTATAACCCCTCCAGGTATACGTTACGTGCAGGGTGGAGCTGAAGAAGTGACCCGCAGAAAATGGGTAACTAAAGACCAATCCAAGTTCTCGAGTTTAGAACCGAAAAATTGACCGAAACTTTGGCTCGGCTGAAATTAGCGTTCCTTTCGTGTCGGGAAATTAATTTTGTACCTACGTTGCGTTCCAAAAATAAAATTTATTCCCGACAAATTAATGTCTTTTATTTACTCTGATCTAATAATCTGTTACAAAGCATGATTAAACACTAGATTTCGGGCTGTAATAAAAATTTAACGAAATTTTAAATCTGTTTCGACTGAAAATCGTGTTTCGGTCGGACACTACGGGAAACGCACTCGCCTTCTAACCTCAGTGATCTCTTCGCTCTTTCCCGTCTAAAATGTTGAAAATCAGAGTCAAGAATCGAGAAAATACGTACACATAATATAACGAAATGAAACGTGTGCTTTCTCTCTTCTCTGGTATTCTCTCTGAAGTGGGACGTAATCTTGACATTTCCCTACAAATGCCGAGAGATCTGCTTTTGTTGTACTTGGTTAGCCTAAACACGCAGTGCTCGACGGTCCCTGCCGCGTGTTAAAATAAACATAATTAATGAAATTACTCTCTGCTCGGAATACGTGGCTACAGAAGGGCTAAATGAGACTTCGCTCGAGCTGCCGGGGTTCAGGCGGGATCTTTTATGCTAGCAAAACAATCGAGACCCCGTTAAATTAAACGGTGTTACACTCTCGTGTGGCTTTCGTCTCCGAGTATATTCACCTGACTCGGTCACTGGTAAACTCGAGATCACACCGAGAACTGCAGGCTTTATTAGTTCTGGAAACGGGGAAAAAGAGTAGGGAAAAAAAATGGTTTCATTATGGTAAAATAGTTGATTTTTCCGCTAACCTGTTTCACCTGATCCTTAAAATTCACCGAGAAGTGAATATTAGATTTTACCATCATATTTTGCCGAGAGGGAGGAATAGATTAATGCAAATTGGCTGCGGTGTTCAGGGTTTATCGTTTACGACACGCGTACGTTTCTGCATGGCGGGTGTTTCAGTCACAATACGTTGCAATTCGCATCTCTCATAACGTGGCAACAAACTTGGTGAGAGCTGTGCAGATTAGTTTTAGAGCGGCACGGTGCCAGGCTTTATAATGATTCTAAAGCACACAGAGGCATCCAGCGGACTGTGTTCAAAAGTGTAAATAGACAGTCGTAGAATCGTTAGTTGACCTCTGTTTTCTTTCGATTCAAACGCTTTACTTTTCCGAGCAACGCGCTCAGTTTATTCTGCAAAGTAGAGGAACGGAGAGACGAAAGTCGGTTCGTCCCGAGACCAAGAGCGGTACGTGGTTCGGGGAACGTGCATCCGGACGAAGGGAAGGGAATTTGAGAGAGAGAGAAAGATATTGCAGAAGATAAGATTCGCTCGCGCCAAGCACATCCAGCTTAACGGTTATAGTCCCGAATATTAAGTGGAGGGTAAAACGGCCGTTGTGGGTTATGAAAATTATTAGTGACCACGTTTCGTTTGAAAAAGAGGACCGGCAGTGCCGCTTTGGAAAGCCCATTTCCCCCGAAAGATACGCGTCCCGCTATCTCTACGAGCAGGAAATTTTCAAAGAACGCTCTTCGAAAATTCCGAAAGCTCCGCTCTGACTCCAAGTAAAATAATAATAGAATTAAGAATCAAGCGTCAACTACAGCTGCAGCGTGTCAAAGTTGCAACGAGTTTCGTCGTTGGAGGGTGAGAAGATGACTGGGCATTGGCACGACGTGACGGGGGTTTTCGGAAGTGCAAATGTCCGATAAACCCAGCCACCAACCAACTTCGATTCGATTCGATCCGATGGATTGGATAGGCAAAGCGTTAAACGGGTGAGGCCAAGTTGGCTGGCCTGACGTCCGTCTCTGTGATCACGTTCTGGAGGTACTATAACAGTGTGCCAGCCAATATTCCATTCGACGCGACACTGTGACACTCGATGTACGGTGCAGGCTGTTGAACGGTTGACACCGATCGACGGGTGGTTTCAGCTCGGCGCTTTACCGGTAGGAAACCTTTGTGAATACCGAGTTACACCACCGTTCCAATCCCAGCCGCACATACCTACGCATATATCGACGTAATGATGAACGGGACCACAGCTGGTAAATGAAGGAACGACGTGGATCACCACGGTTTCTCTCCCCAAAATTAACAGCTTTGATCTGGCAACGCAGTCAGCCGCGTCCGTGGAAACATGTATGAAAACGCTACACAGAGGAAACCCGTCTACATCGTTGCGCACACAAGTGTCACCCATAATGCAACACCGTGGGTGAACGCTGTTCGCAATTACGAGCTAAATTTAAAAGCGCACCTGTGACGTGGGTACACCCCGTGCACCTGAAAAAAGTTAGGTGAACGCTAACGGCGAACAAAGAATGTGCCGACTGCATGAGCTGACGTTGATCCCCGATGGTTTAATAAAAGGATGAACTCTGCACGTAAGCCGTCAACCCCTATCCGCTTCTCTATACATGTACATGCAGACCAGCAAACTCCGTCGGAGTTTAGCCTTATACCTTCTGAATTGATAACGCGAAGTCCGTTCTGTCCGGTGAACGCCCAGTAACTCCTCGACAACGCCGAGTGACCAAGACCTGTGATTAGTCTGGCAGCTGTCGAACTACGGTAAGTTCAAGTTATAGTCGGCAGTCGTAGACAATGATTCGATAAAGAAAGGCCGATTGAATTGGGAGAAGAGGCATGCACCGTTTCCAAATTTCGAAGCAACGTTACGTACCTAATCGGAGGGTGAAAATCTGGCCGGAATTCGGGGGCTGAATGGCTGCTGTAGCAGCAGGAGCAAACGGTGCAGTGTGGTTGCAGTTTATGAATGATATACGGACGTGGTGACGCGTTAAGCGTGGTGAGGGCTCGTGTTGCGGCCGTAGTAACGTAGTAACCTGGCCAAGTATGGTCGGCAGGTATAGGCGTTGCGATACTCTCTACAAGCCTAACCGAGCAGCCCTATCTTGCACCCTGCACCGGGGATGATATAATGGATGCATCGCATCGGGGGCTCGCGGAACAACGGTTGCGGTTGATTCGCCGTTGTCTATGATTAAGCCTGGAGGTAACCAACGGCCGCATTTCGCAGCCACATCGCCGTTCAGGCGTGATAATTAGCGACTGAACGGTGTCGAAGAACCGGGAACCACTTTCCGGGCCAGAAATCTGAGATCTGTGCTAAAGTGCGACGGTTGAACAAATCGCGTGGACGAATTGGGTATAAATGGATTCCAAGACGTTCGCGGATCGCGTTGGAAGTTAAACAGAACGAACGGAAGAGTTCTGACCGTTGGACATTTGGATTGCCGCCTTAACACGCCGTTCTCAACGGTAACTCATTCAAATGTGCGTTGTGCCAAAGTTTTTGTATCCTTGTCGAGGAATGGGAGTATAAGATAGGCTCCGTTCACCGCTTAGCAAAATTAGCGGCTCAGGGGATGCGTCTGACTGAATTAACCGAGGAAAAGTTAAGCGGCACATGCATAGCTTAGCATATCCCGGTGACGGATAATGAAGTTCGAAAAGCAATTACGTCTCTGATAAGATCCCGTCTATTACAGGAATTAGCTATACTCTTCCTCGGCCATTTTACTCGTTGTAGATTCATTTTCCCACGCATTGCCACTCACTCCAGCAGGATATTCCGAGGTTACCCCCCGCCGCTACCAGAGTGAGTTTACTCGATGTATGCGAGAGCGTCTCGCCATTAGTGGAGCAGACTGATCCCGTCTTTTAGAGTGACGTCAAAAGCCACCAACGTTGGGCTTTTAGCGAGTGCCACACGTCGACATCCGCACGGATCAAGTCTGCGGCTTACCTGACCTCTTTACGGTAACTGCTTCCTTTTCCTTTTCCTTTTTCACTTCTCCTTGTCTCCTTATTCTTCCTCTTCTTATTCTTAATCTTCTTCGTTTTTTCACTCCTCCAGGAAACATGATCACTGCATTTACAGAGTCGTGTCTATCCTCGATACGAATGAACACTGAACCTCGATCTGTAAAGTACACTTCGTGCGCGATTAACTTCATCGGCTGTAATACTAGACGCACACCTAAATTTGTAATTTCCATCTCCAGTGGTCATCTGACCGGTGTAATTAATATTTCGCGTGTAACATATAAAAGGCGGATGTTACCTATAGGGAAAAATTTTCGTCATACAAATATATGCGCGCGGGACTGACACTTTTTCTCCAATATTCCTGTCGGCGGCAGCGTGGCGTTCTCGCGTAGGAGGCAACTTTCCACTCGCCGATTTCCATGCAGATGTAATTTTCTCATATTTTATGCCCTCTTTAAAAAGGCATTACGGAGATGTCAAATCGCGCGAGTTCGCTCTGCCTCTTGTCGTGTATAGTATATACCTATGTATATACCTTTTTTTCCACCCTCCGTGCCTTTCATACCCTCCAGCGTTCACTTCCCCCTCGGTGTTCCAAATCCTCCAGTGGAGCAGCACGGCATTGATAATTTCTGAATATCGCCTGGTTCTCGGCAATGTCAAGCCGCAGCAACTGAGTTGCGGTCACGTGCTAAAAGGGACGTGCAAAAGTTGCAGATACCAGCGACCGTGGTCCGCGGGTGATCCGTCCTTTGCCAGCAGGATATAACAAACGCGATAAGCCGTCTTCACCAGGTAAAGTTTACCGTTCCGGGTTGCATTCATCATCAGCTGATCTCCAAGGTAGTACCGAAGAACAAGCGGAAGCGGATGCATCACGGTTCACGTAGAAACGAGAAAGCGGATGAAGAAGATCTGGCGCGTCGCGAAAATTTTATCGGTCGATAACCCAGACGGTCAGGAGCGTCACTGCAGAATGCATCGAAATCGAATTTGTTAGCGAGCGATACTGGAGCGAGCACTGGAAAGGGAGAGGGAGTCTGAGAGCAGTTTACCTCGAGAAAGAGGGTTAAGTGGCTCTCACTTGAAGAATTTACAAACGACGATGCAACCTGGAACGTGTTTTCCCGTCTCCATCGTATCTCCTGCAGCGTCACGGGTGCCTGAGTGTCTAGGAACCCGGTCGAAATACGTTTCGAATGAATACTCTGCGATCCGCGTGTGCAACCACGTATGGAAAACCAGCTTTTGAGAAATGGTTCGGATAGAAAGCTACTGTATTGTGTCGTACAGCTATTTCGCGAATAGGAGACAGATGCGATTGCAGCTTCAGGGGCATGAATAGACCGCGCCTTCTCTTTTTTGCCATACTCATTTTTTTCTTCCTTATCCCAAATCCACACATGTTTATCGGTTCAAGTCAGTGTCAATTTCCAGTCAATCCAGTCGAAAACTCAGCGGACCGCAAAGGGATGATTACTCGAAAGTCAGCGGATGAAAGGTGGTGGTAGGTTCTTTCCGAGGAAAAACAAACATCCTTCGTTACTTTTTCCAAGGGGTAGATAATATTTTCCTGAGCGAGAAGATCAGGTGTCGAAACGTGACGTGTAACGTCGAGAATGTAACGACCTGACGGTATTATGTCCACTTGATCCCCGGCGAATCCGGACAGCCGGATATTAATAGCTGTCATTTGATCTTCACTCTCGCGTTGAGAACTGAAAGTTTTTCCGTTACTTACGTGGAAAAGTGACGCCAGCGCGTTGAAATTCAGCGCGGAAAAATTCACGCACCGTGCCGTTCCTCACAAGCTCACTACCAATCGGCATCATCAGTTATCATTTGCGACCCACCCTGAGGAACGTCCATGATCATCCAGCTGGCGACTGCCATACTTGCCTTTTATACCCTGCAACGTGGAGGAAGAAAAAAGCGACTGTTCCCATTGACGTGTCTTTTGTGAGGATCAGGCGGCGCCCTTGAAGTCGGATGATCCCCGGAGTTAATTTGGGGTATAAAGCAAACTCCGAGTGGGTGGGTGTATAGCTGTATGTACACGGCACTCGCGTACCATCCTCTCTAATATATAAAATGGGCCGTTTGTCGACAGTTGCCGCTGATGAATCACACGCTTGTCCGGAGGCGGTTGTGTATATTTTCCGCCACGTTGTCTCCGCCGAGTGATTAATACATTTCATTATTCCAGTCACCCGTGTAGTCTCCCGGGCTAGGAATTCATTACGACCTGCCCTCTCGACGGATTCGGACCGCAAAATTTTACCTCCAAAGTGCGCAAAGCACTCCTCGTCGACGGATAGACAATTTCGTTATTTTCCATTCGCTGGTGATTCGAAATTGACGTCGTTGAATCAAAAATTCAGCTTCTCGAATTATCGACGCGAAAAGACACATGAGGCTAGCTCAAACACGTAGATCAGCGGAGAAGAATTGCTCTTGCGCATCGATCAACCTCTTTGGTGCTTTTTTAGCTCCACGAGGATGGATCCAATTATGCGGTACGTCGTGCCAGTTTTTTTTTTTTTTTTATGACAGGAATGATTCAAGGTCCGCATCAGAGACGGGCACGAAACACCAGACTCAAGACACCAGACACCGACCATCAGGCACCCCATTAACGTCAACCCGAGTCCATCCAGGCTCCAATCATGGATCCAGCACCCGGGGCAGACAAAGTGCGCCGGGGAATAAGAGGAGGAGGAAGAGGAGGAGGAAGAGGGTACACCTAAAGAAGGGTGATACTCGCGAGCGTGTTCACATGTGTTGAAATATAGCGTCGGTCAAAAGAGGGACGAGTCTGGGACTCAATTAATGCGACGTACCGGGAGCCTGGCGCGAGTAGCAACCCAACTGAAACTCTTCCACCCTCCACGGACGTACCCTCCGAGGGTACCAAGCAACGAACCAAACAACCAGCCGACCAACCCTTCGACGGCTCACCCGCGTCTGGCTGCATTTGTTCCAATCCACTGCTCGTCGATTACCACTGGTCCAGAGTCCAGCCTCCGTCTCGAACCACCCTGGGCTCGACGCCTCCTCCACCGAGGCACGTGATAGCACAAGCATCGATGGCGCGAAATCGTGTACGATTTCTGAGGCCACCAATGTATCCGTGATGCCTTTTTATCACCAAAATTCCCGTGGGGTAAAGACGGGGTGAGAAGGAGAGCGGCCGAAACAGTCCTCGGAGATCGGAAACTACCCCGGTGTTTCTCTTCGTTCGACATCGAAACTCACGACTGATCACTGAACTTGAGATAAGACCTTCGTTTGTACTGGACTTTAGATAATGAATATTAAATCAGATCTATAGCCACACCAAAATCAGGCACTTTAACGCGAAGAATAATTCGCATGGTTTACCTATAATAATTTGTGGTAACAGAACAAATCAAAATTGAAAAAATTAACATTGTACGCGCAGTGATCTCAGGTTAAAAAATACCGCTCCCTCTCGCCTATAAACGCGCGTCACTAAAATCGTAGATGGAAACGGCACTGCTCGTTAATCATTAAGCTTACTTTTTCCGTTTAATCCAGTGAAATATTTCAATGCTACGAGCGGGATTTTGGGATGGCGATGAGGCGGGGTGAGGCGTGGGATGCTGGATGTTACGCGTAATTGATGATACCGTTTTGCATCCGCGAACGGGCTCTTTCAAAGAACACAGCCGACTTCAAGCGGATTTTTCAAGCGGGACCGAAACTTTCCGTCTATCCTCTCATTTTTTCTCTTTCTCTCTGCCACCTCTCCGTACCTCCGACTGTAAGGGCTCGAGTGTCGCCCGCAATGAGATGAGTGTTAAGTGGCCTTGCTCGCTCGTTCATGTAAGCTCTGCATTCGAGGTTCGTCAACCAGAGCGCGTTGCACGGATCCCTACATGGTTAGAAAAGAAATGTCCCAGCAGATCCACTAAAATTTGTGTGTCGATTTAACCATTTTTTAATATATTAATAAGTAATATAAAAAAAAAGTACCAAGTACAAATTAATTGTTGATATGACAATTTAAATGCTATATTTACTAACAATAATGGAATAAATAATTTTAACGTAAAGTGGACCGGCTGGGACGTTACGTTTAGTTAAATTTTTCCGACAGCGTACATAGCGTTTCGTTAAAAAGGTAGGACAAAGTTTTCAAAGGAGGGGAAATTTAATGCGAGGAATTGAATTACGCATCAGTAGACATCGCCGATGATTTTTAACGGCTCTACAGTGTAATTGATTCACTTCGATATTCGCGGAGTGAAAGTAAGAGAGAGAATAATTATACAACGAGCTAAAAGTTATAATGTACAAGAGAAAAGTTAACCACTGCTGTGCCTCGACTTAAATGAGATGGGTACGGATTACCAGTTTTCATTATTTGATTAACGTTCCGGTGCGTAGTCGAGATCGTTCGCGCTTGAGATAAGCCACTTTGTAAAATAAGAATGAGAGAGAGAGAGAGAGAGAGAGAGAAAGAAGCTGCAGCAAGGTTTTCTTCACGATCGTCCGTTTTCTCTTCAACTTCTTCTTCTTCTTTATACAGCACGCTTCTTGAAATTATCATCGGCTCGTTTTTTCCTTAGTTATCTGTTATTGATTTTGTACAATAATATGAGAAAAAAAGCAAGGCTTGCGAACGTCAGATCGGCTGAGCGATCACGAAGAATACAGATGATAATTATCGACTGTATACACCTCGGTTGCGCACGTTCCTAAAAGGGTGAAACTAATTTTGGAAATACGTAATCCAGGCCCTGAGATCCGGGTTGGAGGTTGCGAGGGATCAAATCCCCGAAGTCTGGAGGCTCGAGAAGAAGAGGAGGAAGGTGGTAGATGTAGGTAGAGGAAGGAAGAGGCGTGATCGAGAACGTTAGAAGGTCTGCAAAGCTTCTAAGTGTTTGATGGAATATGATGGACGAGTCTAGTGAAAAAGAAAGAAAGAAAGAAAGAAAAAAAAACTCCGGCGCGTTATTGCCGGGTGAAGCAGCGCTCTACGTTTCTTGCAAGAAAGCGAAAAAATTGCTGCGGGGGGAAGAAAAATAAAATAAAAACCCCAGTGAGGAAAGAAAAAAGAAATAATCAGGAAAAGAGTTCTCATATTCCGAAGTATCCGCAAGTGTGAGCTAAAATCGGTAAACTGGCGAAGCCGGAGAAAAGCAAGAAAAATATGTACTTTGTAAGCTCGCGTGCGATCAATCATAGTTCACGTTTGAAAATTTATCACGAAATTCCGACGGTTAATTTTTCAGAATCCTTCTCATCGGAGCGCGTGCATCGGTTTTTAGTGGATGCTGAACTCGGCGCGAAATTTGGCAAAATATTGTCGACGAAGAGGTTTAATTAGCATTGCGGATTCTTATTACAAACCTTGCAGCGACGGAGAAGTCGAACAACTCAGGAGATAGGAAGAAGAATTTAAGCGGCTCAAGCAATTATGATTGGCAGCTGATAACTCGAGGTGCCTAATTACTACGGGTAATCCCTCAAAGTAGGGGTTATTATTTTTCGTGAAAAGCGGATCCACAATCCAATGACTAATTCCCCTTAATTGGGTGTCAAATTATATTTTCTACCAAGATATTATATTTCTCAACCGCCGCGGCAGCGGTTTATCATTATGTTTGTCGTATCTCGTAAAATCGCAGCGTGATATATTTCCGACGAGTTTTGATGCCGTCTCGATGCGTTGTGCAAATATGATGTGAAACGCGTGAATAAATCGCATCTTACTACGTACTTGTTACTTGATGATGAACCGTCGTTTTTTTTTTTGTTTCTTTGTTCTTTTTTTACCATCTTAAAGAATGGTCAAAAAACGAGATACAAAGCTTAGCAGTAATATTATGCCGATCACGAGAGATCTTTCAGATGCTGTGCGACTATCAATTAAACCTTTTTACAGGTGAGCTGAAATTGTTTAATCAATATTCGAGAAGGACACCTGAACAGAAATTTTTTAATTGAACCCGATAGCAGCGAATACCTCCGATGAATCCTCGATGGCATAAATAAATTTTGACTCATTTGAGTGGAGGGGGGAGGGGTCCGAATATCATGCCTTGAATTTCCCTGATTGTTATGACCCGTTGCCCCCCTTCCTTCCCATTTTTTCCTCAATTCATTTTCTTTCGATTGATTTTTATTTTTTTTCTACTTCCACTTTATTCATTCGTTGATATTTTTAGTCCTCTGAATGGCTGATAACACCAAGTGGCTTTAAAGCGCCAAGCATAAGGTGCGTATATATACATATATATATATATATATATATATATATGCATACATACTACAGCACATATATATACATACATACAATGTGCAGGGAATTTACCGGTAGCTTTGACATAAAAGGCTCTTATCTTTCATTTTCCATCATCTTCAATACCGCGTTGCGTCAGGGCGGAGTTTCGTAGGAATGGGGGGGGGGGCAACGATGTTTAGTCGGTTAAAAATTCCCACCTTCCCGGCTTTTGTTTGCGTCACTTTTTTTTTTTTTTTTTTCTTGTCACTTTTATTCACAGGCTTACGAATAACGCCGTCGGCCGAGAGGACGGAGTGAAGAATCGGGTCAAACGAAAGGGAACCTTTCATTTCTTTCCGCAAGATTACCTCCGACCGAGCCATTTACGCTTGGTAATGCTACAATTAAAGGTCGTCAACCCAACCTGCTGCTGCTGATGCTAATGCCGCTATACGACAATTCGCCGATTCTTGTGCACATCGAAGACTTATACTCGATCCCAATGATACGGTACCAGATATATTCAAATGTACAATAAACATTCGATCAAAGTAATTTAAAACCAATAAAGGGGAAAATGAAATTAATGGTAAGATTAAAATCGCTTCCTCACCATTGTACTGCTGCGCCAATATTGAGGCGAAGACCTGGCCCGGACTGCGGGCCCCTCGGCCCCCCGTCGATGGGGGCCCACCGACGCCGTGGCGAGAGTTGTCCTCTTCGTCGCTGCTCGATGGCGCACCACCGTAACCGCGCCGTTCACGCCATTCCAGGGACCGCTGCCGGCGCAGTCCGCGGCCCCCGTTCGCGTGCCCCCGGCCCAAGGTGCCCTCGCCCTCCATCACTGCGGCATCTGGGAAGAAGTAAGAAGAAGAAAGGCGGGGGGTTAGAGAGAAGCCGAGATTCGGACGCTGTGCTTGTGCAACGAGTCGCGGAAAATTTCCGTCAATAATCGGTTATTTATATTGTAAATTGGCCTGATGATTCTCCGGAGTAACGGCTCTACGTGACCTGGTTCTCACATTTTTACGGAGCGAGAATCACGGGGGCGTTTCACGGCGCCTCGTTATCCTCTCTCACGGTTCCGCACATCTCTTTTCGATATCGTATCAGGCATACTTGTATGTATAACTGTATTACACGTGTATACGCGTATGGGAATTATTATCAGATGTACCTAAGGGAAGAGGGGTGGGAGAAGTTCGATATTTTCACGGATCGCCGAATTACTCGGTTCGCGGAAAGTTTTTTTTTTTTTAATATCTCCGTACTGTTTTTTTCTTATTTTACTTATTCGCACTCGAACGAAGAGAAAGATGTCTCAGTAGCGGATAAATTGCCCTGCACTTTTTTTTAAGCACCAACCTTCGTCTTCGGAGTGTGAAAAATCAATCGTCAATCTCGCGATAAGCGCCAATTTCGACGCTGAATAGATTAAAACATTAACTGTCGTCGCTGTGAGTGATATTGCCGTTTTCGCGAGGCACTCAAAATTTACTCCCCAACTCCTAGCCGCTCGATCCTCGATCGAAATTACTCCTGATTCTTACTTTTTTTTTTTTAATAAACGGCCGTGTCCCTTTTGTCTTTAGTTACATCGATTCCCGATTATCGTATCAATCTTCTTCAGTTCGAATCTCGGATCTTTCAAAGAGTGCCGGATTGAAATCTTGAGAGGGTGGAAGGAGTGGCGAGTGAGAGAAAGAAGGTGGGAAAAATTTCGAGAAAAGCGAGGAGATAGGCAGAACGGTGAAACTTACACTGTGCACCAATTCAATTAAAGGAAACAAATACCGGTGTTTACCGGGGAGGACATGAGCAGCCGGCGTGGAATTGGCCTGGGAATTTGCTGGGCAAATATTATACGTAAAAATTTAATTAAATCTAAAGTAAAATACAAAGCTCCTCGCCGTTCCTGGAGGGAGCTGCGAATGGCGGAGGGAATAAACCGTTGAAATAGAACCCGTGGTATTGATATTAGAACCGATTGCATCGTCGCGCGATATTCTCCGACAATACCTGCAATCCCAGGTCGTAAAATCCCGCATTTTTTTTTTCTTTTTTCATCTTTCTTTGTATTCAAACACAAACATCGCGAAAATTGGCAAAATGGGGCGAAATACCAAATCAGGCGGATGAAATTGCATCGCGCGGAATAAAACCTGATCTCATCGTCAGCGAAAAAGGAAAACACCAGTTTCCGGTGATAAATTTGCCAGCGACGCTAGTCTCGTAGAATCTCCCGTGTTCCGAGAAGTCCGGGATCCTTTCACGACATCCGGTATTGTAGGTGAACGGAAATTACATCACGTGTAGGAAAACTCAGGACGCGAAGCATTCGGCTGAATCATCGTTGTCAAAATATCGCCGGCGAAACTTCGACCGTCGGTGAGATAAAAAATATTCAAACATTCGTGAAGAACCGAGTCAATAAGTGTATAAAATTTCAGCAGTTAGCGGTTGAAAACTTTCAGTCGGATCCTCGTATTGACCTGTAAAACCTCAATTAGCGAATTGAAGTGACCGGCGGTTGCATCGGGGAACCTCGCGTTCAACTTCAACCGGCTATTTTAATTTCTCGATCGGCACGATGACGCCTCGTTGTTGTTTTGCGGCGCATTGAATTTCGCATCGTCCCATCACGCGAGGCAACCCTTGTCGCTGATGGAGTGTTAAGGGTGCGCGGAGTGGGTGTAAAATCAACGATAAAAAAAAAGTAAAAATAAATCGGAAATTTTTCGAAACCTTTCAGAGAGCACTTCGTAAAAAATTCCAAACTCACAGCGAGAGAGCCAAAGAGCCAAAGAGACAGAAATTATTCACTTCTTCGTTTCATTCGCATATGCGAATAAATTACGAACCGGCGTTTTTGGACCAGGGAGAAGATGCCGGGTCTGCTTGTCGTCGAGGTTAAACCACGTGATGGATAGCACCGCAGCGGCGAACGCAACGCGAGCAAATTGTTTCGCCTTAGTTGGACAAATATTAAGGAGAGAAGACAAACACCTGAATATCTTACTGTTAGGAGGACCCAATGAGTTTGAAAACTTTCCTCCTGCGGTTTTCCGTCGATAAATATTCATTCCGCAGATTTGGTGAGTGATAGGATTTGGAGCAACGGACTCTTTGCTTCGCCTTCCGTTCGCTCTCGCGAGTCAGTCCAGATCTTGAATCTCGCATGATCTCCTTTCGATCGCAGTTTTTGCGATCCTAGGCAGAAATTCGATGAGCGAAAACAAGCCTCGATATCACTCGAGTCACAAATTCTGGGACCACCTACCGCTGTAGGTATGCCACCTGCACCGGTTCGAAGTTTCTACTTGTAATGAAATTCCGATCCTTCTTTGACGGCGGAACTTGACTCGATCGAGAGATACTCGAGAAGGGTCGACTTCTCGAGTATAAGGGCGACAGCGAGACGGCGCGTACTTCTCGGCGTAGTTTCAACGCGTTTCGGACTCACTCGGAGCAGCTCGAATTCTGCGCCCTTGAGAAACGCTTCGGTTATAGTTACACGCCGACTATTGTAGTATCTCGCGATGTTGCGAGCGATAGCGAGAGGGCCAATATCCTCCCTAATCAATTACCGCCCCTGAAGCACCCTCCGGCTCTCGAGAATAACCGGTGAATCAATCTTTAACCTGTCCTCCTCTTCTCCCGAACGTCCAACGTTTGCGGTGCACTCTTTCTGATCAGCGAGCGGCCATGCCATGGGTAATATACTCGGTAAAATGATATCGCTGGGCAAACATCGGAGGGAAGAGCAAAGAAAGAGCGGCGTCTTCACTCTATTAGGCATCGATGAGGCGAAACAGTTGCAACTTTCATCAAAGATCTGGAGTGAAAAAAATCCCCAACGATTGGGAAGGTTTAAAGTGCAGTATCGCGGGTCGCGTCAAAATATCGCATGCGTTCGAAGGTTGTAAAAAAGCGCCGAGTGGTTTTCTCCGCACGTCTGCGTCGCGTCCTCGGGCAAATTTGCAAAATCCGACTTCCGCTGCACGGTGGAAAATTGCGGAATTAACGGTTAAGTGCATTGCGGCGGAGGATCGATCCTGCGGATAAAACTTGCGGCTTGAGCTTTCGCGGAGCTGGATCATCGACGCTTTACGAGGCCAAAGGATGCGCCGTGCTCGACTTGCGGGGGCGCTGAAAATTGATTGGACATTTCGAGAGAAGCGATTTCGAGAACTGCAGCTGGACCCGAGCGGCGACAGCTGCCGATATCTTTCGCGATCCGGACAAAATTGCTCGCTGCATTCGGTTGAAGAAAATCTGCCTACGTTTTACCCGGACGTAAGCGTTACGTAGAACAAGTGTAGATTATCGTCGAGACGTTGGTGGACGGTGGATATTTCTACACGAGCGTTCTACGTCCGAACCAATATCGAAACACGGTTTGAATGCATAAAAGATCGCGGGCTATTTTACAGATTGAAAACAGATACACGACGGTAATCGTGCGATTTTGCGTCAATGCGGGGACGCCTTCGAAATGTAATATCTGGTGATTTTGTTGGATGTAAATAACCTGCCGTTTACGTTAATGAAAATATCTTGCTACTGAATTTTAACTACTTACTTTTGAAAAACTTTGTCTAAAAATTTACAGTGTCAATACTGATTTAATCCTGTGATAGTAAAATTGTATAAAACTAGGCCTTCTGTTGATCGGTGGGAAAATCGGTAAACTTGAAACAGAAGAGCAACATTGCTGTTAGTTTTATTTTCTGTCAAATATAATATCGATACCGTTCGGAAATTTAGGCGACGTCGAATTTAATATTGAAAAAAAAAAATAAAAATTTCGCGGCGCTGCGTAAGCGAGGAAATTACAATGGTCGGATAACGCAAAATTACCAACGAGCGCGACTAATTTATGAGGAACCTAATTTGCAGGGCTTAAATAAAACGAATTCGCGCTCCGCTATTATAGGTATGTAGGATATGCCTATATATTCTTTTCAGAGTAAATTAAACTATACCTACAGAATGGTGTGTATTACACTTGGAAAGTTTTCGAATAAAGCAAAGAGGATGAAGTAAATACTTTGTAAATTACTCCGACAGCCGGTTAAGTGTACGGAAGGAAATTAAGTAGCATAGCTGCAGTGGCGTAGTGTGAGAGGGAATAAGAAACCACGACGGCGTATAAGATTCGAGAGGATATGGCTATTGTCTCGATTACGTGAGAGGGTGCAGCGAGAAAAAAGAAAGAAGATAAAATGAAAGAAAGCAGAAATAAACGCGGCGAAGAATACGAGAAGAGAAAAGTAACCAGAGAAGAAAATCTCGCGCGTCTTTTTCCGCCCCGCGATGCAGGTCAGACGGGCTTTTAAATAGCTCCTAATTAAGTTAAGACTGAGAAAATTGTCGGTAGTATCATCTTACTGCGAGTCGCGCGGCTCCGTGAGGGCGACGTATAAGGAGGGCATCAGAATGCATGAAACATAGAGGAATGAGAGCAAAAGGGAGAGAGAGAGAGAGAGAGAGAGAGAGAGGGATGGAAGGCGAAGGGAAAAGCGGGGTGGAGAGGTCTCGTATAAAGATATGGCTCGAGAAAGGCTCTTGAATATTCATAGTCTTCCTTATGGAAGCCCCGTGACCAGCAAAAGGTGCGGAGGAAGTAAGGGAGGGCAAAGAAGGGAAGAGTCGTTCCAGAGTTAACAGCGAAACGTCGTTGCGCCCTTCCGAAGCGGCCGGACGGGTGTTATTAAATATTGATGATATCCGCAGTAGGAATGTCGGTAGAATGTTTAGGGAGAGGGCGCAATGGCAATGAGAAGAGAAAGAAGAAAGGAAAACCCTCATTTTTTTTCATCCTGCTCGGAGGAGGCGCGGTGCATGATTTGGTAAAAAAAAATTTCCCTCTCGGTTAATCGATTCGCGCAAAGTCACCGCTCAACATTTAACCAGCTTCAAACGCAACCGCAATGTCTGAAAGCTTATTAACTGCCCGAGTTTCGGATTGGCAGCAGAGCCATAAACCGTCAGTTTCAACCGCCGTGGGCGTTTCGCGTGTTCAAAACTAGCTCGCGCTGGTATATCGCAGAATTTCCGTTTGATTTCGCAACTAGTTTCGGTCATCGGGTGTAAAGATATTGTACCGAGATACTCGAGCGGACGGTGATGTCTTTACGAAACGAGTTTACGCCCCTGGCGATATATGGACATGAATTTTCATTTCTACCTTTTCAAAGCTACGGACCAATTATTTTAGGACAAGAAAAATGTAACCTCTGTTACAAGGGTAAAGCCTGGCAAATGTGATCTTCGAGACATGTCGAGGTTCGCTTAAATACGCACCCTCTCGACCCTCGCGGGTAAAATTCCGGGACGGGTGAATGGTTCGCGTTTGCCTTCGAACCCCTTTTACCGAACCTGTGAGCCCGTAAATAATATATTCGAAAGCCGCCGTTGGAAAGGCGAGTGATCGAGTTTTCGTTGTTTTTAGAAGAGGATGGAGGCGGGGAGGAATAAAAGAAGAAACGAAATGAAAAAAGAAAAACTCCTTTCATTCCGGCGCCGTCCGACTGGAACGAAGAGCGGTGGTATACTTCGAAGATAAAATCACCCGGAGCAACCTGGAAGCGGGAATAAAATGGCTCACCCGATTAGCCGGAGCTGCCGAAACCTCGACAAAGGCTGCAGGCTCGGAGTTGGCTGACTTGACTCGCGTCCTCTGCGGGTTCATCACGTGATAATTTATATGGTAATTCCGGGGGTGTAATAAGTCGGCCTTCGCTCGCTACACCCTCCCGCCGCCCCTCGTCGACGACCTACCACCACCACCACCACCACCACCCCTCGAACCCCCGTGTCGACGAACTGACCCGATATTCCCAAGCACGTACGGAGTACAGAGATGGTGTTGCGTTAGTTGATTGATCCGAATTCCCCGAGTCCGATATGCCGCGTGTACGTTGTTTAACAAGCTACTGACTACCACCCATGCCTCGTGATTTTTCTCTCTCTCGTAAATAGATTAAAAAAAAAAAAAAAAAACGCAAAGAAACTCGTCACATTTCGATACAGAAAGATCAATTTCAAACCTGACGAATGATTAATTACTACGGATTTTTCGTAAAATTGAATTATAATTTTTGCGAAACAACGTAACGAAGAAGATAATTATCGACAATAATCTTTTGCCGATTTTAATAATAAAACTTTCCAATAATTATTGTAACCGAGCAATTTGAAGCTTCGTCTTAATATTCTCCAGCTTCGAGGACCTCGTCAAAATATCGATGTTGCAATTCTTCCCCGCGTGGTTATTCAATTCGCAAGTAACAAGATGGAATCGTATTATCGATCTACCGTTCGGGGAATCCGCTGACGCGGAGATAATATTGCCCTCGGTATGTACTCCTTGCCTGTGTGCATAGGTATGCATGTATGTATGTGTGTACGTATGCGTGTGTGTGTATATATATATATATATGGCGACGACTCGTCCCCTTTCCAATTTGCATACGCGTGATATTAGCCCCCATTGATTCGCTCGATGATCAGCATGCATGAGCAGCACTGATTTCGTTATTATCTAGAACCGAGCTATATACTGCCCGGTATAAGCCACATGCACACCTGCGTGCGGCTGGAAACTCGCTTGCAAAGCGCATCGATGCGTTTTTTGATCGAAAAATTTTCAAGCTGCGTTAAAACTTTGGCCATCACGGATCAGGCCGTCGAATGATCGCAGCTACGATTCGCCACTTTTGTTACCAAACTTCGAGGACGCGTCGCAAGTCAATGTTTACGTGATAATTTGACAGGAAGTGCCATCGCCGTCCGGCACGTATCGCGTCGGGATCGGAGAAGCGGTTGAAACCCTCTTCGGTAACCGGTCGAAAATAGCCTCAAATCGTAGATCGAGATCCGAGATCAATACGGAGCGGAGCGATCCGTCGACGTTAACCGAGAAACGTCAAGGCGTCGTATCCGTCTATCGGGGGGCGGTAAGAATGGCGAATGCCGAATGCCGGGAGAGGGTTAGAGCTGTCTAGGAGTTGGGATCTTAATCCAGGAAGCTATTTAATATTGTATAGCCCGCAAGCTCGGGGGTTGAAATTCAATTGAAATCGAGTGGACTGACTGACGCGACGGAGCGACTGACGGATGGACGTAGACGCCGGGGGTCGGAGGTGGGCCTGAGGATATTATCGCTCGCGGTGACCTCTCGTCTCCCGATCCACCCCCGCAGCCTCCACCTCTTCCGGCGTGCGGGCAGGAATTAGTCATCGATTCGGTAACGTCGTGCATCGCTCGTTTGTTATTGCCGTCCCTTAGGCCCTTCTGAGGGCACTCGAGTAAACCACGTCGAATGCGAATAGTCGGTGGTGAAAACGGAGATGCCTAATTGACTACAAAGGCGAGGGCTGCTTTCCAAGCCCCGATGCGGGATTACGGAATAGCGCAAACTGAAATCAAATTACTCGCACCTGCGGTTAAAACTATCCGGGCGTTACGTTTACGGCTCCAGGTTATTATACGGGTTTTCGATTTCGAAATTTGTTCCACCGTTCGAGTCCTTGCTAATCAGAGTCTGATCCTCATTTCGGAACGCTGATACGAGGTTGTACTAGAAATTTTCCTCGGAATTAAGCACGGCGAAAATTTCGTCATCTCTGTAACCTGGCTCATTAATTCGTCATTCCTTCGTAAGTCCTCGGCTGAAATCCAGGTCCCCGTTCCTATGTACCCAAATTAAAACCCTCAACCCGCTGTCTGCGTACGTGTATATAAGTACGTATACACATACACATACGGACGGATTTAAATCCCCTTCGTGGAGAACGTGAGCCGTGCATAAATATACGTAGGTATACTTAAAACCACCCTTCCGAAGCCGACCCGGCATCTGCATTACCGCTCGCTTTACTCGCTAACTGCGAGCTGATATCCCGAAAGAAAACATCGTCGCTCTTGGAATAATACAAAAAAAGAATTTCCGATCCTCATATTTTTCGACGGAACAACCGTTCGGCAACGTTACCTGACTTTTGGAAGGGTAGGTAAAAAAGGAAATCAGAGCGGAGTTTACAGGGTGAGTGTGTTTCGGAGTGTGTATATCCGAGGATCTTTATTGGCCACGAGGGATGCCGGGGCGCTTCTTCCCTCTCCCTTCTTCCTCAACTCCTCTGCAGGAGTCGGCGTGTCTCGTTTCGTACAAGAGACAGGCCTTCTCGCCTCCGGTGATCCGCCTGGCAGTTCCGTCTTCATTTGCCAAATGGCCGTTAAATCCGTCGTGCTTCAAGTATAGCGGAACAGCACGCGTATCGTGACACCGAGTCACGGCGAGCCGAGTATAAACGTTACAGCAAAACTTAACGAGGATATAAACCGGATGCTACGTCACGACGTTTGACTCGTACACGTGTATTATACGTATACCTTTTATCCCAGGTCTCGTCGCCTCGAGTAAACCTGAGATTACCCGAGTCCCTGAATCCCGTTATTCCTTCGTCTCCTCTTCTCATTCTTCGAGACTTCTGAATTGAACGAGCGATTATTGCCTCTCCCGCACACCTAGGGATAAATTGAATCCGTAAATTGATCCGATGTTGCTATTTTAGATCCTCGCTCAACGGAAGACGTCACCTGTTCCATTGATCGTCGAGTCTTATCGAGATCCTAGATCTCGACTTACGACCAAGATGCTCGAGTCCTCTGAATTATTCCCACACTCCGTAAAGATTTCGGGTTTCGTAGCTATCGCCGAAGCTAGACGAATTACTATTTCAGTCGGTTAATCTATAACCGCCGGCTGTTACGCCCGCGTCGGTTACCCGACAATAGAAACTTCTCGATTGGTCGTGAAAAATTCACAAGCGCGATGCTCTCGAGGATGTGAAACGATCGGACAGCGAGTCGTCTTCGCCGGATGAAAATTCTATTTCGAATCAATCGATCAAGTTACAGGGCTCGACAACCAGGGGAGGAAAATCTCGCACCACGTTTCCCGGAACGTCCTGCGCAAACAGAACCGACGTTGTATAACGTCGCGAACAAACAAGTGAAATAAGCAAGGTAACTCGATCCGTCGTCGTTGTCATTGTCGTGTCACGATGATCAAACTTGCAGCAGGACACAAACACCGAGAGGGGTGGAGGACGTTCGTTAGATACGTGCGGTACCGATCGAGGGGCCGGAAACCGTATGGCCGATGTCATCAGAGCTCCGGTTACGACTGCGTAACATCGTCCGATTGGTTTTCTGTTTGTCGATACTCGGGGACCGGGATAATGAACGCGGCGTAAGGTGGCATCAACGACACTCTTCTCGGATGTCACTGCACCCCGAGTTACGTCACGAATCTCGTTACGTCTCGCGGGGTTCGAAGCATTGCGAAACGAGGATGACCGGTCTCTCATCATCCTCGTGTTTTCGCCGTCGTTACGGACTCCGAGAGCATATTTTTCCACGTGACATTCGACCCGGACACGTGCCTCGATCGCTTTTTCCGCGCCGTTCAAATCGGCATTGCTTATATATATAATCGAATCCCGGTGCAGGGCTCATTTTCACCCGAGTTGAAGCATTGCTCCCTGGAATACAATTAAACGGTATTTCTCCGGGCATCCGAGGCCTCTTCTTTTCCTTCCTACGCCCCGGGGGACTCGAGGGGTGGAAATGGGAAGTGCACGTGACCGCGAGGGGCTGCCGCGCCTCCTTCGGGGGATGAATCAAGAGTCGATAAAGGTGGTTTCGCTGGTCTGTGCGTCACCGGAACAACGACGAAGACGAGGAGATGTTCGGGCAGCGGGGTGTCGAAAGGAGCTTTCTAGTCGTTACAGAAACGCGACTCGAGAATGGAAAAATCTAAAGAGCGATAAACAGAAAGGAGAATAAGATAGTGGGAGTTGTCCTTTGTTCAGAGACGCGATTAGCGGTTTTACACGGTCTGCGCGACGAGTCTGAGGGAATGTTTAAATCGCGTCGAGAAGAAAGGTTACCGAGCGTTTAAAAGTCGCGCGTACAACGTGACAAGACGAATGGTGCGCTGTACGTATTTGACGAACGAGCTCGAAACGCGTCGACGCGCCGAGTTGTGTCGTCGAAGAAAACCACCCCTGCTACCGAAACCCACGTCGAAAATCCTCTTAAGAGTTGAAGTAGAAGAGAAGGGATGGAACTGAGTAAGTTGTCTCTAAGTCCTTCGGCAGGCTGGTCAACGTCACCAGGTCCGTCTTCATCTGGTAAAAAATATCCGAAACGTAAGAAGCTTATGAGCCATTATTGCATCGCTGCGGGTTTGAAAGAGAAAAGTTAGCGGAGAAAGTTGTTGCATTTTTTTATTTTTATTTTTTTTTTTCTCCTTATTCCCATCGTTTTTTTTTTTTTTTGTTAACGTATTTTCCTTCCACACCCTCGTCCTTTCCTCTTCATACGTCGCGGGAACTCTTTTCACCGTCCCACGCCTCTTGCTCTCCGCAGGCTTATTCCGCTCCCCGGTATAGCGGAGAGACGAACTTTTGCCCGGATTAATAATAAACAAGCATCAATGTATTACCCCACCCTTACACCATACAAAGTTGCGACTTATGTTGAGAAAGATTTGGAGAATGATGTGTGTTATATTACATATAAATATACATATATATATATATATATATATATATATATATGTACATATACGGCCGGTGAGGGAGCGAAAACGAAAGAAAAAAAAAAAATACATATTCGTCGGCCGAATCGCTGCTCATCCGCTCCAAGTTTCAACGACCTCGAGGACCGACGAGGCTGCCCGCAAACGAAGAGTTCGAGGACGCGTCCTGGGGGAAGATCATCACCGTCGGATCCTCCATGCATGTACACGCCTCCGCACACACCTACGCTCTTTATCTCCGAGATGGAATTCCCAGATTCGGTTGGCGAATCTTCTCTCTGTCTCTCTACCTTCTTCGGTCGCCAATTATATCGGAGTTGAGCAATCGAACCTTCGTCTCATATATCCTGTATTACATTCTTTGATTAAAAAAATAGGCGATTCTCATGGAACTTTGATTTGTGATTCGTAGAATCGTGTTCTCGGACAAATTGAATCGAGGTTGTATATCAGTTCGCGAAAAGCCGTCGTTAAATGATCACGGATCCGCTTAATTCGATTAATCATCGATCGTCGATTCGGTCCTACAATATATAGCCTCAGGTGAGCAACAAGTAAAAGGAAAACGAGAAAAAGGATGTGTAAAAAATTTCTTTAAGACAGGTTCTTTAAAATTTTCCGAATACTTACAGTGACGCGTCAGGGCGGTTGTCAGAAGGCGTTCGTCGATGTCCGCGTAATTGGTGGCACTGAAACAGAAGCAAACGACAAGACGTTAATTCAATGCCGGTTTTCGTCAAGAATCGGGGACGAAGCGCGCGTGCAGTATTTAAATTAATTAATATACGACGCGAGGTTCGGCCTCGTCGTTCATAAAAGCCTTGGCCGAGCGGAAGCTCCGTGCATGTTTGATGCCGGAAGTGCTTCGCCCGGTCCGCCATCCTCTTGCTGCGGTTTCCGCAAGCGCCGCAGGGTCATTAGCTGGCCATTCATTATGCAAGGCGAGGCTATATCGCGTCAATACGGTTCGGAGGCGGCAGCGCCGGCAGATTGTTGCCCCAATCAATAACAATGCACCCGTGTTTACGGACCGGATAATCAACAGATGTGGTTTTGCTCCTCGCCATCCCGCACGGCCGGATCACCAAAGGCCGAACACGGAGGCTCGAGGCCATCCGGATTCGCGAAAATACCGAAGGGTGGTAGCCAATTTTCCCAGATACAAGATCACGGGTGATTCGCTCATTTTTTATCGACTTGGAAAAGCTTGAAAAGCTTGAAACGTTTCTTGCATTTCGAGCGTTAAGAAATTGCCGTTTTTCTCAACTTACTTGGCGGTTGCTAGAGTCCCGCGGAATTCATTTATAAAAATTGTGCAATTCGGAACGGAAGAATTACAAAGTCAAATATTGCAATTGAGCCTAGAATTGGTATTTGGATATTTTCAAGACCATTGTTCAAGAATTTTATGTTCTGTAATAAACTGCGATTTTCAAAATACCAGCATCGAAACAACCGGAATATCAGGAAAATATCCAAAATACACTGACCTTTTATAAAATCAATAAGGGATCTTGAAGTCCGCAAATATATTTACGCTCGTCAAGTTTGGCCTCTGCGGTAATTGGTACAGCAACGAGGGATTATTGACAGGTGGAACTGGCGTGTGAATCAACAACGAAAACGTTTTTACCTTCAGGGTTATGAATTTTAGTTTCAACGTCCGTCAGTTCTGTCCTCGCCGACAGGGATCGATATTTGATTACGATCTATCTATCATATCAGCTTCTATACATATATAATACACGCATATATAAATATATGTGTACATATAACAGGCATTATGTATAAATAAATCTGGGTTTGCTTTTCAAACGTCACCAAACAGGGACGAGTTAAAAACTGTATCTTGTATCCACATATATTTTTTCCTTCATTCCATTTGCATTCTACTTCGTAATAGATTCCATGATAATCAAGCAGAGCGTTTTTCGTCCGTGACTGTTCGATCACCGTCTGATTGACAGTTGGAATAACTTGAAAATTTCCCAAGTAAAAGAGGAAAAACAAAAAAGAAAAATTAAGTTTCTCATTTTCACGGACGATATCGGAGCGAAATCAACTGTAAAATATGATATCGTCTTTGAACCGGCGAGCGGATGACGGTCGTATTTTTTATACAAAAAATAATTATCCGAATGCAACGAGACCAGGGTGCATGACGAATGACAGACGATGAGAATGACGGGCGTCGTCGGCCAAAAACAGGATCGTGTAAGGTTTATACATCCGTATATATGCGGGTACGGATCAGAATGACCGTGGAAAGGCGGAGAGGCACAGTCGAGATGCGTCGTCGCCCGAGAAGTTGGTAGTAATTTGGTTAGTTTGGGAATTAGATTGTGAATTTTCCACCGGTCGGGAGGAGGCGACGCGACGAGACGAACGGCGCGAAACAAGAAGATCCTATCCCAGGCGTTCGAGCCCTAAGTTTACCGGTGTTATAATTACTGCTCCGGGCTTTGGTCCTAGATTTCAAAATAGCCGTGTGTGCGTGTACAAACATAACACGCGCACGCGTACAAACTGGAACTTTGTGCGTGTGTAACGGGTTAACGGGCACAACGGGCACGCTCTGAGGTATCCGCTACACGGTCTCTCTTCACCCTCGACCGCCTCTCCGCGATGCACGAAACCTGACTTTGATCTCCAATTTCAAGTCGCTCCTCTCCTCTCCTCTCATCTCACCCCTTCCATAATCCCGTTACACTCACTATCCAGGTACGTAATCGGATCGAGCTTTGCCCACGGTTCGCTCATCTGGATGCTCACGGATCGGCCGTCACCCCCTTATAATTCCGACCGAAAGGTGCCTTTTACTCCGAGCTCCGAAAATAAATTACAAATGTAAAGGAGACGTGGGGGAGGGAAATATCTGCTTCTTCAAAAATTAACGACTCGTAATTTTTGACACCTTGATTTTACAGGTCAAAGATTTGTACGTAATGTCATATTTCGGAAACCCACCCCTGAAAATATGAAAGAAATTTTTTGTTGTTTCAACCCAGCAAACAAAATTAAAATTGTAAAAAGCCACGAGGTTTCGCGGGTGTAAATTGAGCAGTACATTTGTCCGGAAGAGGCAGGCTGCGGCGATTCGTAAGCCTTTCCGACAAGTGTAAGTAAATTCCGAGTAAACAGATTCGATCCCGTTTGCGCAAACTGTGTCCAACACGGCTGAACGAATCCTAGACTCAGGGGTCTAGGCACGAATGGGGGATCACTGTTTTATCGATATTGCAGAAAGCGGGGCGAGCCGGGCGTCGCGACGCCTCCCTCCTCCTCCCACCACTTTGCAAAAGGGTTCACTTGGGATCGGTATTTGCGTGCAGCGTATACACGCAGCATCCCCTGTTTTCCTCCCTGGAAAATGGTCGTCTCGTTTCTCGACGTGCATCAACAGCACTGGTAACGCGGAATTAGCGCCGTTTCGCGGCTGTACGTTTAACGTAAGAAGGTAGGAAGAACGCGACCCCTGAAATCCGAGTTCAACTAACGCGAGGTTAGCGGGGAGCGGTTTGTCCGTACGTATGCATGAACGCGCCGGGAGAATTCGCGACGTTTTCGGTGACGGGGGGGTGGAGGAAGGTGGAGGAAAAGCCGGGGGCAGGAGGCGGAAACAGGCAAGAGCCGGGCGGATACGCGTAGCTTATACGGCCGCGTAGACTTTGTCGGCGTCGGGAGAAACTTTTGTTTAAAATTGGAATTCCTTTGCGGCTCGTTGGGACTTGGAATGCAGATGGGACGGGGACGCGAGACGAGGGCCGAAGGGCCGAAGGGCGGAACGCGTGTAAGGGACGGAAGACTTCCTTCCACATCGGAAGTAAAAGGTAGGCCGTGTCGCGATATATCGTTGCGTCATATGGAGCTTTTAAATTTAAGAGCTTTTCTGTTCTTTATTTTTATTTTTATTTTATATTCTTCCAATTTTTTTTCTTCCACGCTTTTTTCGTACAAGCTGTGATATTTCGAAATATAAGCATGCGCGAGTGTAACGAATTTTACGACTATTACTTGAACCCGATTTTTACAGGTTGAAGG
This sequence comes from Neodiprion fabricii, assembly GCF_021155785.1. Classification (NCBI taxonomy): domain Eukaryota; kingdom Metazoa; phylum Arthropoda; class Insecta; order Hymenoptera; family Diprionidae; genus Neodiprion; species Neodiprion fabricii. The sequence continues at coordinate 4,022,359 of NC_060244.1, forward strand.
GTAGCTGATAATTAGTTGAAAAATTACGCAAAAGTGAATGCGATACGAAGCGTTGTGCTTTTCATTCCCTCGCCTTTTAATTGTAAATGAGAATCTGCGGGAGCGAGCCGTTGGATCGGATTACATCCGTCGGGTTTAAATTGCTCCGTGGAAGAAAAGTTTTTGAGGGACGAAACTTTGTAATAATAATACCACTGTTTCGACTGAACCAAACAAGGTAATTTAAACGAGATATTTCTCTTATCGTTGCTGAACAATGGTTAGACGACCGAAACTCAATTTCAGTATTACGTACCTATGTACGTTTGTGTGGGTGTGTATTTATATATGTATATACATATAAACGCGTCGCGGCGTCGCCGGGAAATCCCGACCATGAAACGGGTGAACGAGAAATGAAATAACCTGGTTACTTACAATTGTAAATACCTCGTCAAAAGGGTGAATTGGGAATTGCTGCGACTTAACACGTTTCATGATTGAACGAAGTAGCGCAAATTTCGGTCTATTTATTGGTTGGCGCGTAGCTACCGACGTCCAATTCCCAAGAACCGTGACCGAAAGAAATTACATTACAAATTACCCTAGCAAAGCGTAGAATTTCGAAATTACGACTTATTCAAATGCTGATAAAACCACCTGACAATACGTTTTTTGAGTCAGGAATTGTAGTTTTTTTTTTTTTTTTTTCATCAAATGCCGAGCTCCGTTTTTGTACTTTCCCTCATTTTTATTTTTTTTCCCCTCAGCTAAAGAAACGTTGCAGTCTGAATTCGTCTCATTGTCGGAGATGGAAATTCATTTGTCACACGGCTGCAGTACCTGAGTATTGTGAATTTTACGTCAAGGCAGACAAAATTTTCAACGCGTCATATTTTCTTTCTTGTTCTTTACTCCTATAGTTTCGTGTTCGTTTGTATTCTCTATAAGAATTTGAATGAAGTTGAAAAATTGCAGGGTGGATGGATGTTACTTTAGTGGACATTTTGTCCGGTCTTCTTTGTATTTGAGGAATTAATTTCGCACGTACTTTAATTATTACACTTATTGTTAGCTTCGTTGCAGTTACGTTTCAAATTTGATGTTCATCGGCCAATCTATTGTGACCGTTTTCCGGCTACTAGAAATATTTTTCCCCCAGCATTTTTTTCCTCCACGACTTACAAGTTTCATTTAACGATCACAATACCGAATTAATAACACATTAACACCTTTAAACTATTCAACATTATGCATTTCACTTAATTTCAACGACAAATTGTGATAATAATCCAGTACATTGGAGAAATAAATTTTTACGTTTGAAAATGACAGAAATCGTCTAAAACCCCACATTTTTAAATACGAACCGATCTCACAATCGATGAAACATCTTGAAATTGCTCTCGTTGCCTTCTATAAACTACCGAATGAAGAGCTTTAAATTCGACAAGTCGATGTTTTTAAGCGCAGCTTAACATGTGTACGTACACTGTACATGTATATATAAAACATTACCCGAGGTAAACGATTAAGCCGAAATGAATGAGTAATCGGTTTAGGCACGTAGAAAGTTTGTTGGGACGTTAAAGCTTCGTCTCCTACGCGTATAAGGCGCCTGAATAGATCCTAATTCATTTAAATGAAACGCTCTAGGATTGAGACGGCGAAAGCGTTGGCGTTGAAACCGCAAAGCGACGCGTCTCGCCGTCTCGACGTTACGGATCGAGGCGTCTGGGTTGAGACGATCCGAGTTTCATACGACGATCACATGCCACGCGCGCGTTAAATTCTTCCTTCGTTTACGTCGTAATTCCATTGCCGATCCGTTGTCAGGTTGTAATGGAACATTTCGTTTTGCAACAACAAAGACGGAGGTGACGAGAGATTGGAGAAAAAAAAATGATTGTAGCTGATTTGAAAATGAGAACATTGGCGTTAATTGGTGCGTTAGTTTTTTTTTTTTTTTTTGTTTTTTTGTTTTTTTGGTTTATCGTAAGTGGTCAACTGATGGTATCAACGAAAAGATTATCACTCGCGGGGCTAGCTGGGCAGGGTTTCATTAAGAGATATTCGCTCCGCGTCGCGACCTCCTGATTTCCTAGTTTAGAGAAGGACACCTACACACGGAACCGGCACGTAGGTGTTACGGCCTGGGGAATAGGCGATACTCTCGAGATAAGTAGATTAAAACGTCTCGCGGTGTCGCGGCTAACGACATCAGCGAAGCGTCACAGACGAGAAAGACTCGAGGGAGGAGTGGAGGGAGGTGGACGGATGATCATTATTTTCCAAGGATCATTATTCTTTCACGATCACCGACGTCGACGCGTGGCGTGAATCCGTATGGACTGATATGACAAGAACTAACAATAAGAGACAAAAATGAATCCCTGATGAGCCCAATTAGATCCGACAGCTTATAACCTGCAGCTATTTTCGCGTGAAATGTTCATCACCGCGTAAAATAATGTCTCATTCGCATGGTTGGACCTATTAGTAAAGAAGGAGTGAAATTCATGCCGCGTTGCGTTAACGATAATAATCGTGTTCCATTTTATATTATCATTTTTTTTTTTTGCATCCACCTTTGCTTCTCGCCCCTGAGAGAAAGGATATTAACGAAACGACACCGCTAACGAGAAAACTTAATTCAAAATTCGGTACCGAGGTGAAAACGGCTAAAACTGGAGCTAAAAAGAACACCGGCGGGGAAAATTTGGGGCGGGAGGGGGAAGGGGGCGAGGGTTGGTTTAAAACTGCGTTAACGGAATTAAACGCGTGGCAAGGAGCTAGAGGTCTGCATGCTGCCATGGGGGAGGGGGGTTAATTTTTACCATTACCGGTCCACCCTTATATACGTACCTATGTACACCTACATTCGGCGATTTCGTACGTTTTTACATTCTCCGGGCATATAACTTTCGTCCCCAGCCATTCCTCGTTACTTTGCTACTCGATATCGCGCCTGCCGCTCGATGCACTGTAATCCGGCACGAAAATGACATGGCAAAAGTTTGAAAGTATTCCGAGCACGTTGCCCCGCCCCCGAATCAGCCCTGCGGGTCCCTCGGGACGCCCGGGAATAAATATAAATATTAATTGTACGGGAGCGCGAATCAAAATGTCGTTAAGTAAACGGGACGTCGAGTAGTCGGAGGATTGCCGTGCAGCAACTGCAGGAACAATTAAGCTTATGACCCGAGTCTCGTCCTTCCCGCGCCTCCTTCGTCCTCCAGGACCTTCCTCCTCGCCCAGGCTTGGATGTATAGGTGGTTATACCAATTACCGACGCGCGAAGCGGCCCTCTGCCGCAGATTCCCGACGTCACAACTCATCCTAATTACATCTACCCTTGTTTCCGGTCGTCGAAACTATTAGCCGAGGGTGCGGTCCCGGAGCTTTCGTATACATGCACGTGCGCGTCTGCCTGTTATACTTATCCTGCATACCTTATACTTTATAGGGCGCAAGTGGAATAGCGGAAGGATCATTGTTTGACGTCGGATTGTCGTGAATTTTCAAGTGGATAATAGAGAAAGTCGATAAACGGAAAAGACGGAACGTGGAATGGCCGAGAGTCTGAGGAAGAGACAAAATCTGTTGTACAGAATTGTCGAAACGAATGAGAATTTGGCAATTAATCGTTATAATTCGGACGATTTTATATATTTTTTTAACCCTACAATAATACTGTTCAACTTTCTACGCATCGATTTATTTTTTTTTTAAAAGCATAATTCGAATCAAGAAGATATAGTTTGCTGATCCTACATTTCAAAGAACAAAATAATTGCGCGTCGAGGTAGTTTTCCAAATTTGAGAGATGAGGTGAAAATGAAAAAAATAGTAACCGAAAACCCCAAGCCTTTCGATTATCGTGGCAATCGACAGGAAACTGATAGCTTCTGCCGTAAATCGAGTCGGCCGATAAGAGGGTTAAGCCACTTATACGTATCACACAGTGTTCTGGTTGCAGGTAGCGTAGAAGGGAAGAGTTGGGGGTTGATTTACAGGGTGGCACGCGAGGAGGACTCCACGGGAAACAAACTTCTCTGTTTTTCTTTCCGGGGTTTCGCGGCCTAGCCAGGATGCGCGAGAAAACAATTGCGTGTCGGAATTTATGCACCGTTCGTCCTTCCTGTCCCCCACCCCCAACCCCCCCTTTTCGCACCGAACAAAGCTCAAAGCAAGAGAAAGAGAACCGGACGAAGTTTATCCGTTTCACCGGAGTCTAGTCGCCGAGGGCGTCGAAAAAATTTACCACATGAAGTAATGATAAGAAGAAAAAGGGAGAAGAAAAAAAAGAAGAAAAAAAAAAAAGAAAAATAAAGCAAAATAGGAAAAAAGAAAAGAATTTTCGGGGATCCCGCGTATTTCAGTCCCTGCAGCCCCTTAAAGGCTTCGAAAAGAAAATGTACGGCTCGCCGTAAATTTAACCCACAGAGTATTAATTTATCAAGCAAACCCGAGCAAACACAGCTGGTTGCCATCTCGGAAGCGAGCGAAGATGACTTTAGCTATAATCGTCCTCCCTCCACGCGGCCTGCAACGAGCGTTGATAATTATGTTTAAAATTTCTCTAATTAGCTGTACATCAGCTGGCAAGTTTTGCGAGAAGTGTGAGTCAAGTTGACGAGTTAACCTTTCACCACTGACTAAATCCTCATCCACCCTCCTCTGTATCTTCGTGCCCTTTCCCTTAAAGTCGGCAAGCGGTTGTAATAACTGTCGTCTTTAGAACCTCGTGTGACAAACGTGTTATTTGAAAAAAAAAAAAAAAAAAAAGTGACGCATGTGGCAAATTTAAAGAGACGCGAAAGAAAAATAGGCATCTTCTTTTATTTGTTCGGAAAGAAGAACAATTCGATTCGTGTACAATTACTGCTGTCGCGAAATTTAAGGGTGGGGCTAAAAAAATATAGAACGATCAAGAAATCGGAAGGCGACAATATGAAATTTTTAAAGAAGTGAAAACTTAATTTATAGAATTTCAAAAATGTTGAAAGTAGAAGTATAAAGAAGTGAGAAAATAGAAAGGCCAGAACATAGAATGGCAAACTGTAGAATCGTCAGAATTCCTCTGGATAATATAGAATTGTATAAAGATTCTCGATTTGGCCGTTCTACGTTTTGACGTTTCTGTATTTTCCCATTCCGTATTTCGAATGTCTATATTTAAACTTTCTACAATTGAACTTTCCTCATTTTAAAATTATATGAATAAGATTTTCGCGTCTATGAAAATTCGATATTCTTGTCCTTCTATCGCTCTACGATTCTAGTTTTTTTTTTTTTTTTTTTACCCTAACCCAAATTTAATTAGCAAGATAGTAAAAAATGTTGCATATACTTATACTAACACCGTATATGCAAAGCGAGTATTTTATACGTGTATATATATATATATATATATGCAACAAGCGAGCGGCGCGTGATCGCAGAAACGTGGAGCAACTCGAGTGGAAATAAGTGCTCGCTCTGCAGTTGACTAAACTCGCGAATGATATTCCTGAGGTGAGGAAGATGAATTAGAGAGAAAAGCCTTCCGCGTGCCGGTCATTGTGATTAATCAGCATCAGATAAGATTATGCATATATGTAATGATGTGTATACATGTATATTGAATATATAACGCCGGTGATGATGTAAAAAATTTAACAACATACGTGTGTATCCTCGGAAAATGGGGGAGATGAGGGGGAGGAATTTGGATGTATACGGTTTTCAGCTACTGCATGCGGCACTTTTAACGGCCTGGAGAGACATTCTTTCTAATTACCCTAGATTTATTAACGACGCTTATGCTGCTGTTTCCACTGCAGCCAGAGTTTCTTATACACTCGAGCGTCGCGTCGCCTGCCCCTGAACGCTGCTGTCTCGTCTGGCGGTGATAATTTTTTTTCTTTTTTTTTATTTTATTTTATTTTCTTTTTTTTCTTTCCTTTAAATCTTTCATTTTTATTTTTTTTTCTTCTCCTTCTTCGTTTTAGCCCTTTTTTCCGGGAGCTATTCGAGGCGGAATAGAAAGCAGAGAGATTCTTTTTCGTTTCTTTCTTCGAGTAATTATTTCTCCCCCTCCGCCCCCCTCCCTGGTAGGTATAAATTTTCACCTCGATACACCCTTTTTTCAAAACATCTGTATACGTGCAAGGCATCTCGTGCGTCTTATTCTACCTCGTCTTCTCGCAATTACGATAATGACACGGAAGTACGAGAGCCACCTGTGATGTAATGTCAAACAAAACAACTGCAGTTAACAACTCGTTTCCCGAACTAACATTCACACCGAGAGTTCCGAATAATTGTTAAATATATGATTTTATTACTTATCTGTTTTTTTGTTACCAAAATAAAGGAGAGAAGGAAAATCGGTTATAATATACGATATTTGCTTCGGAAAACGGCCAAAGAAGAAAAAATAAATGAAAAAACAAACAGAGAAGCAAAAAAAAAGCAAACGCGGGTCGGTCAGACAGATAGATGAAGAAACAGAGCAGAGGGATAAAAATGAAATAAAAAGAAGGAAAAAAAAAAAAAAGATAAAGAAATACCTTGTCACTTGCTGCTATGGTCCTCGGAGGTTTTCGAATTTTGCAGAGAAAGTGAAAGAAGATATGAAAGAAGTAAAAAAGAAAATAGAAAATCGAAACGAAGACGAAGAAGAACCGACTTAATGGGCCTCAGGATCCGCGGAGCATATAAGCTGTCAATCGTTTAGAGTCCTGCACGACCAGACACACACACACATACATATGTCGGAGAGAGAAGAATGGTCGGGTTTTTCCCTGAGAGTGGAAATTCCCAAGACCCTAGTTTACACATTTATAACAGTAATAAGTAGTTAATTTAAGCATAAGGGTAGTCGTTTATGACGTTCGCTGATTGGGTTCGGGGTGACACATCTATAGGTACCGTTATCTACCCGTAGAGGTAAAGAGGGAAAAGGGGAAAAGCTTTACGGGGCTGATGAGCCCGGTGAAGCTTTTTGGAGTAAGAAGCTGCGAAGGAAGAAGCAGTTCCGATTGAGAGGCAGTCGAGTAAGGACACATCGAGTATCCTGTCGACCGTGGATTCGTTACCGAACTTCCCGTAACTCATGAGGGATAGATTGAGTGCCAGCTATCGTTTTAAGAAACATTGAATTGAGAAAACTCAGTATTGTAATATTGAAGTTGCACAATGATTATACGCATCATTTGTAATTCCTTTCATTAATATATATATATATATATAGACGCAACTGTGCGGCTGAGTTTTCTGAAAGAATAACGTACACTGCACGCAGTTACTCATACATACATAGGGGAAAGGACCAAGTTAAAAGGAACCACTTTACTTCTGAGACACATACAAACGCGGATAACCCGCCGGGATGAAAAGGGTTGAGATGAGCGATTTTTTTGTACGGTACTTTGTTACGGGAATAAATTTGGATGAATGAAAAAAAAAAAAAAATAATAGAAATGAGAAAAATAATTACGTAAAATAAATAAAATCGCTCTCCGTCCATGGAATTTTCTTCTTTTTTCTTTCAACTTTATCCCCCGTAGAGGATACATATATACATGCATATACACGGGTGAATTATACTCGTGTGTCCGCACTGTCACGTTGATTGAAATAATTGGTTTATTCAAATGACGTTCGTTTGTTACAGCACGATCATATAGTATTCGCGAGAGTTTGGAGTCTATACGTATGCCTACACATACGTAGGCATGTATATCCGTTTCCCTCGCTGATCTGTGGATAACCTAGCAACCGTTTTCAGCGGAAACCTATGACATTGAACGAGAGAATAACGCTGTCGACGTCGGTGCATTTGTGCACAGACACATATGTTGCAGCTCGAGGGCGCGCAGAGAAGGCTGGAAATGAATTCGTTGCATGTGTATAAAGCTACCCCGTTATAATACGTATCCCATAATCGTATTGCCGCAGCTTGCGCACGTCATTGACGACGCTTTTCCCCGCATCAACAAGCCCCGACTCTATATCCCGCGCTAATTCCCTCACTCTGTGTAGTTAATTATATATATATATATATATATATACATGTACAGAATTTGTAGATTCTGCAACCGAGTGAGCCGAAATTTTAACCCGACATACATGCTCCGACTTTGGAACAATTTCAAAAACCATTAGACTGCGATCATTGTAATCCGGATTGTAGTTTTTGAAGCGTAGAGTGAAAATAACGTACCAAGTTACGGTGGTTAAAATTTTACTCCGATCGAATTTAAATTCAAAGTTGAAGAATTCAACGACGGATCAACGATTGTTGCTCTCTCTTATCCAATTACTTCCGCCATCCAGTATCTTCTGATTCTCGGTGTATAAACTTTGTTCCCAGCACCCCGACTTTGATGAAAATAAAACATCGAGACCCGTATTCAGCAGCGAGCATCTTAATGAATAACAACTAGACGAAGTCTCGGAGCTCCGATAAACGCCGCCATCGAGTTTCAGATTATATCCGCGTTAACGATGTTATTCTCGTCTGCAGCGGGGGTTTAATTGCTCACGCGTAGCCCGTAAACACGTTGTCAATTATTGCCTACGCCTGAATACCGTCCTCCGATTGCCTCACCCGAATAATTGTGTTACCTATATACGCCGAAAGATAAATAAAAATATTACCGCCTTGCCTGCCGACTTTGATTTTGGTTATTAGATATTTTTCATTTTGTCTACGCAACTTTTCATAATTTTTTTCATAATGTTCAAATATCTCGTTATCACTCTGAAAATATTATCGATTAAGGAACTCTGTTGGCGTTTGAACAAAAAAAAAAAAAAGATTGAAATGCTTTTCGCAGTTGGAACAACGATACGTGAAATCCTGACCCTATTCGAATTAACCCTGAATTCCCCATATACAACAGAAACGTAACTTTTCAATTTGCAGGTCCGTCGGAGAACGTCGTTGAAAGAATTTTCGGCAAATTCGAGGCCCAGAAGCCGGCTATCGAGGGGTGTTTGAAGGTTCGCGATGTGCGCGTTAATATTTGCAATCGCTAAAAAATCACCCGTCAGATTCAGTCGCGTGATTCATTTCGCGAAGCTCGCCGGAGTTATGGGCCCGGTGTATAAGCTGCGGGGTTTTCGCCCCTTTTGGTATACATACACAGATATCCCGGCTTCCTTTCCTTCCCGTTCACCATCCGTTCGTACGGTTACCACACGCACACACACACACACTCACCCGTACCAACCCAGCCACCCGGTGAGAGTGACTGATTAAAGAAGTCCACGTCAGATGGAGAGAGAGAGAGAGAGAGAGAAAGGAAGAGATATATATATATAGAGAGAGAAAGAGAGAGAGAGAGAGAACGCCCGTCAAAACGACGCGTTAATTGCACGCTGCCAGATTGATTAAGGCCTGAATCTTATTAGCCGTCGAGAAGGGCTATCCGAATCCAATCTCAGCCGACACTTCGCCGACACTTCGCCTTTTCTGAAATGTCGAAAACCGGCGTCGGCTCATGCGGCGCAAACTTTGTGTAAGAAACATTAATGATGATAGGTACACACATTTATATATATATATATATATAGCGATAATTGTTAAGGGGATCGGTTCAATTTATTTGTATAAAACAATATTACCATAGTTCAAAATCTAACTATTTCTCAATCGAAGAAATTCATTCCGTATGTTACATGAAAAAAATTTTATCGAAAGAATTTTCGCCACAGGGCAATATTCCGTGAATATGGGTGTAATTGTAAATTTAATTCGAAGTGAAATAAAGTTTAATTGAGAAATATAAAATACAAATCGTTTTTTAACTATGTTCAGTTTTTTTTTTTTTTTTTTTTAGTTTACAGCAAGCGTTACAGCCCCGGCCGTTAAGGGTTGAAACTCGGGGTATAAGTTGTGTTTTTCCGAATCCTCTCAATTATCTTTTATTACAGACCCGGAAAGCGCTACAAGACTGTTATTTCCCCTTTTTGAACTCCGGTGTGACGTAAAGACGATTCTAAACGCGTTTGGCCGGTCTTTTCCTGCCCGGTTATTACGTGGGTCGCGTGCGTTTTACATGAGAATACAATCAGTGCAATTCAGTATATATTAGGTATAGAGACAGACGGAGGCCTGCAGGGAGGGGACATGCAGGCTGCTGTGAAATTTCCTCTCATTCAGGGGCTAATTCCGCACTCCAGGGTTGCGCGGTGCCCGGTAAAAAGTCAACCTTCGATTCGTTCCGTCAAAGGCACGTGGTATATATGGTAAATAGACGGAGAAAATTCGCAAGTGGATTGAATAGGTGGTAATTTTTTACTACATCGGGTGTACCTGCGGATGAATAGATTGCCCTCCCCGTATGTGCAGCCCTCTCGTCAAAGTGTACGAACGCAGAATTCCTCTCATTCTGTAACGATAGTTTTTTTTCTTTTTTTTTTTTTTGCCCCCGACACCGGTGAGTGAAAAATGGCGCAGAATACAAAAAAAAAAAAAAAAATAATAATTTATAGGCAAATTCGAAAGAGCAAACGTATACGTAAATATAAATTCGCATATAGATACGTGTATATATATTTACGGTAATTTTTTTTTTACTCGGTTGATAACACGGCGTAAACAATATTATTATTATTATTCCTACCGCTGTTTCATTGAATAATGTATATATGTACTCGAGGTAGGTACAAATGTAATATATATATTATGTATACGACGATAGCTGACGGACATGATCTCGAACAACGACTGATAAATATTGAATAAAAGTTGTACGCGATATTTTTCGTTAATTATGTGTATGCTGGGTTTTATTTAATTAGCTCGTTATAAGTTTAATTAATTTTCACGTTATCCGAAGTGAAAAAATATTGTATAATTCAAACTCGCGTGATATCTACGGATATTGACATTTCGCATGAGAGCAAAACCACAGCGATATAACCTCTCCGTCGTACGTTAATTTTGGCATTCCCGTAACTGTGGTTACACGCGTTGCAAATTTGTATCACTCGAAACGTGATAAATTCGGTGACGGTATATAAATTTGTATGAATAGAAAGTAAAAGAAAAAAGAAAGAAAAAACGGTGGCGAGCAAATGAGAAAATGAAAAAAAAAAAAATATATGTTTGAATCGTAAAACCGACGAGCGCTACTCGTTAAAGTGTCGGAATATCAGTTGCAGTTGTTTCGTACCAACGTCCCGTAGATATAATACCCTGTACATACGTTCGTTGTACAATACATATAAAAGCGGTAAATTAACTTTGTTACGAATATATGGGCCGGCACAGCGGACCGAGAAACTGACATTAGTAATTAAAAGTTGGCAGCGGTGATTTCCGGCGGCGTGGCGTGCTGCAGCAGTCTGTAGAACTGATGTTACAGGTAAGCATTAACGGAGAATTAACAGAGGAATCGAACGGGACGAACGAACGAACGAACGAAGGTTTCAAACACATCCGGGATAATCGATACCCATCAACCCCCACGGAAGGAATGAATTTAATTGCAAATTACAAGCCAGTATTGAAAATGTTTTTTCCACGCGCCGTCGCTTCGTCGCAGCACCGATTCGTTTCAAATGATATTCAAGAATTTTCGATATAACCGATGAAAGTGTCGCTCGCAGCCGATCCTTGAAAACGGGGGTAGTTTTTATTTATCTTTTTTTCCTCGCCCTCGGTCGAGCGGCCAATTTCGCGGGATCTGAATTAATGTTACTAACGCGACGACGATTTTTCGCCAATTCTATATCAGGTACCTACCTGCGCGTAATCCGCGACGATTAAGATAAGCTCCGTGCCCCGCCAAACTGCTACATCGCGGAGGTGAAGGGAGATGTATTTTCATTATTTCCGTACGTGTAGATCGGTAAGAAGTTACGGTAACGGTGAACGATATTATAAAGCGCAACGATTTTCTACGAGGATTTTATGCCCCGACGGAAAGGAAACGTTTCTCTGTTTCATCGCCCACCACCCCCTGAATCCACCCCATATATAATATATTTATAACATATATATATATATACACATGTACGCAGACGTATACGGCAGTGCATTGCCGAATGATATGACTTTGTAATAAGTTCCAAGTCGCGGACCATTGCCTCCTTCAAGAGTCTCGCTCGGCGTCTTTCATCCTCGTTCAGTTCTGCACCGAGTCGTCTGGTCGCGAAATGCAAATTTAACGATCGTGTGATTTGCAGGAAAGAACAACAGGCGCCGTTGGCTTTTCTCGGAGGAGAAAGAGACGAGAGTCTAATTCGTTCCATTTGAGACGTCATCGTTGACAGCCGAGGAAATCCTCGAAGACAAAAGAGAGGAGCGGCAAAGCTTCGGAAGCGGAACCCCCTCGATCCCAGGCGCCGGAAAAGAAGGGAAAAAAAAAAGAAAAAAAAAAAAAAAAAATACACGCGATATCGACGAGCGAATGGACGATCGAGATCCTTGAGGTGGGGATAATTGCTCTCCGATATAGGTATACGTACGTACGTACATAAATACATACATACATGTACATAGATAACCACCGCAGAAGGGTTGGCAAAGGGAGGCCCTGACGTCACTGGGAACAGTTTCACCTATAATTGGATTTGTGATCAGTTTCTCCAAGATAACCCAGAGCCTTGCGATTACCCCCAACCTATCCTCGGATTACCGCCGCTGCACTTGCGAAAAAGTGAAACTAAATTGTTTACACTCTCCTCGATCAATCCCCCAGCACCGCCCTGCCCACCTCCCGCAACTCCCCGCAAGGGTTGATTTCTCCTCTCACTTCGTTTTCAGCGGTTCGTTGGAAACAAAAGAATAAAAATAAAAAAAATCTTGCACAAGTTGCGGTCAAGTTACGGTTACTTTATTTTAACTCTTTGAACCAACGAGGAAGAAAAAGTAAGAGAGGAGGAGGAAGAAGAACGGAAGAAAAAAAATACGTTCCTCAATTTAATGCCAAATGACCGTCCGATCTTTGTAAGAAGTATTTGGTTTGCGGAGATTGGAAAACAGTTGAGATATAAGAAAAAAAAAAAAGAAAAGAAACGATGAGATCGAAGGGGGACGGAAGGAGAGGGGTGGAGGGAAGGTAAAGGAAATCCAACCACCTCGTGATGCAGTTTCGCCAATTGTTGTATTTATTTTTTTTTTTTTTCGATTTCAGTTTCCTCCGCACAAATGTATGGAATCGAAGTTTTCCTTCGCGTATCGACGTACCTTACACATATCAAAGTTACAAGTTTTCATCAATTTTGACTTTAACAGTTTCAATTCAATCATCGCCAACACGGGAAAGAACCTGACACCTGAACCGACACCATTGAAATTACCGAACTATTCCGAAATCACGGATGGGGCGTTAAAGCCAGAGACGATAAGGGTTATTTGAGAAAACAGCAGACAGGTTGGAAAGAGATCCGTTTGACAAGCGTCCGCGTTTCATACAGAGTTGATCAAATCGAAAAGTACACCATGCTCGCGATGTCTCAAAGAAAGATTGATCGCCGAGCATAGAGGCAATCAAATAAATGCAACCCCGGTACCTATGCATGTTACACGTACATTACCAACGGCGAATCTCACGAACGCGTTGATATGCAATGGTGGGTGGGTATGCACAGGTATACCTACCTAGACGATAATTGCGCTTTCAACCGAGAGAATTCCCTTTCGCCCGATCGGAGGAGCAGGATAGCCTGCAGGATTGTTCCACATCTACCTACCGCGCCTAGGCATAGATATGCAGACGTCCAGTTGGAGGTATGTGCAACGGATCAAGTTACGTACAACGCGTCTGCACGTGGGACGAGGTATGAGAGACACACCTGAGATATTGTGGCGAGAGTGTGCCGCGATGCGTGTGATTATGCCAGTGATTATCGGTGGGTGTTGGAAGATGATGCGAAGTGGGAGGGAAAAGGAAAAAGGGAAAAGGGAAAAGGGAAAAGAGCTGTCGCTTCCCTCTTACCTCCGCAATTCATCCACTCCGAGGGAAGAAATCGCATTGTACTCGTTGGGCTAGGTATTTCTAATAACTTTCTCCTCCTCGTGTCTGCACTTCACAATCCCACGTTGGTAATCCGACACTATCGGTCGTTCCCCCTTCCTGTTCCTCCTCATCCTCTCCCTCCCTCCGGAATCTTTTCCTCCGGTCTTATTCTTTCCTCTTCGATTTCGCCAAGAATCAGGATGGCGCACCATCCATCCGCCCCGACAATTACTCGCCGCCATATTGTCCCCGGCTGTTTGACGAGGCGCGGGGAGAAGAACTCCTGCGATGAGACAACCCGGCGGATCAACTTTTTAATCACTCCAACGACGGGAAACGGGAAAACGGGAAAACGAACGACTCGATCCTTCCCGATTATTAATGCCACCGTTCCTTCACTAATATCACATTCGGGATATTCCTTTGCCGATAATCGTCACATGTATGACCATAATTACTGTAGCGATGCTCGTTGCTCAAAGGATTTTTTTCACCTACCGATTTGGCCGTTTAAGGGATAAAAGCCACCTCTTAATATTTACCCCTAAAAATCGATTCATTTGACATATCTCGGTTTTATAAACCAACATGACATAATTCGCTTCTAACAGCCTATCATATACATGCAGTAATATTTTCACCCTTAAAAATTCCATTAATTATTCATTATTTGAGGTAAACTTTAGGTATGATTGTTACCTTTTAAAAGAGACACGTCTACTGTTTCTCAACTTACCACGACATGTTATCACACGGAGTGATGTACACCCCAGGTGCTCAAAAATATTGCAAGACTTGTAAGAAGTCGTGGATTCTCAGCCGAGCAAAATTCAAGATATTCCGCTAAAGCTCGTAGCTTCTCCGCCACAATTAAACCAATGATAATACAAGGTATATCGCGTTTATCGTTAGCCTCATTCTCCGTGAGGTACGTATGCTGAGATCAATATATTCGCACGAAGCGAAAGAAAGAGAGAGAAGCTCGGGAGATAGAGACCATTACACAGACGAAAGCTATAACTTCGAGATTCGATTGATCCGTGCATCAACCTCGCCTTCCACAAAGTTGCGCATGTGTAGACGTTTAGAGAAGTAAGCCTCGGAAGGCGGCGAGCGGTGAGTTGGAGTGAACATAAAGTTAATCAACCGAATAAACAGATAACAATATCTCGAGGTAAGATATTTATTGCCTATCGTAACGAAATCATTGAACTGCAACGCATCACCGGGTAGGCATGTAAACCGACTGGATATAAGAAATGCTTTCTTTCTCCTTTCTTCGACTTCGTCACCCGACCATCAATTCCCCAGAGTACAACGGTGATGCTCCCCTCGATCCGGTACGTCGCAAGCTCAACGTCACATCACCCCGGTTTCCTTCGCGCATGGAAAACGCGAATCGCGAGTGCCACCTGTCGCAGAAACGAGGCAGCGAGTCGCGGGGGTGAATCCGTCGATCGAGACCGAATATACGTCGAAACGATAAGACTCGACGATATATTGACGAAAACGTGACGGAGGGAGGTGAAAGAATCCGGTGGCA
The DNA here is from genome assembly GCF_021155785.1 of Neodiprion fabricii. Taxonomy (NCBI): domain Eukaryota; kingdom Metazoa; phylum Arthropoda; class Insecta; order Hymenoptera; family Diprionidae; genus Neodiprion; species Neodiprion fabricii. Next base: position 4,037,839 of record NC_060244.1, read on the forward strand.
ACATCCTGCAGTTCTCGTGGCGGATAAAGAACCCCTCTGAGGGTCGAAAGCGACGGTCGGCACCCTGCTGTCAGCCCCTAGACTCGGCCGACTGGCGGCTACCCGTCGAAGGGGTTGCGAAATCCCTTCTTTACCGACGAGTCGTCGAGCTTCGGTGCCCTCTGCAGTATCAACGCCTGTGCTTGATCCTCGGTGATTCTTATCCTCGGCAGTGCAACGCTTCTTGCACTCTGCCTTATCCCCGAGTAGCTTGCGCCGCCCCGGAGCTTTTTTCCCACTCTTCGCATCCCCCTCGCGCGTTTTTGAAACGCGTCGAAATTAAAAGCGCCCAAAATAGAAGCACGCGAATATCGCGTCGCCGTGCAACGGTACGAACTGCAAGCTCTGCGTTTGACGGGCACGACCGCAGATCGAGGAGGAGTAGGAGGAGAGCAGCCGCATGTGCAGTTAACACGGATGAGGGACGTGCACGCATCCAGAGTGAGTGAATGCGGTCAATTTGACGAAACCATAACCGTCGGAGGGTTTGTGGGGTGAAATTGTTTGAGGTTGGAATACATCGGTGATGCCGTCGTGCGCACTCCACGATCACCACCGAATCCCGTCCGAACGTGAGCTTTGCACCTTTTCTGTCCTCCGCACGCTGAACAAAGTGCCAATTTGGCGCAAAAGCTGCTGAACTCTTTATTTCTATCCTTGACAATTACTCTAAGTAGGCTGGTGTATTTTTCACCCCCCACCCTCGCCGTCGACTGGACAGCCTGCAAGCTCCGCACCTCGGAAAGCCCCGGACGCTTTTTATCCGCAATTTTTTTCTTTTCGGCCTTCATTAACCCTCGTCTTCGGTCCGAACCTTATTATATTCGCGCATTTAGCTTCGGGAGCTGATCTCTGTATCTTTGAACAAATTGGAAACGTACATCAAGAATTGTCAGTTGTCCCTCCTGCAAGCTCTTTAATATACTTTCAAACGTGTTCAACGGTTTTTGAATTTTGAACTTTAGGGTTGTATTAATTCACGCTATGTTCAAATTTTCAAACCGAATGCCAAGTCTTCCGCTTTGCGGCCTTGAATAGTCGGAGTAAATATGTTTGTACGAAATAATTAAACGTGATTTTGGTGAAATAGAGCGATCGCAGGTTGTCTGCCGTCCTGAGGGAATTGAGCTGGGTAATAAACCTCTTGGAGTACCTAAGTTGCCGAGTCTCCGTTGAGTATAGTTAGAGGTAAGTAAAGTGATCGATCCGTGTTATCGCGGAGTGGCGAAGACGGACAGAAATAGAACACCGCCAAATCGACTCCTGTCGGATGACAAAGTCTGTTTTCAATCGACGGATCGCGTTCTATACCGTCGTTCGTGTCACTGCACGCATGTGATGGGAAAAATAATCAAAACAGATTTAGAAAAAACAGATAAAGACAAGAAAAACATTTAAAAAAACGGCATGCAATTGCCGCAGTCATACGCGTTGATAGAGAAAAAAGCAAAACGTCATCCTGTTCCATCTCGATAATAAACCACCACCACCACCACCACCACCACCACTACCGTCAATTTTATTCAATCGATCCTTTTTTCCGTTCGGTAGCGAAAATAGAAACTAAAAATAAACTTGTGAAATCGATTCAACGACCAACGGCTTTCCCCTCTACGTACGTACCATTATTTTCGAAACAAGTCACGGTTCGGGTGATTACAAAGCGTTTCAAGTCGTCGACGTTGGCTGCGGGTGAAAGCGTCGAGGGTTTTCCGTCGTTTGTAAGATTTCATTTCGTAAAATTTGCTTCTTTTTTATGTGAAACGCAAACAACAACGCAGGCACGGAATGGCAATTTCAAACGCATTACCAGTCACTCGCCGAATGAAAAACGCAATACAGCTGCGCTCATCGGCGTGACTAACCGGCAGAATTTCGAATAGCAAGGTTGAGCGTGCTGCGGAAAATGTTGCAGGTACGCTTTGTTGTATCCAACGTTGATTAATTTTATTTGTCAGAAGTTTAAAGGAAAATTCAAAGAAGAAAGAAAAAGCCAAGAAAGTAGCGCAAACTACAGAGTACAAAAAAAAAAAAAAAAGAAAACGCAACTACTTCTTCTCGAGTGACCGGAAGTTCGTCGAGAGAGAAACTCCTTGGGTCGGTAGATATTCCATCAGGGTACAAAACCCTGGGACACTTTGTATCGCGTGGTTTTTTTTTTTTTTTTTTTTTTGAAATGTAGCGAAGAGGAGAAACGGAGGCCGAAGAATCTGAGAAATAGACATCGCCGCCAAGGCAAGACTGTTTTTTTCCGGATCGTTTTCTTATTGTTTCGAACCGACTCTTCGTACTTTGTACTTTTAATTCAGACACTAATGAAAAGCGTAGTCCGATCATTAACGTGATTGATAAGAATGGCGAGCTGTGGGAAGAGAATGAGAAACAATGGCGCATCGGGGGACCGTCGTTGATTTATTTTCGGGTTGTTTATTCCCTGCTTTCTCTTTTCCTTTCTTTACTGTTAATTCGTTAAAGGCCCTGACAGAGAGACGTATAAAAGAGAACCGTCGACGAGGATGCGACCCGCAGAAAAACGGTCCGATAAAAAATTAGGGGCGAGGAACGAAGAAATTTGAAATCTACCAACTTTTCTCCCCGCACCCTCTGGATTCTCTTATTCTCCCTCACTGTATTCGTACTTACGGATCTAACAAATACGACGTATAATTTCTCATCACGGGCTGTAGCAATTCGCCAATGGCTCGCTTATTTTTTTCCCGATTAATCGCGTATAATCAATTATTTTTCCTAACAATCGGTGTTTTTTTTTTTTTTTTTTACTCCCATGAACATCAGTTTACGTGATCAAAGTTTCAAGTATTATCATCGTCTTACTTACTAAGTACACCTATTTGATATAACAAGTGAAAGATAAATGAACATTTTCACCTAAAATTAAAAAAATATTTCAAATGAAGCAATAAATTATGAAAAAAAAACTTTTCCGCTATTGAGACTGCGTGCTAAAATTTACGACATCTTTTTATCACGTGCACAATTTTAAAGAAATACGAAATAATCGATTAACCAATTGATTTTTCCCGATTCAATCGAGTCGTGTTCGATTATATTTTTCAACCGGATCAATCGATGCATCGATTATTTTCAGCTTAGTAGCCATCGGTGAATTATTCACTGACGTGCAGGACTTGACCGGCTTCGAAATACGCGAAATCATACCAAAACCCGATTATCGGTATAAGCTGATTACCTCAGAGGCTGCGGCGATCAGGATTTCCCATTTCCGTTGCCATTCTCCTTCCGATAAACGCGTACTGCATCCACCATTGACACTTCACACCGTACACGCACACACGAGCGGAAACATAAAGCAGCAGGACTGAAGGATCTAGTCGAGCTTTGACGCGGACTTTCGGTGGAAGAATTTCGCGACGTGCGCTCGTCACGATCTCGAATTCGACACTGAACTTTGAGCGGCGATGCGAGCTGTGTTTACAAACGTTACGTGCTGGTGTTTCTGCGCTTAAGTGTGCGAGTCTCGATCGTGAGGATCGGTTTACTCGACTAGTGCGAAACCTGAGAAATAAGATTCGAGATAAGTTTTGAACGAGGCGTAGAAGTTGGATATATCGAATGCCGAAGGTGTTCCTCTCGATTTGGCAAAGCCCGATCTTCGTTCCACGGTCAGAGTTATACATCCGGCTGATTAGCTTATAACGCACGATTTGGTTGACGATCGTTGTGACGCCTGCTGGAAATCAGAAATTCATACGCGAATTCGTGCAAGCTTGTTACATACTCGTGGCATGTATGGCGCGTTGCGATTGGCAGTTTGCGCTTCAACTTCTCCCATAAAACGAGCTAACAAATTATATTTCCCTTTTTTTATTACTCGCCTCGTAAACGTCTCGCATAAAAATGGCGTTTCCGCGGATTTTTATGAAATTTAACATGCTCGTAATATTTAGCAGAAGGGGGAGCAAAGAGAAAAAGTGTATCTCTTAGCAAAAACGGTTCGCAATTTGGTCAGATCCTTTTTTCCCTTCTTCTCTCTCTCTCTCTCTATGTCGCTCCTTTAAACTTTAGATTATATAATTTCAATATTTAATGCTGTGTAAAACCCATCATTTCTCACCTAATTACACGTGCCGTAATTGTTGGCTTATTGTGAAACATTTTGATATTACAGCGATTCTTGAAGATCACGATGCCGCGATATTCGGGTTTTCAAGTACACTCAACCTGATCCTGTATTCTCAATACTGAGTTTCGGACTCAACGAAACGAATCGCAAGGTGGAAAATTCAATACACGACGATTCTCGCGGTCTTTGTTGATGTCCTTTTATTCACTCCATCGGAAACGGATTTCTTGAGCTGTCGGAAGATAAAATCTCGAATATCGGATAATTCATTGTATGTTTTATATCCATATATCCACATACTGTGCTTTGTGAAACTCGCAAACCTTTCATATTTGCTCATGAATGCTATTTGAGAATCTCTTCTTTTTTTTTTATATTTTTACTTTGACATATAAATATATTTATCCTAGATGTGAATAGTTCCAGTAGCAATTTTCTCAGACGTCCAGGTTATTTCTCTTACGTGGTTAAAATTTGTTCAAACTATAACACCTGCAGAGCTTTCGAATTCTCAATTTTCCCATCTATCGCAGACTCTGGTTATTCGCCCGGGACACGAAGTAAACATTTTGAACTCTACGATGAGAAAACTCGCTTTCGCATAATCCGAGCAAGTCTAATAACACTGCAAAAAACGAGTTCAATCGACTCTCGACGACGACGAAAAGTTAAAAGTAATTGTTTTGCATTACTTGAAAACTTGAAACAAAACGTTGCGTGTAAAAAATTGATTCGGACGACGAAGAAAAAAAAAAAAAAGAAAAATACTTCGAGGGAACGCGGCAGGAAAAATCTGAAAATATATTTCGGCCTGATCAGGTGTGTACCTTGTAAACCAACCGCAACGATGTTATACACCTACATAACTCCCCTCAAAGCAAGGCGAATAAATTTGAATTTTATGAAACGCAGATCAGAACCAAGGGACGCGTATACCTACGTAGTATACGGGCTTGCAGTGAATTCGGGTACAGAAATTGACCCGAATTCTCGAAATCGTTCCTGCGCAGCCAGAAGCTAAGCTGCACAAGGACGTGTACCTGCAGCACGGAGGGCGGCGAGAGAGAGAGAGAGAGAGGGAGAGAGAGAGAGAAAGATAGAGAAATATAGAGAGAGAGAGAGAGAGGGACGGAGGTCAGGGCGTGTTATTAAAGTAGTAAATTTCATCCTTGGTGGCTTGATATGGATTAGACCCAGCGCGGAGGGCAATGGGGAGAAGAATGGGGTGGGGGGTGAATCCGAGACCGTCGGAATGTCGGAAAACAAAGTAGTAGCCGTGGCGGCGCCCGTGTAACTCGGTTTCCTCCTCCCCCTCCCGGTTCCTGGTTCCCGGTTCCCGGTTCCCGGTTCCGAGCTTTCCTCCCTCCTTCCATTGTTCTCAAGAATCGAGCAGCAGCACATCGCAAACTTCACCCCAGAAACCCCCCGACGAACTTTACGACGTCCCGATAGTGGGTCAACTATTTCCCCCGTTTGATTCAAGTTTCGCATTCCCCCTCCGTCCCCCGCCGATAAAGTTTTAGGCAATCCTAACCGGCGATTGTCCCCCACCCCACTTAAACACGACTAACCGTAAATGTTAATTAAGCCGTGGAAAATTTTATGCTCCTTACCGCGGTTCCTTTGGACAACCGATCGGAGGTTTCTTCTCCTTGTATAATTGGAGAGAAAAATTAACAAAGGGACTGTAACCGCCGTTTATGCAAAAACAAAAAAAAAAAAACATACTGCTGGAAATATTGACTTTACAGTCATTTGCTGAAGGGATGTTTTTATTTTTTTTTTGTTTTTTCAATCGTGTTTTGTGGCTGCTGTAGCCGGAATGTCTACTATTTAATGACTTGCATTATATTTTTACGTCACTGTCTTGCGGCGGTTAGATGTTGGGGTTAGAATAAAAAAAAAACAAAATAAATGAGTCATGTTATAACGACATTAAATTATTTACTCCTATCACATTTTCACCAACACTTGAATATTGGTACAACGATACTAATTTTCCCGTAATTCCTTATCGACTGCGATTGTAATTAAAAATGAACACTCTAATTGCGCAAAAATTGCGAAAGTTCAAAATCACAGGTAAACCAAAAAACTTTTGACCCGTTACACACACGCAACTTCAAAATTTATAGGGTGCAACAGAGGTGAAGAATTCTTCCCGCGATTCGGCGGGGCCGCCGGTCCATAGTTGCAAGAAACTGGCTAGCGGCCAGCGCATTAACCGGGCAAGGTTCTTTTCGCGAGAAATTGCAGTCACAAATCCCATTGGCTTTGCCCGGCTGGCGGTAAAGGTGGAGAGACCTGTGAAGCTAGAGCGAGAGATAGAGAGAGAGAGAGAGAGAGAGAGAGAGAGAGAGAGAGAGAGAGAGGGGGGGGGGGGGGGGGAGGCTGCAGATCGTCGACTTCGGTTCGCGAGGGGGACTCGCAAGATAGCGGCACCGACTCCTGGGGGGCCTGCTAGGCCGTTACCCGTAATTGGACGCTCCTGCATAATTGTTCCACCCCCATCCTTCACCCCCCCCCCCCCCTCCCGTCCTCCTACTCTCTCTCCCCATCAGCACCGTCGCCGATGCGAACCCGACTCAAACCCCCAATTGATGCTTGGCATCTACCCGAATTGCAAAGTCTGACCTGACGTCAACGTCCGGCGCAACGACTCCGTCTGCGATCGTTGAAAAGCTCTATTTTCACTAACGATGGAATGAGAGAAATTTTTATTACAGGTTACCGCTCAGTCCTTAACTATTTCAATTTTTTACCACAATCGAAAAATATAGGCCTAGGTAGAAAATGAAAATTAGATTTTTAGCAGTTAACGGAAAGTCTGGTATCCGTTACTATTCTTTCGCAGTAATGCTTGTGCAAGAATAAATTGACGTTAAAGCCTTGTTCAACTAAAAAAGTAGAGTAAACCGAAGAAACTGATTTTGCGTTGCAATAATCAAAAAAGGATCGACGATAGCGCGAAATGGTTACGTGTTATACCTCGTTTTTCATAATTCCAACAATATTCAATCAGTTTTTTCAACGATGCCTGTTTTACTCAATTTTCCTAGTTACTGTAAGAAATGAAACTTTTCTCAGTGTGGGAAGAAGTAAACTCCCATTAAACTCTATCGTTGCAACAGAAATAAAACCGATTTTGTATCACAGCAGACTCGTAGGTACTGTTCTTAAAATTGTAAAATAAGATTCTCCGACTCCGATTTGATCGCAACTTGTGTATAACTTTCAATCAAGTCTTCTCGGACGACACATCGCCGATTGGCCGTGTTTAAGGGTGATATTTTTCGCGACACTGTAAGAGGTGTGAAATCCTTTAATTCCGTTTTATTGAGTACGGGACGAGAGGGAAGAGCCGCTGCCGATGGACCGAGTGAGAGTCGGGATGATTTGAGCGAGGAGAGTGATAACGTTTGGACACGTTCCCGGGGAATTTCTCCCCGAGTTTTCTCTCCTCTCTTCATTGGCATCCAGACCACGCGACAAGCGTATTGTTGTCCTCGCTCATAGAGCAAATCGTAAAAGAATTCCCGTCCACGCTGTATATATCACTTCCTTTTATCGCCGATCTAATCACGCCGTTCGTTTCTCTCGTTCCTATATCTCTTGTTTTCCATATTTTTACTCACGTCCTTATCATATTGCCTTTTATTTGCTTCTTTCGTTGTTTCGGTGAAAATCTGCTGACGAGTTATACGTATAGGTATACATATATACGTATACGTAGAGTCACGTGCTTTTATTCCATTCCGACGCAGGAAGAATAATTTAATATAATATCCTCATCTGACCGCCGACGGTGTGTAATAATTAAAGAGTATACCTCTCTGACGAGAAGTAATTTCGCCAAGTAATTTCTCCTTTCCAAATCGAGCGCAAATACAATGAATTTCGAGTGTGCCGGGAGTATTAATCATGGCTGAAATTTTAAACGAATTACCATCTCCTTAAATATTGACACTGTAGTCGAGCGGGGAGCGAGGTGAGGGAGGAGAAGGGAGTAAGGGAGTGGAATCGAGTCCTGAGGGCCGCCAAGATGGGTCTGTCAAGTCGGCTTGCCTCTCCCTCCCCCACCCCCTCTTTGTCTCTTCCGGCTCGCCCGAGGTGAAGTCTGAGTCAATTTAATTCTGATTAATTACTTCTTAATTAATACAAACGTGTCTGGCAAGGAAATAGAGTATTACCGATAAGGCGATTAAACAGGATCCTTTTTATTCGGCGCAGGATCGGAGCCTCCGCTCTCTCGAATAACGATCGCGTTCCGCCACAGTCGCTTGTTTATTTCGTTTAATTTTTTTTACTTCTTTCCCTTCTTACTTTTCATTTTTTCCCGTCTGCGGTACAGGATACGTAGGTACCTACTTTGCGTACGGGTAAACCGAATTCTCACCGTGTCGCAAACGAAGTTCGGTGAGTGTATCTTTTGCTCAAGAAAGAGAGAGATAGAAAAAGAGAAAAAAAAGAAAAAAAAAACGCAGAGAAACGCAAGAGGGGAGGATACGTTTCGTTCGAGTTTATCGAAAGCTTCCAACCGACTGCAAGCCTCTCTCGCATGGGAGAAATATTGCTTTTCTTGAATTTGGAGGAGGCGGAGAGCGAAAGAGAGAGAGAGAGAGAGAAAAACTGATTTTCCTACTCACTCTGGGGTTCATGCGGAAAGTGACGAATTCGTGACTATAACAAACTCAGGGTGCCCGCAGGATGCGGTGAGGAGGCAGAGCCGCCGCCTCCGCCGCCGCCTCAGCTTCCCTCCTCGGGGGAATTCAATATTTCTTAAATTTTAAATCACTCCGTTTAATAAATACGTTATGATTTAATCTCGGGTTGGAGAGGCAGCGAGAAGTCAGCCGAGACACGGAGCGAGGGAAGCTGCGGAAGGAGGGGGAGGATAGCAATAATAACGCCGTTTGGAAAGGGAAATGCGAAAAACGGAGGAAAAAATTCAACGTCTCAATGCGCGACGGTGGTGCAAACCAGAAATCTCTCCCGGTGACCTCGCTCTACCAACGAAAGCTCGGGAGAGGTCACCGAGCCGGGATTCCGGCTGAGCTTTTTCTAGCGGCGGAGAGGAAAATTGCGTTAGCCTTAAGCCGGTCGGAGCATCTGTGCGCATACGTATGCACGAAACGTGTATATTTCTTTCCGGGAGACGTTAAACTTTCGCTTCTCTCCGAATAAACCCTCTGCAAGCATCCTTATAGGTACAGATCATTCAAGCTGTATAGGAACCGGGAAAACTCCTCACGCAGTGACGGGAAACGAGAAAGAAAATATGTCTGCACGGGTATGCGTATCATTTATACGTACATAACTTTGGATTTCTGTCGGAGGTAATTTACCAACGATATTTGTAAATTGTATAAAATATAGGCACCTGTTTGCTTCACAGAATTACCGTTGGACGATTCGGAGGTTATTTGTCTTTACAAACCGGAATCTCGGGAAATTTTAACCTGCGGGCGTGTGTAATTCAGACAAATCTAAAACATCGATCCTCTTCGAAAATACAGACTGTACAACTATCGAGTGGAGAATCCGTTCCCTGCGGAGGACTGCAGTTGCGGAATTCGCGTAATTCAATATCGATAGACCGGCTCGTCGGTAATAAAAGCAGCTACTAATTTAACCCAGTGAAAACACGTCCGACGGGCTTTAAATCGCGCGGATAAATAGAGGAAAAGAAATTCGAAAGCTGCAGTGTAAATTCATACCTCCGCGTATCGGGGGCCGGTTTTCAAACCGCGAGCTTTCGTTGCGAGTTACACGTACCTGCGAATAACTCGGGTAATTTAGGTCGATAACTAATTAACGAACTGTACATTTTCGCAGAGATCGGGATTCATTTGCTACGAATGCATCGCTGAACGAGATTGCAGGGGAAGTGGTACGCGTAGCGCGGTGGAAGTTGGTACCCCTGATTCTGGAGCCTCGCCTTTTGCACAGCGGCAAATCGGATAATTCTTGATTGGATGGCAATCACCGTGCACAATCCGATCGCGTACAGAACCCGAGTAGGTATCGTTTCGAAGAGCGCGACGTCAACTGCGAGGAAAAAAATTAGATAGAGGAAAGGAGAGAGATCGAGCTGCCTAAGATGATTCGACGCGTGTTCCGAAGCTTGCAATATTCATCGTGGCGTAGTGTCGCATTTTTTTTTTTTATAAAAACTCCGAATTCTTGTAGTAAATGTACGTAGAAATGCTTGGTACACGGAGCAGGCGTCGCTGATTAAGGATAAAAGGCAATTTTTTTTCAATTTTTCATAAATTATGTTTAGTGTAGAAAAAAAGTAGTTAACGTTTGTTCGCCTTGTTGACAATCTACAAAAAACACAAAACTGTTGGACCTATGAAGCTGATATTTTTATGGCCTGTTCTGCATATGTGTAGCTATATCCCGAAATACCATAAAAATTATTTACTAATATTTAATCCATTGTTTAAACAATTTGAGTTGAAAAAAGAGATCGAAATTTTCAAAACTCGGCTGTTATTTCAATTTTTTTTTAAACGAATTTGCATAATTCTGCTTCAAGAGATACCGGAAAGTGTACTTTTCAATAATCTCTTTGTTTTTGTTTCAGATGCTCTAAAGTTGAGGTGTGTCAGTCAGATGTGAATAGGAATAACTTCACGCGGCCATACCAGCAAGATTCACCATCAAAAACTAGCAAAAAATTTTTTTACATCACTTTATAACTTCCTCTGTTATTTGTAAAAAATTTGAAATCATTGAACAGTCATTGCCGATGACCGTTTAAATTTATATCTACGTTATATCGAACTAAGCTAAAATTTGTAAAAAATTTCTCCTTCACGGATTTTTTATCCGGTGTTAGGTGAGAAACGAAATAAAAGAAAAAAAAAAAAAACATGTTGCACTGTTTGAAGAGGTTTGGCAGGCTAGAATCGAGTAGCAAGGTATATTTTACCTGTCAAGAATTGGCAAAATCGATTCAGAACTGCGATGTATTTGTTTTTTTTCCCCTTTCTTTCATTCTTTTTTTGTTTTTTACTTCATCCAAAATTAATGAACTGAAATTATGCGAAAACCGAGGCAATAAACGCGAACGACGTTTTTGTTTCCGAGAGAGGATTGATCGTTGTTTTTTCATCTTCTTGCCAACGAACGAACAGCCGAATCGAGTAGATGAATAAACGAGTTATTGCAGTTAGATGAAAAGGCGAGTAAATAAATAAAATGCCGTGAGAAGATTTCGCGCAAAGAGCGTGGAATGAAAGAATAAAAAATGAAACATAAAAACAGGAAGAGAAAGAAGAAGAGAGAAAGGGCAGCGCGGGTATCGCGCGCAATAATGGAAAAGCGTAACGCCTCGCCTTGGAAGGAGATAAAGTTAATATCTCGAGCCCGGTTTTGTAATTGCCAATTATTTCGGCTTACGTCGCTCTTTGTTCTCGCGGCTTTAAGATCCGCCCTCAAACCGCGGCCGGAGGTTGGCCGGCATTTTGCAGTGTCGCAAGTGAACCGTCGAGACTTAAAAGTGATTTTGTAAAATTATTGTTTGTGTTTGTGAAATTATAGGATATGATATCGAGAGAGCTGGTTTAGATTTTTGCCGTTTTTCCACCCTTGGAAAAAAAAAAAAATAAAAAAAAGAACTCTCGGATTTTCCTCGGCCGTCATTCGCACGCCTCCGTTCTTCACCCATGTGTGAAAATGTCGAGAAAGTTTGAACCTCGCCATGGAGCTTTAACGCTTCATCTTACAAACGGAGCAGATATCGATGCAGTCGAGATTGCGGATGGACGGCAGAAGAACCGGGCGCGAATTACGAGGGTTGCTACTTCGCAACGCTAACGCGCTTATATACTTATGGAATAGCAAGCTGCTTGCTCAAGACTTGGGATCCTCCCCTCCTTCATTATTGCCCATTAAAGCGACCTGTACGTTATGGGTTTACGTTGCCAATTATCGCAGGAGGTGCACGGATTTCAGGGTCACGTTTAGTAATCATTCGATGGAATGAAGGAATTAATCTGTATGTGGACAAAGATTTCGAATTCCCTGATCTGGTTACAGTTTAATAATTAATTACACAAATTGCATAAAAATTACTAACAAATTGCTTAAATGGAAACTCGAAGAACGAAAAGAATCGTAACAATTCATACGTCGATATAAAGTGTAGAAAATTTTTATCCACGGACGTTGAAAATATTTCATCACAATTGTGTTTGTTTATACGACTTTAATTGTTTCGTTTAAGAAAGAAGAATATAAAAATGGCGACGAAATCCGCTCTGTTCTACCCTTCCGAGGTATTGCAAATCCTGTTTCGCATGTCAAGGTGGAATCAACTTATTGATTTGGAACCTTGCACGAATAACTGAAACCTGTTGTAAAAATAATATCGAAGCAGCAGCGAATAGAAAAAAATAATTCGTGGATATGGATGAAAAAAAGTGAGATTTGGAGAGCCGATTTTTTTTTTTTTTTTTTCTAAATATGACATGCAAGCGGCGCACTACAAAACGCGATTTTTATCCGTGTATTCCGGTGTATCCGATTTGATTAAATTCGAAATAGGAATTTTAGAGCGTTCGAGGCGAAGGAGGGTTGCCTGCGGGACACGCTGCACGCCTTGTGACGTATACATACACGCTATACAAGGTATGCATACGCAGAAACCGGGGGCGGCAGCGCCGAACATAAAAGTCAAATTTGAATTTGAAAACACCTGCTCACCTACCTGCCCTTTGCTAACTTTAATAAGATTTTTTTACTTTCGCATAACCCAGCCGTGTATACCTTGCACGTGTAGGTGCATAGACGTGTAAATAATATACAAGTTACATAAAAATGTCGGCGTATATGTCGGCTCATGCGGAAACCCGCGCATCAATATCCATATCGCCCCTTGCAAAAGAATAAGAAATAACAATGAAATCACGTGTGTAGCATAGCTTATATTTATTCCTACGCACGCGTATATTTTTATTTACGTCATATTGTGATACATGGTAGAGATTCGCGAGGGATATTCGAAGATGAATTAAAAATGAATGATTACAATCCACGTCACGCGCGGCAAATGATATCGATATGTAAATATAATTGCGATTCTAATTTATCTAAAATCTAAAGTATCGTTAAATCATTACTTGCGGTAAAAAAATTTCAAAATGAAAAACTATCAATTTTCAAGGTATATCTTTTCGGGAACACGGGTTTACATTCGTTGGCATGTTTATTAAAAAGAAAAAAACGACATAGCGATTATACGCGCGTGTGACTCGAAAAATTGGTTGAAAATCTGTGTGAAAAATTTCAGCTCCCTTTGTTTCTTCGCTTTTTATTTGCTTCAATTTTCCCTGATCACGAAATAAAGCGAGACAGATCTCTTGCGTTGGTATACCTTGTACCTCGCGTAATTTCGGAAGTAGGTAAGAAAACCAGGCAGAATTTACCAAGAGTCGAATAACAAAGCGTACGCCGAACGCGTTCTCGTTATTAGACAGGTTACGAATTCCATTCGCGTTTGAAAATCTCTAGGAAACTATCCCAGGAAGTCTCGTCGATCCGTCGCAAGAACGGCATAAGCAGCATCGGAGACGCGAGACTCTGACGATGAGATATTTCTCTCTCTCTTAAAACGTCTGCTGCAGCAACAAACTCGACGTTGTCTGCACAACAACTTCTCTGTTTATCGCTACTTGTTTCCCCCCCTTGTTCCCCCACCCGTCGCGCTACTAATTAGAGACTTTCAGTTGTAAACGAGACCGGGTTGCACGGCTCGAGTTTCCGCGTTGACGTTAACCTGCAGACCTCCCCCCAACCTCCGAACCGGGGAATTTGAGTACGAAACTCGCCCAAAATGCACTCAAACTTTATACCCCCTTCACGTTTCTTCTCTCATTTTCTTTTCCCCTCCAGGATTAAGCAACCTACAACCTGCCTGGTACAAAACCACATTCCCAAAACAGAGACAAGCGTCGATCGATCCTTAGAATTTGATCCCGAGGTAGGTTGTTCAACGGTCATTTTTGTTTCCGAATACTTTTTTGACACGAAACTCAGGACGGAAACGAAAACTTACTTATAATGTGTAAATAATCAGAGAACAGGGGTGAGTATGAAATTATACAATAGCGCATGCACATAATGTATATATATATATATATATAAATGCACATTGTAGACGTCGACGTGAACGCGACGTGCATAAAAATGTCGCAGCGTAGTCGCGAGGAGGCCCCGTTCGTGTGCAGATGCATACCCAGCAACAACGGAATAAGGAGGACGTTGTATAAGGTGAAGTTTGGATAATTTCTTCTCACCCGAGCGTCGCGACGCGGCGTCTCCTCCTCGTCGTTGCCGCAGAACCAACCCCCGGCACGTCTTGTGACGGAATACTAAATGCGAAAGAGAGAGAGAGAGTCTTCCTCGTCCTAGGAAGCGAAATTAAGTTTCGAGTTCAACTTGTGTCACTCGTCCGCACAGCGCTAACGTATGTCGCGTTCCTGGCTCGACTTAACCCCGAGTCTCCGCTGATCGTCTATTGATAGATACTTTTTTCGAAAAATGAGCACAAAAGAAAGAAAAAACCGAACAAACGGATTTTACGTAGCATATGGAACGAGCAAATAATTGGGTTTTTTCCGTCTCGTCGTGTCGCTGCGACATCGATTCTTCCAGATGTTTCGGAGAACGGATGGTGATGAAATTATTTTCAAACAGAGATCTAGCTTCCGTCCGATTCGTATCCGCAAAACGGACGCGCAATGCTCTACCGGAAAATCAAGTTTGTTATTCTAAATGATACAAAAAATGTAGGATATTTGAATGATTGAATCTGGAAATTCGAAAACGCACCAAGTCGAAAAAATAAGATTCGCTGGAATTACATACTTGGCGATAATTGGATAAATTTCAGCCTGAAATTACGATTTTTCCAGTATCCTTTAAAAAATTATGACGCTGATTGATAGTTTTTTTTAACACATTAATGCCAACACCTTCGATATTATCTAGTGACTAACTTACTTGCTGCTTACCAATTTACAAATAACAGCCTGCAATTTTAAGAAAGTGCAATTTATTTTCAAAATTCCCCCGACGTTTCCCTGCTGTAAGAAATTTCCCAAGTTTTACCGATTTCCAAGTTTTTCCTGTGCGTACGAACCCTGCCGATACACTTGCATTGAACCGGAATGAAGCACCTACCGTCGCAAGGACTCGCGAATCCAGAATACAAAAGAGAGAAGGAGAGGAAGAAGAAAAAAAAAAAAAAAAAACTTGAGGAAGAGAGCGATGATGCATAAATCGCGAATCAGGATAAGAGAAGAAACGGGGGTCGTTTGACCTTTTCAAGGGAGTTCGGCTATCGGTTGAGGGTCGCGTCGATTTGCCAAAACATTTGTTCCCCGGATCGGGGTCCCTAACGCTCGCGCCTCTGAGTTAACGATAAAAAAGAGCAATGCTCCCCGCCCAGTAACGTTCGCCAATCTATTTCAGCGCGCAAACCTCGGTTATACACCGCCGTCGTACGTGTGGAGGGCGGGGGGAGGGAGGTGATAGCGAAAGCCCAACTCCTTAATACCGGGATTTGCGGAGAGATCTAAAGCGGCTACGTGCACGCAATTTTTTGCAAATTCGCCCGGAAGAAGCCGAGGCGCGTATCCTCTTCACCCTCGCTGCAGCAAAGTTCACCCCATGAGTTGCAGCAACCCTTCCGAGCTTGCGGTTCCGGCCGTTACCTAATGCGTATAAAATGGCCCGGTGATCCTCCCCCCAAGTCCTGCACGTAACCGCCTCGCGTTTAGATTTCATCCCCCGGGCAACGTTCGAGTTATACCTGCATCGATCAATCTCAGGAATTGAAATTTAAAATGCGCAAATTCTTTCATTGCTCGAATCAACCTTGCTTACGAAGCTTTTTTTTTTTTTTACGCGAAATGCAGCGAAAGTGAGATCGTCCTTTCGTCGTCGCCTCTCGAGGCTTCTCGTCGGACGCTGGGGGATTGGGGGGAAAGCGTGGCAACTCGAAAAACCTCCCCCCCGGTTTGGAAAGGGTCGTACCTTTGACCGACGAGCAAACAGAGGCGGATCACGTCCCCGGTCCCGAGGGATGGCGTTTAGTACTTTCGACTCCTCCCCTTGCCACTCGCAAGCCGGGACCACAAATTACACAAAACACTGATATAAATCGCTCGATAACGCAGCTCGCCTCCGGCGTTACCGATATATCGTGTAGTAGGGAAATTTGGCAAAGTGCCGGGCGTAGCTCGCGGTTTTACAGGAACTCCGAGCGCTCGACAACGACCGTCCAGAATTTTTGCTAATTGCAAAAATGTGGAAGGGAAAAAACGTTAAAAGTTGCTGCCGATGAATTTTCGTTCACCCCGTTTTCGAATATTTATCGCGCACGGAAGGATTCGACGAGGCGAACCGTTTTATACGGATACGCGATTCGCTAAGGTTAGAAACGACTTATCGTGTTTTGTCTCCGAAGCTGCACTCGACTCTATACAGTCAGTCAACTTTTCCTCAACAGCTGTATTTACGCCGGCGGCTATCTCCCCTGTAACGCGTTAATGTCGCCGTATAGCGAAGACTCCTAAATCACTCTATTCACCCTATTTTGTACCCGCAAAACCCGCTTAGCATCAAACTCCCAACTTCAAGACTTTGCCTCTTGCCCCCCCCCCCCTGTTATACAACCAAAGTTTCGTAACGAGCTAGGTGGAAAAAAATTGTTTCAATATTTCTTACCCCCGCAGCCAAGGCGGTGTTTAAACGGATTTGAAATATAAATTTCTCCTTTCGGTATACTTTGAACATAATAATAACGCCGTGCGAGATAGACGCTGTTAGAAAATCATTCCGGCGGATATTTCTGATGACAGGCAGAAAAAAAAAATACAAAAAAAAAAAATAAGCAATTACATCCCTCACGAAGCTTTCTACACTTTCCATTTGTGCACGACTGTAAATACAACCAAAGACCGAGGGTTGTTGGAAAATTCGGAGAAATCGGTAATGGGGGCCGGATATGCCGAGAAAAAAAAAAACGAAGAAAATATGACAATCCAACTCTCATCCGATCATGTATTACCCTGTAATACGGGTGAATTCGGTGTCGGGATACCGGCACTGGTCGGCACGTGTTAACGAACGTGCCGATGTAGAACCCGGGATGTCATACCTGCCTGTAAATTCGTCCGATACATGTTTCAGCTTGCACAAAGTAGCTTATCGGCTTTGCCACGTGGCACGACGATGAAGCTCGACGATTCCCGGCACAAAGGGGTTTTAATTAAACCGTCAAAAACAAAAGGCAATGAAAAATAATAGAGCGCGGAATGAAGGAAAGGAAAAATTGAACAAACATCGCTTTCAAAATATACGGGCAAATTTAATTTTATAGGTGTAATGTATCATTGATACATTCGAATATAACCATAATCTATGGGTGTCACGTTCGAAAATTTATCGATATTCAGGTATCAATTTTCACTTCGTTCCCCTCTCTTTTCGAACTTGTACATGCGAGTCAATCGACGGAACTCAATGAACTGTCGTACCATACTTTTTCCTCACAAAATTAGCGAAAGAAGTTTAAATTCGGTCTCCAATGAGATCGAGCGCAACGAGCAAGACGACTTATAAAGTCGACTTATCGTTTAAATCACCTTTTCTTGCCCGAATTTTCCTGCAAGGTGTTATATCTTTCGTCTGAATCGTAGTATAAGAATGAGGTAGTCGATTCCGTCAAGCTTGAGTGGAATCTCACGTACCTACGTCTAATTTACCGCCGTGCCTCGAGGCGCGCGGCGATAGGACAGGTACGATTCGATGTGAAAAGAGGAAAAAGAGGAAGAAAGAAAAAAAAATGGGAGGGGGGAGAACAGCGCTGCTAGAGGGTGGTTTTCACCCTATGCAGAGGGATTGAAGTGGAAGCGAGTGAGTCCAAACACGCGAGCCGCCGAACGCCGCTCGTGACGTTCGACGTTCCTGCAGGGAGTGATTCGAGCAAACAGGAAAGCTCACAGCCGAAGATAAACACCGGAGGTTCCTGGCAGCGGCCACGGGTCGAATTTACATCGGTTATGCGCGCACCACCTATGCAAGCCCCAGAAACCATAAACGCGCTCTGCCGTTGCATGATAGCCCCGAGGGCTTCGAGAGCTTGCAGCTGCGGTCTAGAGCTTGTGGAAATTCGAATAATATTTCTCCGAGTCTGTTGCACCCCGAAGGAGATTCGTTATTTTTACCCCCTCCCTTCTTTTTTCCATCACAGAGTCGTCACTTTGTTACTTTTTATCTTTCGAGGCGGTATGAAGTTGGTGCTTTTTACGATATTGAATAGTGGTATGAAAAAGCTGGAACTCTGAAACGATTGTGAAGAAATTTTTGTTACGGTAATGGAGAAAAAATAAATAAATAAAATAAAATAAAAAAATAACATCCTTTTTTATTATCACGTCGCGGGGTGACAATTTTTCAACTTCGATGCATATCAAAATGATCGAAGAAACCGCAAGTATAAAAATCGTACCAATTTCTCATTTATTTCCTTCGTCGCTGTGACGTTGAAACAAAATTTAACGACTCCGTGACAAGTGCGATGCTTTAAAATCTCTCCAAAAATCATCAACAAAGATAAGAGAGATTATTTTCATTAAGTTCAGCGATGTCGTTTCGAAAAGTTTGAAACTTAGACAAAAGAAAGTAGACGTTGAGGGTGTTCAAAGTACGGAAAGCCGATAGACGAGAGAATTTTTTTCAGTCCAGTCGGGGTTTCGCGCGTAACGGTGAAAAGGTGGCCCATTTTTTTTTCTTTATCCTCTCCTTCTCTTTACCTCTCATCTCAGTTTCAAGAGGTTGAGAATCTGCCTTCCTGAGAGGGTTTCAGCTGATGCACGACGAGACGCACGGCCAGGTGCTTCAACAACGGCCTCCGTACGTACAATTTTACCACCCTTTTTCACGCGGTCGTAATAAGCACAGGCCATCCAAGGCGATCCAAGGCCCAAAGTAGGATACCGTAGTTGACGCGCTTCAAATCACGACGTTTTTGCAAGACACGTGCGTAGGCGAGCGTGTGTGCGCGTCACACCGACAACTCCAGCTCTCTTCCGAACCATTGACAAAATATTTTTCACCCCCACCCTCGTTCGCTGCAGCTTTCTTAACCCTGTTTAGATACCGCCAGCGTTTCTAGAGCCACCTTTTATACCTACCGCTTCACTTTTTTCCAAACCCCTCCCCCTCACCGACCGACCTCGAACTCGCGATAAGCTTTCAGCAGCGGGAAATGTCTGTGTGAAAAAGTATGGGTATTGATCCGGCTACTCCGCCTCGAACGAATTTATATACCCGCACCCTTGCATCGCGGAGAGCCAGGCAACAGGGTGGATAAACTTTTGTTAACATCGAGTGTATTCGAGCATTGACATGATTACGACGAGATGAAATTGAACCGTGATCTCGGTTCGTGTAACGACGATGGTCAACGATCGTTATTCTGCGTTTTTGAAGTACCGAAGATATATCTAGCGAAATTCTATCAGAGAGACGGAATTTAAATACCGATTAGCCAGGTGGCAAAATTGCAATATTGACAAAAGATTGGGGAGAAATCATCGCGTTTGGTGCGGATTTCCGCGTTTACGTAAATCGAAGATTTTACCTCGTACGTATCGTCGCTACGTAACTGACGGATGGAGAAAGAATGAAATCGACAGCTCGGTAGGATAATAACGGAAAAAGACAGATGTATTTGGCGAGTCACGTGGATACAGGTGAGTGCGGATGGGATGAAATGCGGAAGAATCGCGGTATGCGGGCGGAAGAGGAGGAATGACAGGAGCGGAGTCGCGTTGCGAGGAACGTGAAAGACGGTTTGTCCTGCCGATGAGAAGACGAAGCGAAGATGCGCGAAAATACACTTTGCAGACTTGGTGTGGGTACCTGTTATGCCTGTAATAGGAAACCTATGCATCGTGGTAGCAGCCAATTTTTTGACACCGTGAAAATGTTTCACATTGAATACCGCGAGCTATTGCCAAATGATTACGACCGCAGTAATATAACCTCTGCGAAGGTAGACCTCGTTAAAGATCCGTGTTTATGAGGAGATTTCTATTCGTTCATTCGGACGCAATTTCTGGATCTTCCCGAACAAATTTCGAAAAAATTCGAAACAAAAACCACCCCAGCCTGCATAGGTGTGACTTGTCTTTGACGAGGGAATTAATTGCGAGATCGATTGATCGAGAAACAACTATCTTAGAGGAATCTGCAACGTACGATTATTTTGCGAGTGATAAAATTGATGAAATAAAAGAAAAGCAAGCAAATATTTTTGAAAAACGTCGGATTCCAAATCCCTACGATAAGTGATATGAAAAATTGTAAAGCTCGAGCTTTCGCCCGAGCCACCACTGCGGCATTAGCCATTAACGAGGTTGAATTTAGCCTCGTGAGGTTGTTCGAGCGTAACTCTGTCCCGTCGTTACGAGATGGGCGCCCTCGCTCGCGTGCCGGGTATTAACGAGGCATTACTGCATGTTTTAAGCCCTTCTCGCCCGCCGAAAGCCACCCAAAATATGGATTCAACATTGGCCTGCCCACTACTGCTAATTATAAGCGTAGTAATTCCGCCTTAATTTTATCCGACGATGAATCGATAAAGCAAACGGCGTCGCAATCAACCCGCGTTGTTGCCACAGTCACGCCTTGTTCGATAAACATCCCCGATATTGAGCCGCGATGATTCAAGCGATGGCCGATTACTCACCTTTTGTAATTCAGACCGGAGAAGTCGGTGATCGTTCTGAAACAGAAAGAGATCAGACGATACTTTGGTGCGCGTGTTTTACTTCGATTAAATTATTATTCTTACTTTGGATGGTTCCTTTTACTTAATTTCTTTCATTCTTTTCTTTTCTTTCACGGCGATAGAACGAATAGTCGCCTTCCGCTTTGCGATGCAGGAAACAAGAGGTATAGAGAGAAAATTTTCAACTTTTCCACTCTATCAGGCTGCACACTCGTTGATGAATTTTCAAGGGGAAAAATATTTGCGCCAGAGCAGTCGCAGCTCGGTAATATGTGAGTGTTGGCGTGTCTTCGCGCGAATATGTAAATTGAATTAATCGAGGTATTCCTCGAACCGAGGGAATTCTCGAAGAAATTTTAAGCAAATAATCCGAACGGGAATTTGACGGGAAAATTTCCGTATGAAAAAGAAGGCAATTTTTTAAATCCCTCTCGTTATGCGCGTGTATAGGGTGTGTACATACAGCTACATACGCCCGGATGGGGATAAAAAGCAGAAATCAAACACGAAAGCCCTTCATCAACGCGATGTAAACTTATTCAATTTTTACCCCGTACTCTCCTTTCATCCCCTATCTCTTTCTACCGCGCATTCACACGCGCCTGCGACTCTTTTCACGCTGGCCCGTTTCAATTAGCAAATTAAACGCCGGATCTCGTTTCTAATCAAATTTCATATAAGCCCGGTGTGTAAATTTTCACATCAACAATTATGTCCGCTCTTGTATACATATACGAACACCTTCTCCCCCATGAATATTTATACAGCCCTGCAGCAACGAAGAATACCGCGAATTTCCGCAATTTGAGACAATATTCGTATCTATCTCAGGCTGATTCGTTGTGGGAAAAAATTTATAACGTAATCGTAAAACTTTCGCTATACGTTGCAGCGCAAAACCGACAACTCTTTCCATGTGTTATTACATACACCGTCAAAAATTCTTGTCAGTTTTAAACAGCTGCTAATTAATTAGAGTTTTACAAAAATTCTTCGTAATTTGTAACAAAGTTTTACGGTGCAATAATTTACCGCTTATTCATCTCCTGATAATTTTTTTAAGAAATCTGAAAGGGAAGAAATGAATTTTGAGGGATTTGAAGAAGGATGCCGAGGAGACACAAGTGTAATTTGGACTTGCATCAAACGTCGGTGAAAAATCTCGACAGAGTCGTTCCGACAAGAGCGGTGATGAAAGAGAGAATGAAAAAAAAAAAAAACAGGAGAAGAAAACGTCACGAAGTATAATAGACATGAAAATGACTTAATGTATTCCATTCGAATGCCGCAATACAATCAACGTTAAATTCGGCAAAATAAATCAAGAAGTTTGCTCACCGAGAGAGAAGTCGGGGATTGGGGTGGTGGTGGTGGGGTAGGGGCAGGGGGAGGGGGGCGGGGGCGGAGAGAGAAATGGGGGAATGCCGGAGTATGCCGAGATTTTGCGGACTGGAGGGCGAGGGGCGGGAGGCGGTAAAGTCGAGTGGCGACTTTGTTCACAATTACGCAAACGAGAATTTACTCAAGTTTAGAGAATTTAATCCGCTAAAGCATTCTTTTAATTTAGAAGTAATTTCAGGGAATTACACAAAAGTTGGAAAACTTGTCTTCCACCATCGCCGCTCCGCTTTCGCCTTCGCCTTTGCCTAGTTTCTAGCTAAATAACAAGAAAGAGACGCTCGCCAAACTGCAGAAAAGACACAATTAATCATTCCGTTCCGCGAACGTTTCTCGCGACAAGAAAATCAAATGTTCCCTCTGGTTCTCGAATTAAGGAAAATCTCACCCGACACACGCGCGTTTGATAAATCAAGAAATTGAACCTCGTTAACGTACGAAAAGAAAAATTTCCAAACAGTTGTTTTAAACGATAAGAAACTATCGTTGGAACTTAATTGCGATTATTATTATTATTATTATTATATCAATAACTGATTACAACTCTTGAAAGACGAGTTTGAATTTCTGTATGAAATTCGATCGATCCACGCAACTCCGGGAGATGAAAATATCCCTCTGAATCCTGTTGAGGATCGTTCCACACGCCTCTTCGCAACTCAGCGGGCTTCCATGCGATCAAGCCACGGGAAAAAAGAGAATAACGGAGAAGAGAGCGTTGCAGAGAAAACCAATTGTAATTCAATTACTTGCCGGATATTCGTAGCCCCCCTCCATACTTCTGTCTGGTTCCCTCCGAGTCCCCCGGATCTGTGGAGAATCTCTATCTCTCTCTCTTCCTCTCTCTCTCTCTGTCCCCTTCTTTTTCCCTGTTATATTCCCTCTCCCGCCGGTTTTCTCCGGCTCTTTGGCCCGGCACCGAGTGACTTATGGGTTGCGAAGTAACGTGCCAACTTGAATGGGAAATCTGGGGGGCGGTTCACCGCCTCGCCTAGCGCGAAACCAAAAGCGGATAATAAAAGAGAAGGACGTAGTACCCGCCCCCGGTGAATAACGAGAATGCAGAAGAGGTCCCACCTGCGCATCTACCATACCTTAAAAACCCCCGACGCGACGGCGTACGCCTAGGTAGGGTCGATTCCCTGCCAATGCCAGCGGCCCTTGACGCGAGAACATTTTCGTCCCCCTTGTCCAAACGATTTTCACGATACATTTAACAATTTTTTCGTATCGACAACATTATATCGGGCAGAGCTTTTCTCTGTCATATTTATTATTCGAGCGATAATGCGCAATGTACGTACGTACGATGTAGATACGTATCGTGTAGGTGGGTGGAAAATTCTCGGTCGTAAAAATCTCATAAAATCGTCCCGGCTAACCAGGGAAACAGTCCGTGCGGCAGTTTCGGCCACTCATCTGTCTTACCGGAGTTTTATGCCAGGTTGTTTTACGGCCAAGATGGCGTCCCGCGACCCCGGCTGTTCGACGTATCGCGGCGAGAGCCGAACCTTTTCGGTCTATCGCCCTGTTGTACGGTCGCTTAATTCCGCCTTTGACAAGTCCGGTTTTCTATCTTCCCATTCTGCCGCGCGAAAAGCGGGCAGCTTTTCTTTACCTTTTCCTTTTTCTCTCGTTTCCCCGCCACGATCCACCCGCGAGCCGTTTATTCTTTTCCCTTAATCACTGTATACTCCGGATCGAATCCCACCTGGAAAGGGTGTATCCGAGTTGATTAAGAGGATTTCGGGGCATTGATTGAACGAAATCACCGGGGTAAAGATCGAGCCGCGTTCTCTCGTACCTACGCCGGGCGTTTTGTCATGTGCCTAGTCGCTCAGCTAGGACGATGCACGGGAATGAGAAAAATACCAGGAGGAAGCAAGGAGACGCGCAAAAAGTGGAAGAGGACGTAGACTTTCTCGGGCTCGCTACTCGTTGCTGGAAAGAGAAACTATTTTTTCTATTTTTTGTCCGAACGTGAGAGGGAAATTTTTCTCCCTCGATGATAAATCGCTCGCAGTTTCTTCCCGCTATATTATTATACGTAACATAAATATAATACATCGTACACAGGTATACGCATAACCCGTTGTGACAAGATTACAGGTGTATGATATTTTCAAAAATCGTTTCTGTTTTAAGCATTAAAAAAAAAAAAAAAAAAACTGTTTCCCCGGAAAAAAAGGCGAAGAAAAACCCCGATGTTCGGGTAATTTTTTAACAACCGTGTCCGTGCGGTCTGTGATTCCATCCGTAAATATTTTAAAGAATCGTCATCCGACTGCCGTCGCAATAAATGGCCGATTCGGTCGGAAACTGACAAGTTGTCAAACGCAATCCTTCGACTCCTAGCTCGCCACCTTTCTTCAGCCCTTTCTCCACCAATTCGAAGAGCATCGACTCTCGAGAGCGACACTCGTTCTATGGGTGGTATACAGAGAACCCTCACGTTCGTGAGGGTAGGAAAAACTCGACGAGTAGACGCGTCGATGACACCCCACATTTGCAAATTAAGTGAACGAAATTACATCGCATAGTTTGTCGGTAACGGTTTATTCACTTACAGACAGAGCCTGTAGTTTTATAAATTATTTATCATTAAATCTAGTCTCTGGAAATAATTAATTATAGAAAAACGAAATCGACACCATTTAAATGTAAAAATCGCAAGCCTTTGGTACATGACGCTCGAAATTCGTTCACGTTCCGTAGAAATGACGGAAACATAAGGTAAAGTCCGACAATCAAGTACGCGAGATAAAATGATTAATCCTTATGGCATCGGCGAGTTCTCGCCGGTTGCAGCGACGTAATTTCCTCTCGTCCGCTGGTTCCCGCGTCTCGACTTCCGGTCCGTGGCGCTTATTCGCTTCTTGTCTCCTTTTTCTCCTCCGCCCCCACCGATTTCTCCGCCGACCGACGAACTATTTTCGTAAAATAACCGACGTCGTTCGTCCGTGGATTTATATGTACCCATTCGTCGGAAAAATATTATCGCGACCAATCCTGTCCGCCCGTTACGACGATATTACGAAACGAGACAAAGGGAGAGAACCGCTCTTTGCAGACTTTCAGCTCTCACAGAAATTAGACTTCCTTCGGGTTATTATAATCGGGCTGTCACACGCAGAGCGTCGCGTCCCGCGGGATGAATGAATCGGAAACAAATAATCCCCGGGGATGCCGCGGACACCCGGATCCATTCGCGAAACGAAATTTTTCGCCAGCTCCTGCGAACCCTGCTTATAATCCACCGCTCACTCGATTCTTTTAATTTCCTCCCGCTAACCGTTTCTTCTCCGTTAAATGAATCCGTTGATTCGTTCGAGGGGAAGGTTTTCGATCCAGAAGGGAAAACCGCTGTCAAATCTCAAATAGTTTTATTTTTGAAAATCGATCTCGCACGAAGGCGTCTGAACTGACAAGAAAAAAAAAAAATCAGTGTGTAAACAAATACTGGAAAAATTGGAATTGAAGGCGTCGCGCGATGCATATTTTTGGAAACCGTTATCGCGACACTTTTTCAAATTATCAAAAATTAATAGTTAATTCTTTATTACAATTGATTCCTCGGCAATTATTTTTTAAAGAATAAAATATCAGAAAACTTGTTTTGTATTTTTTTCAACGATCACCTTCGTTTCTCGAATTTTATTACCGCGTTGCTCAATCTCAGTATTATACAACGCGAACAAGCTGCGAGTCGTAGAGCTAATTAACCAGGGCGTATAGCATGTGTCGCGGCTTGATTTTACCGTACGATTGTACAGAGAAGTCGACTAATTTTTATCGCGTGCAAACGCGTTTCTACCTACTGCCCCGTTATACACATACATGTATATACAACGT
This sequence comes from Neodiprion fabricii, assembly GCF_021155785.1. Lineage (NCBI taxonomy): Eukaryota > Metazoa > Arthropoda > Insecta > Hymenoptera > Diprionidae > Neodiprion > Neodiprion fabricii. The sequence continues at coordinate 4,064,043 of NC_060244.1, forward strand.
ACCCTCGTTGTTTTCCTTCGCTTTCTCAACTTCCGCTCCATTTCCCGCGTTGCATGATAATATGCAGGCAAAAGGTGTAAATAGTGGTGGTGGTGGTGGTGGTGGTGGTGGTGGTGGTGGTAGTAGCAGTAGTAGTAATAGGACGGCAAGTGTGCATGGAGTTGCGTAAATGGTAATAAATCGTAAGGAAATCATTGCGCTTAAAGCGTTACAACAATATGCATTACATGTTTAAATAAATCCACGATGCAATTCTCTCCAGCCAAGCCAAGGAATAATGTGATGAATAAAAATTTCGCGGTTGAGAAGGTCTCAAAGTACGCGTGAAGCGATTCTGTCGAGTGTATGAAATTCGCGGTAGAGTTTCGAGCCGCACAGGGTGAGAAATAAAAAATAAAAAACATAAAGGAATTACGAAGCGAAAGAAGCGCAAAGTTGTGTGTAAAAGAATAAAAAAGAAAAATAAGGATCCATCGGAAACGGAAGAATGAAAGAAAAAGTTACCGCCACTTGTAACGTATATTTCGAAATTTATCGCGTCGTGAATCTCTCTCTCTCTTTTTTTTTTAAATTTGTTTCATATTATTTCAATAAATTTATTTTATTTCCAACCCCCGTTCAACGATGCAATTTTCACGGCCTCCTCGGCAAGCTCGAGCTGCAGGAATTCCGCGTCAACAATTGCGTGTAGGAAGCAATTTAAAAATTTTAATCGAACGATCTAACACCGATATAAATCCCTATCTCTCTACCGATCCGCGTCCGTATATCACATTACAAATCCTCGCAACGCCAATTTTCACCCTTGCGTTTTATCTCACCTTTGGCAGAAACGCACAAATCAGCTTATCCCTGTGCGCACATTCAATTAACGAATAAACCGATCGGTTAATAGTTTACGGATATTCGAACGGGAAACTTTTTTCCGCTTGCGGTGAGACGAAAGGACAGGAAAAGTAATTCAAGTCTGGATATAGGCGTTTCGGAAGATTCTCGTGGGTGCACGAATTAAGTGACTGCAGCTCGACGTCGCGTTCGCACCTTCAAGATCCGTCTTCTCGCAGCCTCGACACCGACAACTCGTCGATCCTGCCACGGTCTTTGGCATCCGGTTGCAGAGAGAAGAGTATTGTTACCTCCTAGCCGATAATTAAGGCGGTACCATCCTTGTACCGTAACTCACGAACGTGCGATTACCGTAAGAGTTCGGCATGCTCGTGACATAGCTCCAAGATCCATATCGATGTATATACAGTCACCGTCTCGGTGTGAAATGGTCCTGCTGGATCTGCGACACGCATACAACCTACCGTCCGTTATTTCGCAAACGAGTTTACCGAAGATCCGTTTCAAACCAGACTCAGGCAACGGAGAATCATTTTAGACACCGGGCAAAATAGAAGTAAATTAACGCGGAAGCAATTAAGAGAACACGTCTGAATTACGAGCAATGCAGATCATTCTGAATTATAATACGGTCTATTCAGAGACTTCGAACTTTAGTATAATTAACGCGATATCATTAGCGAATTGTATAAGTGAATAAAACCATTGTAAAATCGAACCTTAAGAATCGATTGAAAGAACTTCTTATTTCCGATGGATAAATATCTGTTTAAATTAAGGTGTTGTGCAGAACGAATTATTTCAATCACGCATAGCGATGGTTGGCACGACCCGCAACAACATAATTCCAGATTGAGACAGGCTGAAGGAGAAATCGATACGAGCGGATAATCCAAGTTCGTGAATCTGGAGACCTCAAGGTCGGTAAATCGAAATCAAGTCGAAAATCACTCAGCGAATCAAAGATTTCTCGTAACGTTCTTCCCGGAACGTAGCGGTATAAAAAGTAAAGGGAGAAAATGAGGGGAGGGAGCGGGAGTAAAAGTGGCGATTTTGCAAGATCGGGGATTCGTTACGAGACTGCACGATTGCACGGGATTAGTAACCGTGAAGAGAATTGGCCTTAGTGATAAGAGAAGGTGCAATTAGAGCGCAGCTGCCTGACACAGCGAATCGTCGATGATAACGATTATATCCGTACACTCGCTCCCGTTTAACCCGACTTTTATTTTTTATGCCAGCCGATTTTCATCGTTTTTAATATCGGAAATTGAAACTGTTTCACAGAAGACAACCTTAGCGGTTAAATCCCCCGGAGCAGCGCACTCCGGGTATAAAATCCCGATTTTTATTGCCGAGCTTGTTAGTTTTTTAATATCTATATTTACGAATCGCGCGAGTATATACCTTACACAATATCCGGCGGGTAAAAAGTCTCGGCCGCGCAGGTCTGGGAAAAATTACGCGTATTCGACGGGGGCGCGGGGTGGGTGGAAATTTTATTCTGTCCAGAAGCTCGAGAGTACCTGACCGCAGATATGGATTTTGGAAATTAAACGCACGCGGCGTTCTCGAGAGTCCGGTTATTCCTGAAGAGGGTGGAGGCCACCCTCCCTTCCTCCCTTCGTAACGAAATCGAGCTAATTTCATCCCCGATTATTGTTAAAATTCAACGAACAGAATTAATTGTAAAAGCTGCAGAGTGCAGCTATGCCGTAACGGTAATACAGCGTCAGCGTTAATTTCCCGACCAATTTATATTCCGTGAAATTACCACGCGCGCCATTGTGAATCCATCCTGCGGGTCACGCGCGTAAAATAATATGTATAACCGATCACCGTTTTAGCGACGAGTAAAAAAGACGGGCGAACCGAGCCGATCAGGGACGTGCCCAGCTGTCGCTGCAGGGTGGATAAATATTTATACTTTGCCTATCAATTCCAAACGACATCCGTTACCGCGCCGACCCAAATTCATCGCTTTTATCTGATGATCAAAACCGACGGAAGGAAGAAACCGGAAAACGGAAACGACTCTCGATCGATATTATACGTTATATACCGAGGGTATCAACAATGGGACCTGCCTGAATTACCTCGGGATTCCAGAGCGCCATGGATCTTGATGATCTAAATAGATGAGAATATGTCCTTTCAATTCTCCGCTAGACGAAACGAGGGAATTTTATCGTCGCGTTGTCAAACAGCCCTTCGAACCAATGCTGAACTTTGAGGTAAATACTTTAATGAAAGGTCGAGCCGGAACGATAACTTCGAAACAAAAGCAATATCTCGCGAAAAGACACGATCAAGCATGCGCTAACGTAATTTACGATCAAAATGCGGTGTTGTTAAAAATGTCACGAGTGATTCATGCCGGCACTCGGTGCGGAAAAACGTTCCAGTCATAGATTACGTTTTTGCTAAGCTCGCCCCGACGTTGCACCCCATAGAACCTGGTCTCCCATCGCCGCGGCTGCATATCCGCCGTTTTCCATGCTTCCGAATACCGATGCAAGACCGGAAGTCGGTAGGGATTTGATCTACGACGAGAGTTCCCGGTTTCTTTGCCCGCCTCCACTTCCGTTTCACCAAAAAAAATCTTTATCCGTACCCCCGTCGGTGGATTTGAATTTGGAAAAATTTCCACGGGGGGTTGAGAGAAAATTTCACTCTCGTGGATGAGACGGTATATCCCAGCAGCCGGTGCGCGCGGATACAAAAGTGATTACAAACTGAAATTTAGGCCGCGATAGGCGCGGCCGGGAAACTATTTCGGCAGCCATAACCCCGCGGTAGAAAATGATTGTGCAGCAGCGAACCCAACCTAGCTGCCCGAAATAATTCGTGTCTCGAATTAATAACGGTTCTGCCCAGCTCTCGGCAGCTTTGCAGGGCTGACCCGGAACGGCCGCGTCTCAAAGTGCCGATCCCCAATCAAGATCCAATCCTTGGCCCCCGATCCCGCCTCCGCCCCTCTCAAGGAGTTATCCGCCCGTTCCGCGTGGATTCGCAAAGTCCATAAACGTCTCTTTGATTTATTGACACACTCCACCGGGCGACAGATGCCCTCGTTAATAATCGAAATTAACCCCCGCGCCGCGACGCTCGGATTTAAGACAAACTAATCGGCCGGACGAGAGAGAGAGAGAGAGAGAGAGAGAGAAAGACGGATAGCCTCGTTACTTCAAACGTACAATGACGGACGTCTACGTTTCGCAAAGAATATTTACTCCGGGAGTTAAGTAAGGAACGTAGAATCGTGCGAAGAGAAGCCAAAAGGGAAGGGAGAGGTGAAAAAAAATCAGGGGACGGGGGGCAAAGAAAATGTTGAAGAAATTTTATATCATCCGGGTCACCACCGTTACGACTAAAGTTTCATCAGCGCCGCTGCGCGAGCCGGTTGCTGTATAACTTTGTTTGAAATTTGTGAGAGTGGATGAAAATTGATGGCGGAAAAACTTTTGCCGATTTTATTGTCTTTATACAGCTACGACCCGCTCGGCGGCATGGCAGACTCCTAAACCCTGCGGCCACTTCTGTCCTTTTGTTCTAGTAATTTTTTTTTTTTTCAACTCTGTATTTAGAGGGTTGAAAATCGAAAACGAGAAGCAGCAGCTCTTCGCCACGTGCACCGTACGCGAGTATAACCAGGTATGGGAAAGATAAGTTTCTCCGAAGGCAGCAGTCGCTTTCCAGTAAACATCAGCGCTACCCTCCTTCGAGGGCGAATTAACCGACTGCTGCAACACGTAATGGACTTAACGTGAAAATACTACGGCTTGTTTCGCCAACTTCGGAAATTACCTTCAAAGTGAACTCCACCCCCGTTGTAGGTAGCCTGCACTTTTCTCCCCTCGCATCGTTTCCGTCTTCGGGATCGAAGATCGATTCGCGTGTGCAAAGCGCGTTTTTTCATTTCGTCGAAACAAGTGCGAAGTTTGTGGAATTTTCTCGACCCCCTTGCGAGACGCTCGTTTCCATCGTTGCAGTCCCAGCTGGTGGAATATTCCGAGAGAATATTTCGCTTCACGGCGGAACGAAACTGCGGTTATTTACCCCGGGGTATCCAGTTGCGGTGTGTCTCGTCCTTCGAGCGTGCACATAGCTATACACGAGTAAAGACATTGCAGAACTTTAATCAAGGCACGAAGCGTGAGTGAGAATCTGAAATTGCGTCACTTTGACGATCCGTGCTAGATAAGAAGGGAGGACGATGACTCGAACCAAACTGCACTGGATGCCTGTGGATATAATTCTGAAGAGAATTTGATTTCAAATTGCCATTTGAGACCAGTTCCTCATCCCCTTCGTCCCCCGTCGCTTCTCGCGCCTCGAGACGTTCTCGGCTCGAATTTACCGCATTTCTCTCTCTCTTCTCTCTTTCTCTCTCTCGGCAGAGTTGTGCAACTGCGGCAGTAGTCGACGCAACCTGAGGTACCGAGGACGAAAATTCTACACAGGTATCCGACAGTGGGTGTAGAGAGAATTTTGCCAAGCGTGTAATGCCCTGAATGTTGACTCTGATACAGGCAAAAGAGACTAGTTTCGTTCCGTCATAAAGGCGAACTCGTACACAACGTGCCTAACGTGAAACATAAACTCTGCTCGCTTCTACAGCGAATCACACGGACTGATTCACCGGTGAAAAGAATGCACAACGTGTAAGGGGCAAATGATGAAAACGAAACCTCCGCCCTGTTCCAGTTCTCTTTCACAATCGGTAACGATTGTGCAAAATGAGAGGAGATTTCCACCTACTCACGTGTTCTCCTTCGACATTACGGAGTAATTGAAAATAGACGAGACGCGTGTCGTGTGACCGATGTGGAAATAGGCGGCGTGCGGATACCTGTTTTTCACAAAGTCGAGGCCAAGATTCTGGCTCGAACTTTTTCCCTTTCACCTCCTTTTGTACAACGGTTCTGACGGATACAAATTGACCCGCGGGCCCAACGTCCGGGTAATTGGTCGGCCGTGTCACGCTGTTCAAGAACGTAACGAACCCAGGGGACGCCCTCTAACAAGCCACCATCGTCCCCTTACGCCTTGTCGCCGGCGGTTATGGGGTCGTATTTATATTTTATGCAACGGAGATCCGAAATTGACGCCTGACTCGAATCCGCCTCGTTCTTATTTCGCCCTATCCCCATGCAGACCGGTGTGTTCCTTGACTCGACGAAGTATCGCGGCCGATTTCCCGCCCTATTTATCTCGGAACCGCGGTAGATCATCCTCGGCGGTATCTCGGACCCTTCGGATTTCGCAGACAAGGGATGAAGAATCTTTCGTCCTTTCACCCCGCTTCCGGGTCAGCGACCACCGCCAGATGGCCGACGACCATTATCACCCGGCGTCAAAGAGATTAAGAGGAAAAGAAGAAGCACAAATGTCGGTGCCAGTGAGCTTTTGCCGGAAACGGAAATGCAGCGATTTGGAAGAATCGTCAAGTGAGGTCGACTCGAGGCTCCTTTTCGAGTAAAGTGGAAGCCTCGTCGAGGGTCGGGTAGAATTTGGTGTTCGATACTCGGCGACCCTCTCAAGGTCAGATAAAAGGAATTAACCTAGACGGAGAAGTGTCGGTGCGAAGTGTAATTACAGAGTCGGGTAGGCGCTGCCAGCTACCAGCTACCACCCACACTACAGGTGAACTCAAAATTGTTGAAAGTAATTAGTCGCTGTAGTCGGTTATAAAGCACCGTATAATTAGTAAGAGGGCGTTGAATTTAGACCCGTTCCCACCGAATTAAATACCAACACGAAAACACATGTCGCTTGTGCCCCAGTCCCGCCAACCAACCAACCAACCAAGTAACGAACCAACCAACCAACCCTGGACTGGCTCTCATCACGCCTCGCCGAGTAACGCGCAAACATCTTACCCAGCTTGTTTTGGACCAAAGCCGTAGCCCACTTGATATAATATAACACCCAAGTTAGCACTCTACAACTCCTCCGAGTTCATTCTGCCCCTGGAGTGTATATACGCTGCTAATTAATTGGTCTAAACAACCAGCTGCGAGAGCAGCGCCTAGACAGAAAAATCAGAGTAACCGAATGACCTTTCCAAAAATCACAAATCACAACCGAGACACGCTGCGATTCTTTCTCCAGCGAATCGTCCCCAATTCTATCACTAGCCATCTAAATTCCCGACATCACTCTTCGAAGCAAGAGAGAGAGAGAAAGAGAGAGAGGGATGGATGGAGCATGATATCGGGGAAGGCCTTGGCTCGGGATAACTCGGCGAGACTAAGCCTTAAATCGCAACCCTTCGCAGAACCGCAACATCCACTTCTACGCGCCATTAGCTGCGGCTGCTGTTTAATTGTATCCCCAAACCCTGCTGAGACTCTCTTTCCCATATCACGGTACCAACTTCAAACCGCGCCCCTTTCCACGCCTGGTCGAGTTCACCCAAAACGACACAACTATGCAGACGATCGGATTCCGCCTGTGGTTGTGCGGAACCTTACCGATAGATACAGATGCAAACGTGGCTGCCTTCGCACAGTCCTGCAATTGGCCAGTGCCAGCCACTCCGATATCCGTTCACCGATTGCAAACCGATTTCCACACTCTGTTCACCAAGCTCATGGAGTTTGTCAGGATTACGGTGGTTTCAAAATTCGTACGTAATCCAATGTCAAAACGCGGAAATTCCTCCGGCAGCCTTTTCACATCCTCCTTTCTAACCCTAAAATATTTACAGGGACCTGTGGAAAGCACGCTTGAAATAATGGAAGACCAGGACCAAGGTCGACCCTTCCAAGTTGAGACGACGTATCCTGACGTTGAACGGTCGCCTTTTCTCACCCCGACTGTCTTCATTTTTTCGCCCACGTAGTCCCAGCTCGACGTCAACGCAGACATGGAATGCCCACCGGCCATTGCCGGTGATGTTGACCAGCTTGGCGATGGGACAGACGGACGTGCAGGCGACCAACTCTCTCTCTCTCTCTCTCTCTCCGAGGCTAGGCGTATCCCAGGCGCGAGATAAACTTTACTTAGGAAAAGTTTCAAATTGATGATCGGCCGGGCGCTCGCCGCCCTCCGGTTTCGTCCTGTAAGTAAACTATTGCGGTAACAAGCCCTGGGGTTGCGGCAGCAAAGCTATCCAAACAACGACACACTGCTTCGGTGGGTGTTTGTACTTTTTCGACCGCTTCACCCTCTCCTCTCCTCTCCCAACTTTTTGCTTTCATCTTTGCACCCTCGTTTCGTTTCGTTATCCCCATCCCCCGTCTTGGGACAGCGAGAGCAGTTTACCTTTGGGGTTCGAAATTCTGACTTTGAGCGACGATAAACTTTGCATATTTAATTCCTAGAACCTCCCCGTCGCGAAAACACACTCAAATAACTCTCGACGTTTCCCCAATCAATCCATCGACTCGCCTGATCCTGACGATAACGCGAAAATTCATCCACACCTGAATTCTTCGACCGATCGCAACGTCGGATAAAGAATCAAAGCCACGTGCCAGCGAAGTCTTCTTTGATAGCTACCCGTTCTCGAGTTCCTCTTCACCATCGCTCCTCGCCCCCAAAAGTTACCCCCAAGCAGAGAGACACCCTCGGTCCACGACACGCCCACCACGAAGAAGCTCCTCTTGATTGTGATTGAAACAAAATGTGTCAGAATCGCCATGACTAACGATCTACACCGTGATTATTTATGAACTTGGGCTATATTGTGCGTCCTCCGTGATAGTACCTGTGCCATCACGTCCACCTGATGGTAGAATATTGTGCCTGGACTTGGCTGTACCTTGGATGGGGTCAGTATCGATTTTGCGTGTCGCTTGGCTGCAGCCCTGTCAAGCGGTGGACACTGTTGTATTATTAACTACTTTCTCTCGAGAACATCATTCGAGTCTCCGAGATTAATTCGTCCGCGTGTAGAATGGCAATGTCAAAAGAGTGACGGGAACCGGAACGACGTCTGTTTCGCTCCAGTCGATGAAATTAACGTTTGCTTTTATTCTTTTCGTTTTTTTTTTTTTTGCCTCCTGTCTCGATGTTTCCTTGCTTTATTAATGCCTCAAGTGCTAATACTCTCCTCCTCTTCCTCCTCCTCCGGTTGTCGAACGTTATGGCAGGCTCGATAATTACAGGTTTTCTTGGGTATGAGTGTAATTAGGTGGCTGGTTTTATTCTAAAGTGAGGAGAACGTAAGGCGGAATGAAAAAAAAATAAAAAATATATAATTCCAACGTTCTTTTCGTACCATTACGGTTATACGTTACTGTCGCGGGACCTCGTGCTTTCTTAAATAACATCAATTACCTTAACTCGCCTCGTGGTGATATTAATATTCGCCCTACCTGCTCGATCGAAATGAAAAAATATTATACACTATCCTCGCGCTGCTGTGAAGCCTTGCCGCGTAAATTTCCGATGACTTCGCCCGATCCGGAACGTCGGCAATTTATTACATTGCTTTAGTAATGAGCTTTGTCCAACGAACGACGACGCGCGGGAAGCTAATTACCGGAATTAGCTAGTCGACCGGATAATGAATAATCGAATAAATTCCGAGGTTATAAATATTGGTGAACTTGAAGGGGGGAGAAAAATTTCTCCATGAATTCAATTTCGTTGAAACCTTGATCGGACACCGTCGCGGAAAAACATTTCCTTTCTTCTCTTATTCGCATTATTTCTTGGCACGACCTTTGCCCCTGGTTTCTCTCCGTTCATTTTTGATAGTCGTATCAGGTTTCTCAAACGAGAAGCAAAGTCCTTAAGATCTTTGGCCGGATAGGAGGAATAGGAGGAGGAGGAGGAGGAGGAGGCACGTACACCGAGATATAAAAGTGCTAAAATAAAGATCTGACGCGGCTAACAGGAGGAGCCCGGAGGAAATTTAATCTGACCTTACCTCGGCGCGCCTTCCTTCGACCTTTCGACCCTCGTTGTCTAGAGAGAACGGTTTAGCTGTAAGCAAAATCTTCGTTGGATTAGACTCGCTGGCTTAACGAAACGGAGGCTCAAAGCGGCATCGCCAAATCGTGTCTCAAGGTCACCGTAGAGAGAACTTTCTAAATACCATCATCAGCAGTAGCAGCAGCTAAAACGTACACGGCTTCGAAGTTCGGAATTAAGGATAAGAGAAATTTTGACGACTCGGGAGTTTCTCGCCGGGCTCCTTCTACTGCAGGATGTAGATTAAAGATCCTCCTCGAGGGATCTTTTGTTCTCTCCCGATGTACCTCGAACGTTCCACCTTTACCCCAGTTTCCACCTCGTCTCGCCCTTCAACTACTTCCGGCCAGCTATTTTCCACAAAGCTTTGTCACCGTGCCTACCACTCGAGCTTAAATTTAGGAGCAATGCAGGACCCTTTTGTATTCATGTCTCATCTGGGAACGATCCTTACACACGACGTTCGAAAGCTCCCAAGCGCTTCAAGGTGTTGCATAGCGCGTACCATTTTATCGCCGAAGTAATTCGTTTCCGGTTATACGGCTGCACCGCCTTTCCGGCAATTCCCCCGACTATCCGAGAAAATATGTACCTCAATCGAATATTCATCGCAGGTATAGGGAAAAAGTGTGACCGCGATCAGCGGAATTTCTATTTTACGGTGAACGAGTATTCTTTTCACAGTGACACACGGCCCGATTCCATTTCGATGAATCAGACATGAGGATAATCGAATTTCAGACTGATATACGCCTGATGTGTACACGGGTTGAAAAAGGAAACAAGAGAGCGAGTCATCTGCTCCAAGTCAGGGACCAGTCAAGGCGGCTCCGAGCAGCGGGATTTAATTTGTCAGTTAACAGAATTGGGTTATAATTCAATATTGGCCTGCAATGTTGTACCTATCTCGAGTCACCGACCCGCCCGGGTACACGACAGGCTCCATTGAGCAACCGGGCGAGATGTCTCCTCGCGTCCCATTCAGCGGCACACACACACAATCAGGCAAACACGCGGAGAGTCAGGGATCGGCAGCAGCAGCAGCAGCAGCAGCAAGCAAGCAAGCATGCAGCCAAGAGGAGGTTCGAGCAGACAGTAGACGGCCCTCAACCGAGCCAGTATTGACAAACATCTTCATTAGCCTCTGTTGCCTCTGCAGTGTTGGAGACAGAAGCGAAGCTCTCCAGGGTGGATCCGAGATGAGAGCCAGAGCCGGATGATTGACCCATCGTCCAGCCCATGACCGCCTGTCCATAGCTGTTCACCAGCCGGGATCAATGCGGGGGAAATTAGGAAGTCGACCAAGAACCGACTCCGTCTTTTCCAAGCATCGGGTTAAAACCCCGGGCTCTTACTTCGTGCGAAGGAGGAGAACGAGACGCGGAGATGAATCTGCTCCAGTGGCCCGGATTACGCGGAAGGATTCGAACGCAGTCTCGGGTCGTATTCGGGGGTGGGTTAATCAGTTATTCCAACTTGTCCCGTCGTTGAACTTCGCTTTGGATGCCCGCCTGCTCCTCGGCGTAAATAATTAAATTTTAATCTTCACTGGACGCCGTTTAAGCCCCGACTCAAACGACAGTCTCAGCCTGGTTTCCCGGGGGGGAGGAACAAGGCGAAACCCGAGAGTCCGCGCATTCGACCTTGCCTTCGACTCGGCGTATAAAAAATTCAAAGAAAATTAATTGGGAATCGGATCGAAGGAGGCCGACTTCGAAGACGTTCGTCGACACTCGTGAGACACTCGCTACATGGCGATAGACACGTCACTGCAGGGTGTCGAACTACGGCGTTGGGTCAGAGATGGATGCGGGTCCCGCGAAAAGAGGGAAAATAAAAAGAGGGAGAGAGGGAGAGAGGGAGAGAGGGGGAGACCTTTCGCGGATCGTTGGAGGAAAGGTTTAAGCGCGGTGACATCGCGCGGTCGAAAGGAGAGGAGGTTTGCGGACTCGTACAAAGCTCCCTCGCTCTCTCGTAGATCCCTCGGTCGTTCCATCCCTCGCTTTCCCTCCCCCTTTAGCCCGATCTCTCTGTGTGCTTAAAAGACAAAGCGTAATGGACTACTCTTGGGACGGGGCACGGTAGATGTGCCGGGGCTTCCCAGAGGCTGTAGAAACGAACGGGAAGACCAGCCCGCAAGTCGGATAACGGGCGGCCGATCCATCGGCACGTAGATTACATGCAGGACTCGCGCGTGGAAAGCACGAAGCTTTCCGGATCGATTATTATTTGCCGGAGAACGCGGTGCTGGATGGCTAAAGTGTCGTTACAGGTCGTCGGGAAATTTTATTCAGGACGCGTTGGGCGAGGGCTCGCATTGAAATTATCGCAAATGTCCGACGATGAAAGAGAGAAGGAAGGAAAATAGGGCGTTCAATTATAATCGAACCCTGTATATTTTATGTCTTTGTTTAGCGGTAAAGAGACTCCGAGGTAAGTGTTGTTTCATTATCGACAGACAGGAGCATGAAATTTTATCGCGTTAGCGTATATAGGGAGAAAATTAAAACCACTTTAACAACTTTCTTACAACTGGGGCAAAGCTTTACATGGATGTATATCTTCTTGCGTTTAGTTTTATTCTGTAGACGACGCGAATTCCTGATTTTCGATCTCACCTACACCTCCAACTGTCGCCTATCCGCGAGTCACACTCAGAAACAGACTTTCCTCTTCAGCTAAACTTTTACCTCTTCCTTATTTTCCTTTTTATTCGCCGTTACTACTTTGGATAAAGTTAGCGTGTAACTGCAATGTCTGGCTAAGCAGACATAGTAGACGATACGAGACTAGTTTTAGAAACAGTCTATAACCACGCTCTCTTACCGCGCTATAAATATATTTGAGGAAACCATTGGAAAGGAGAATTTCATTCCATTGGAATAAAATTCTAGAACTTCGAGTTACGAAATTCATTTCACGAATTTTTCACATTCAAAGGATCGGAGAACGCAATTGACATCCGTGCGAAAGAAAAATACGAAGAAAACGGTCCTTTCAAAGCTGTGGAACAAAAATATCTGTTTCTCTGGAAAAACAACCGACGCAATCGTATGACGGATGAGAATTCGCGCGGGGTCGATCAAAAGCTGAACATTGACGAGGCTGTGACGTCATAAGGGTGTCAGTCAGGCGTTTGCTGGGTGTAGCCGCTCTACTCCACAAACTCTCATCAAGCATGAAAACATCGAGGGGAGAGGACGTTGTTTACAAAGTAAAGTGTCGACGATGCGCTCCCTCTCGTCCCCCTTCGTCGTCCTTCACCCTTTCTGGCGTAACCCGGTCTCATGTGAGCGACCACCACCACCACCACCACCACCACCACCACCACCAGCACACCAATGTCTCCTATACAGCATAGTGAGGACAAGGAGATATTCTACCTAGAAAACGTTTCGCCGATATCCACGCTCCATGTTCCAAGGAGAGGAGAAGTGCCACTAGTCGCTGCTTCGGGGGCTAAAAGCTCTCCGGTTACCCTTCGCACGTCCCGTCTTTCAGCAAATAAATTTTACAAGAAAAAGAATTCCGGATTTCATGATTAGATTTTCCTCGCCTTATTTTTGAGCCGAAATGCGCCCTTGGAATTCCCTTTCAATTATACCAACCGAGTTCAGTGTGTCAACGTCCCCCAACGACAACGACGACGACGATGAAAATAGGAAAAGTTTTAGCCACCGCGCGGTAATGGGGATGAAGCCATTCGAGGCTCTTCAAATAATTCAAAATGCGCACCTCGGTAACGTTTGGATCGGGGGCACACAAATCTCTCAGACTTGGACTGTTCAGCGGTCCCTAATCAACAACCTCGACCAAAATAAAGATGACCACTTCTCGGTGGGTGCTTTATTTTTGCAACATATACGCACAACGGGATGATTTTGTCTGCAACCAGTCTCTCCGAAGTGTAACTGCGGCGGGACTCGAGCAGCCTGCAAGCACAGTGCCGAGTGCAGCCAGCTGGCGATAAACCCGAGCCTAAGCGGAGTCCGCCATTACGAGTAATTGCCTGCAAATGACGGATCGCGTCGTCGAGTCGAGCCAATCAAGCAAAGCTTGTTTCCACTGTACGTCGGCCAGACCAGTAAGCCAGGAGCACCGTCGTCTGTTGTCTAATTGTACCGTGGAATCAACACTGCTACTTAAAGCTAGGTAGACGGAAGCCAGAACCTTGCCTGACGTGTATAACGCAACTTTGAGCTTTCGGTGTTGAGCAACATCCGCATCCGACGGGTTGCGGTTGTGCAATATAGTCGAGAACATTTTGCCGCGATGGTAAATTATGGCGATAATTTTTGCGGAGAAGAGGGAAGGAAGGGATTTCGAGAGATAAAAATTATTTTCACCGTCGGAGAACGACACCGGCTAGCTTCCGTCTGGCTGGCAGACGGTTGGATTAAACTGGATTGCTCAAGACGAACGAGCTTCCCCCTGTCTTTCCTTTGGTCACATATTTTCCAACGATTAACGTCTCCGCCAAAGGAAGCTTAGCTTGGTCACCGTTCGGTAATTTATACCCTCCCGGCATCGTAGAGGCTGGCTCTATTCAACGGTGAGCAAAAACTGAGCAGGAGCTGATGAACCGACAAAGAGAGAACGAATAAAGAAAAAAAAAGACGAATAGATTGCCATGTTTATCAGCGAGTCGTTCTGGAAAAAATAGTGAATATATATGTATATATAATCCCCGCAAAGCTTTAGAAATTAAGAGATCACCGTCTGAGGGTGAAACGGAAGTAATCCACTGCAAGCTGTAGCCGGAAGCTTTTTCATTTCGATGAATCGATACCCTTCCAATTATTCATGCAAATTAATTTATCTCGTCGAAAGTAGTCCGCCGGTTAATTGTAAAATAAATTAAGCCAGGCGTCTGGAGCTCTACATATAGGGGTTGGAAAATAGACGGTCGGGAGTACGGGAGGGAGGGTGAGAGCGAAGGAGGATCGGCAGTGATTTTATGCACGAGGTGTAGTAGGATGTAGAATACGTGGATCGGGGCATATTGCAAACTACTTATACAACACAAGCTCGCCCCGACACACCCACGCACAGGGCGAAGTAGAAGCCTGGCTTAGGAGATCGCGAGAGTGTGTGTGTGTGTGTGTGTGTGTGCGTGTGTGAAGGTCTGGAGAGTGTTACAGTTTCGTACAGCTTAAAGTTTTCTCCTCGTACCCATGTACGTATCATATCCGTGTTCCGGAAGAGATTACAACGTCCTATGCATACCGTAGCAGCAACGTCTCACAGCCGAAACTATAACACCGATCTAGCCTTAAATCGACGCCGAGCCGAAAAATATCGGCGTGACGCGAGTATGGAGGGTGAATAAAGCCCGCCAAGCCCGGCTTTACGGTTGTTCCGCACGATTGTAAAGCTCCGAGCCGCTACGGCCGCAGTAGTAGGAACTAGATGCGGTCAGCCAAAGTCCAGAGTCAGACAATGGACGTGCAAGCTCGCGCCGCCGCCGCGCTATTCGCGCTGCAAAGCACTCCCGCTGGTCTCATCCGTCCCGTTCCCGATCCGACATACAAAATTCACGGTCCAGCGCAGCATACCCGCCCACCAGATACTCCCTGCCTTTGCGAATCCGCCGTGTGGGTTGCCTATTACGCTTGATTATTTTATCGGGGCTTGCGGAACGAGTTTGAGGCCTTGCCCGAAACTCCGGTTCGCGAGGCCCGTTGTCTACCAAATTCGATTATCGATTATCTCTCTATTTGTTTATTATTTTAAGCAGGTTTTGTCGACCCTTCTGTCGGCGGAGTTCACTTCTCGTCTTTCGAATCCGAAGGTTTAAAGGAGAAATACTGGATTTCTCTTAGGTGATGATGGGAATATGAAACGATAAAAAAAAAAAATGTATCAGTCACTAAATTCTGTTTTATCAAATTTTTCAATTCGGAAAGTCAAAGCATACGGGGTTCAATAAAAATATAGAGAATCGGCGACGTTGATATTCTCATTCGTTAAGACGATTTTATACTTTGGCTTTCTACACGTCGACTTTTTTACATTTGAAATTTTCTATCCTTCGATTTTCTGTGTACGATAAAACCTTACGAGCTAAATTTTCGCGTTTTTAAAAATTCTTCGCCGCTACCCTTCCATCTTCTTATCTTTCCACATTTTTAATCCCACCCCTTTTTTCCCTAAATGATACGCTAAATTTCTGCTACAAACGTAACGCAATCAGTGTATAATTTTTAAGTAGTACTTTTGGAAGCTGTATTGAAAAACGAAAAAATACACGAAAGGATATGGAAACACTGCTGAAGAATTACTTTTAAAAGAATCGAAGAAAAAAGAACTACGGCTCAAAAATGGATCACAGCATGAACATTGAGCCGACTTCTTCGTTGTATCGAAGAGTTTTTCCGTCCACCGTTCACTGTCCAGTTAACCACGTTGCCGGAAAATGATCAGTTGCGTGTAGGTAAGATTAAATTTTGGTAGAGGTAGGTATAATTGATAACCCTTGGCGTGCATGCCGTGAGGAAAAGCCCTGCGTCATTGAGCCGGAGTAGCCTAGCTCGAATAGAATACTGGGATAGCATCACAATTTCTCGATCCAGTGATCCAGTGATCCACCGATCCGCGGATAAGACGATGGAACGACGGGACGATAGAAGGGTATCCTTTTACGGTGAATCGGCACCATCTATCAGGTTGGGTCGACATGATTGGCGCTTAGGGTGGAGGTTCGTAGCCGGGCTTAAAACAAGATGCCCTGATTGAATGGAGGCTGATACATCAGTGCAGGCGAGAGGGGTTCGCGTTAAAGGAGTATATATATAAAAATAAAAAGAAAGGAAAAAACAAAGAAGAAAAAACGGGCGCGCAGAGGAAAAAATTTACATATTTCGTAAAATCGAACAAAAAAAAAAAAAAAAGAAAACTACGACGATACAGGGGCGGAATATCAAATGACGAGAAAAATCGTGGCAGAAAAGCAGGAAATAATAAAAAAAAATAAACGAAATTTAAAAAACAAAACAGACAAAAAAAAAATGTGGAGGAAAACACCGAGGCTTAAAAAATGAATAAGCGCGATAATGCGAAACGAGCAGATCTGCAGGAAATAATTCCTCTCTCCTACCGTCGTCGGCATGACGCAAACGTAAAATGTAACAGAGATGAAAACCATCCCGTTGCATGGCTGCTCGCGATGAAACGACGAACCACTCAACTTGATTAACTTTCAACAAAAATTGATTCGGTTGTGAATTTTTATTTATTTTTTTTTGCCCCATCCTCAGCCACATGTTATCGTACACGTCTTTTGTTCGCTGAAATTTTTCCATCGCGTTTATATACCTATACCGTTGATGAAATGAAAATCCTCCCATCCGTCCGTTGTCGCCACTCACCAGCGATTCAATTATAAGTGTAACAAATGA
Source organism: Neodiprion fabricii (assembly GCF_021155785.1). Lineage (NCBI taxonomy): Eukaryota > Metazoa > Arthropoda > Insecta > Hymenoptera > Diprionidae > Neodiprion > Neodiprion fabricii. Next base: position 4,081,211 of record NC_060244.1, read on the forward strand.
TTTTAACAAAGACATTGAAACTCGAAAATATGCTATACGAGAGCCAAACACGCGTTGTATGAAAAAACCATTCGCATTCGCTGCGCAGTGACAGGGAATCGAACGTTTATCCCGTGCAGGAAGGCATATCAAAGCTCGCGGTTCTGAAGGGCACGCGTCATTGTCCCGCAGGAAGCGGAAAGGAGAGAGAAGCGTTTATTCGCCCCGGGACAAGTCCCCTCAGGTGGAATAAAGACAGGCGTACAAACGTAAAATGTGTATGGGTGTAGAATACGGTAAAAACAAAAACGAAATCAAAACCAACGTTGGAAAAGATATCGAAGGAAGACGGATAAGGATAGATGAAAATAAATGGAACAAAAATGGGCGACGAATAAATAAGGATTAAAAAAGGGAGGAGGAGGGGGGGGGATAAACAGTAAATAAATAAGAGAGAGGGAGAGAGTGGGAGAAAAGCGGCAGTAATTGTCACTTGATCCCAGGGCTTGCGGCGATATATCATTTACAGACAATTACCCAGAGAGGCTTTTGCCTTGAGGCGATTCAAGCCCGCCGAGCTTCCGAGCAGAGCTCCGGCCGGCTTTCCCCTTGCATCGATGCACCTTCTAAACCAGGATTGCCTCGGTGAAGGCAATCCAATTGCTCCTCTTCCGCCTTCGTGTTTTCCATCAACTCCTTTTCCTCCTTTCGCCATCTCTTTCTTCATCTGTATCTCAGACTTCCAATACGCTTTCACGCTTTCTCACCTTACACCTTATGCACTTCGCTGTTCAGTTTACCGAATATTACACCCTGACTTATAACCCTTCACGGACGGTATTTTCAGATCCTAGTACGCGATGCTTACCGCGATTCAGCGCCTCGGCTTCCGATCTTTTTTTTCTTCCTTTACACAGTTTAGATTCGACGACGTGCGAACGTTTTTCCATATGCCGATAAACTGCAGGCATTAAGATTGCTCAAAATTTTCTTCAATTGCTTTCGAATCAAGTATACTCAAATGTACCTCAATTTCACGCTCTTAATATCAACGCTCGAATTCTTCATCCGATATCCGTGCGTTACTCTTCGGAAACAATATTCTACGATAAAGATAACTGAGCCAAGTATCGACGTATATCTCGCTACCGCTGGAATACAGAATAATCATGACTCATACACCTGTCTGCAGGTGAAATGGTATGGTTTCTGTCTGGAATATCCCGACGCGACTGAAATCGATTAGAAACTGTTGTGATGTTTGCGCAGCGACGTTTCCCGGGTATACATATACAATTGTGCGAAAGCTCACGTAGTGCAGATATCTTCTTGGAAGTGTGCAAACACGACGAGTAATAAAACCATGAGGATCGTTTGACATGTACGAGCGTTATTCAGCGCGACCTCGTACCGATCAGTCCGAATCATGGCTCATATGTATAAGAAACGAGTGCAAATATCGTAACAGCGCAGATCTAGGGTATAAATCAGGTTCTCGGACAGTTTGTGAGATCGACAAAAAAATTGCATGATAGGTTTGAAGGAAAATTAAGACTCGTTAAATCTCACCGAAAAAATGCTCCCTTCTCGAATGGAATCGGGTTGAAAGTTTACCTGAAATCAGATAAAAAAAAAAAGAGAAATTAAAAAATTGGACCGATCGCAGGCAATGCGCTAGTAAAAAATGTGACAAACACGAAGGATCGAGGTTAACGACGTGCATGGCTGGCAGGGACTCGCAGTCCTGCTGCAGTCGATATCCCCCGGGGAAATGATTTGGGTAAAATCTACTCTGTGCCCCGGAGACGCAAAACACGCGTATTACACAAGCGGAGTGAAATTACCAACCGGTTTACCAAACACCGCAGATTAATTGGGTGTCCGCGATGGGTCTGCAGGATGGTGGTCGAGGCGCCACGGGGTTGATTCCTATTAGAGCCTATCATGGCTATCGCGAAGCTTTCTACAATGGCCACGCGTGAGAAACGGCGGTGCTGTTATACTAAATCACGTTGGTAGTAATGACGCCCACTGATTGGACGATTTAGATCACCGTTTAGATTGCAAAATCCTGGAGGCTAGACCGTCCCGTTCCTGCAGGGTAATTAGGATCGCATTGGCTTCGCTTCAACCACCCTTCACTGTTTCCGGGATGATCTGGCCTCGTCACGTCACGGGTTGAATCGCAGCTTTCCAGCCTCCGACGTTAAGGTCGAACTCGACGTTTCTTGCTGTATGTTTTATCGACGACAGCGGCGATCGTCGCTCGGATACACCGAGCGGTGAATGAATGACAAACAACAAGAAAAAAAGAAAAAGGAAAGGAAAGAGAGAAAGAACGACGAAACAAAGCTGCAGGAAAATGGACTCTAATTTGGCGAAAGCGCAATTTGTTGCCTGACATTTTTTTTCATCCAGTCTCCGCCTCCTCGTCTCTACTCGTCTCTCCTCGTCTCCCAGAGTTATGTAACAGATTTCTGCAGGGGGTGACCTGCCGTCGACCGACGGTTTTACAAGTATATACGAGAGGGGGGAGGGGGAAGACTAATGAATACGAAACAAATGATCGTAAGAGTATCCGCTTTTTCAAACTCAACACTACCGACAAATTTCGCCGTTTTTACAGGTAGGTATATACCGTATACGTATACACCCTTAACGGCCGACTGTTTGGTAGAATATACAGGAGGTGTATAAATTTTCGCGGAAACTACTTGACGTGTCCTGCGTATATATGCCTAATAAGCGCGCAATATTCATAAGGCCTCGCGGGGGTCTTAGCTGCGTTATACGTACATACATAGTGCGCGTATATATTTGAGGAGACCTGCACCGGAAGTACCGGATACCAATTAATTATTTCGAGTCAGGAGCAGACGCGGTGCGGGAAGATAAGTAATATTATTCACCTCCTTCTTATATTTTATCGCCTAACAAGTCCTGATTTCGGCAAATTTTACCCCACGTCAGAAACCATTCGAAACATAGCTGATTAATCGGTGAAGGTTTTTCGTTGCCCGCGATTTCGCCCGTTATTTACGTACAATCATCCCAAAATTGCTTTCTCAGTTCTCATCCTCGCCAACTTTCAGTTTCCTTTCATTCTACTGATACAATCCTTTACCGATAAATGATACTTTTGGAAAATCTAAGGATTTTAGACCGACTACGAAAAAGAGAGAGAAAAAAAGAAACAATCAAATGATTGATTAAAAATGGAATAAAAGTAACGAAAAGAAGTCTGCGAACGATACAATAAATGATTGGAAAAAAAAAATAAAAAACACGAGCCTGCTGCGAAATCGCAAGTAAATTGGCGAGATTTTCCTCGGTCGAAACACAACTCGTGCGAACTGTGCCTGCGCAACATCTCGGGGAACATTATGAATCGGGTGGATCTTGAAACAAGCTGCAGAGCTGTGGCTCGCCATAAATCGTATCTTTGTTTCTGTTTGCGGTCCTCGTTCCGAAGGGATGAGGTTTCAAAGGTGAGAGGGGATGAGGAAGAGGGAACGGGAAGGTCTCAGAACTCGCGGCTATTCGAAGCGACCATCCATATATCAAGGATGCTATGTAGCGGGTGAATTATGTCCTTCGGGTTGCCGAGCCGATCCCTCGTGCAAAACTATTGGCGCACAGTTTTCTATATCGTCTTCTTTTTATTTTCCAAAGATAAAAATACAAATTCCTCAGCGTTTACACAGTTGCAGACTTGCGACGTACACGCGGCTTCTGAACACAAATATATACAACGCGCAAAGTCTGCGCAAACTAGGATCCGGGACTTTCTCGAGGAATAAATCAGCGGTGTATAAATTCTAAACTCAAACCCGTATGGACGTCGTCTTTTCAATACCGCGAGAGAGGCGGTTTTGCAAATACCCGTGCAAATATTTATGGGTTCATTACGAAATAAGGCAACCGCGATGTCTCTGGTATTTGTAGGTACACGTCACGAAAAAAACAAGGCAGTTCGATCGATATTTTTAAATTAAACTCTGATCAAATTCGTTCGTCGACACTCGCAATGAAATTATTACAATCTCTCCTTGCGCCATTTATTCCTTATTAAATATTTGTAAAAATTTGCCAGAAATACAAGTTTTCTGTTTGACGTAAGAATGTCCGTTTCTGACGCGAAAATCTATTTCTTATACTCATGGGTAATAAGGTATCTTTCCGCATCCAATTCAATTGTTACTAGTTCCCCGTTATCAGCTTTAACAAATCGGAATAAATCCCCCTTAATTGTCAAATTTTTACAAGCGAACTATGCCTGATTGTGTAATACAGACGACTTAAGCTTCATCTTGCGACGTGACAACATTTCTCTGAATCCAACTGTAAAGGCGACACGCAATAAGCGCGATGCACATATGCCCGAGAGATTCCTTAGCTCAGGTTGCATAATCCCTCGCAATTGACCCGGGGTCAAAGGTCGTCGTGTATAACCGTGTCGTCAACTCCATCCCCTATTCTCGCCCCGCGATGTTGGATACCTAGCGTAAATGTAGGTGACGCTGCAGATCGGTAGCAGAGAGAGGGAGAGGGAGAGAGAGAGAGAGAGAGAGAGAGAGAGAGAGAGAGAGAGAGAAAGAGAGATAGAAATAAAGGCGACGCCGCGTCTACGTACACAAGTTTACACTGAAAACGCGTCTGTCCCACACTCCTGTAGGTGTGCAACGTGCACCAAGGCAATGTGGATCGGTTCCCGGTGAAACTTTCGAGGACAGATTGGTCTGTTGTTCTCCTAACCGGAGTTTGTCCCGTAGCTTCAACTATACCCGGAAGTAGGAAACTACGCGAGGCGACGTACCGGCGGGGTGCCGATGATGCTGTTCCAACGTATGCGTGTATAGGTATGCTGTATACGTACGTAGTTACAATGGATACGTATATTATAGAGGGGAACGTTTGCCAGAGGAGTTTGATGTAACTAACGTCTAACGTGGAACAACTGATCTTCCTGATCCATTTTACGCGCATTACCTACACGTACTGTATTTCGCCCGAAATTCGTACGATAAATTTGGCCCTGTTTAAGATTCGCGAACAATTCGTACCCGCGATCTGCGGCAGAAGCTCGAGTCGAGTGTTTATTTATTTTTTTTTTTTCTTCAATCGGTAAAAATATTCTAATATCGAGCAAAAGCCACAGTTCCCCGAAATTTTTATAACAGTATATAAATTATGCGAGACGTGCTGCGATGGATCGTAAAATGAAGTTCAAAAAAAAATTAACCACAATTCTCCATAACCGCGTAAATTATTCCTTCAGAGAATAACAAAAATTACATTACCACACTAGTCGTTCCACCGTTCTTAGTGCTCTGACTCAACCATAACGGCTGTGCATTTTAAATCTTTTAACAAACAAACTATAAATATGAATTCGTGGGAGTTACGTGTCGCCAACGTAGTGTGTTTCGTTTTCGGTCGTTTTTGCCTATTTGTTCTATTTATTTTTAATTTTCAACACGCATTAATTAATTGGAAGTGTTATCACTTATGAGATATTCTAATAAAATTGTTCTGAGGAGGGCCCCCACCAGGGCCGAAACGTTAACACGATAAAAGTGTTTTGAGTTGTGACCTTCATATCCAAGAATAACTTTAATCAATAACAAAAATTCATACTCGGGCAATATTTTATATACCCCCCCCCCCCCCCTCCCCAAAAAAAAGCAATGAAATTGCCGGAGGTAAAGGAGCGATTTTTACCTCGATTTTTCTTCTTCGTTTCGGTTGGATTATGACGTTGGATGAAATTTCCCGGGGCATCGATCGACGCACGAGGACGAAGGATTCGATACGTATTATTCGCTGGCGTATCTGGTAATTCGCAAGATACCGGAGGGCGTACAAACAGTAGATCGATTGATTGAATAAATTGGAATATGGCAACGTGGCAGTGAAGCACAGTGTGTGTTCTGTACGTATACACACACACACACACATATATATAGAGAGATATCGGACGGTGTTGAACCGTCGCGTATGAAATCCATGAACAAGTACACGTATAACTCCGTATATTCGTGTCAGTACGTCACGTGCTCGCACACATCTATTCACAGGCCGTATCCACTTAGGGAAATTGTCCATTTCAAGGGAGAGTACATCCACTTCGTTAATTGGACACACTGGCTGGAATAAATTATCGTCCGTAGGTATAATAACGAGAGAATGTTCTCGCACGTTATTATACCCATAGAATAGCCCGACGAACGTCGCCTCGTCGTCGTCGTCGTCGTCGTCGTCATCTCGTTTCGCTCGGTGAGAGTGAGTCTCGTGTTTGGGAGGCGTGAAAAAAAGTTGTCGCAAAAAAAGTTAACAATAACCGGTAATATTTAGCAAATCGATTTTATTAATTTTTTCAATAAAATTTTTTCACCGATTCGTTATTCAAACATATTCGCGAGCAGTCCAAGCGTCGCGATATCAATTGTGCAATTGAAACAATTAGTCATTAAAACACCTATACATATATAAACGTACGGATTTTATTTTCTACTTAAATACAAGAAATCCGTGCCCGTGAAGAGGGCGTATAATAATAATAATACGTAGAATTTATACGAGCTCGAAATTCTTGCGAAACCAAAGGCGCGACTGCACCGCGATTTTCGCATCATATTCACGTGGGAACAGTGATAAGGTACGACGGGGGTGGAATGGCATTCGGGGATTCCGGGGCGCGATCTGAGGGGGTGGCGTCGCTATTCCACCCCGGTGCATCGATAGCGCGCGTTGCACGGCCCAGTTCTCGCCTGCACCGCGTTGCACCGACTCGATGCACCGCCAACAGCTACGACTCCCCGAGATTTATGGGATAACGTCATCGCTACTTCCGCGCCAGTCGTGCTATTTCACTCGATGGATCCAAAGTCGGAAATTCAGAGCCACCCTCTCGTGGTACTCTTTCCTCTTTCCTCTTTCCTCTTTCAGAACGTGCATTCCTACCTATGCGAATGCCGCATGTGCACCGTATTCGGACTTATGAGAAGACCGGCTTACCTTAACGTCCAAATATCAGCCGGATTTCACTCGGGGCTTTTCAATATGTACGTTACATATATCAAATTTTTTACATCGCGTCGAGCAAGTCTAATCCAACTTATTTGCCGATCGTTTGGATTGAATTGAATAAAGTAATAGACTGATTAACGCATGATACAGTGTCTTGTTTTTTTTAATATGAATTTTTGAATTAGCTTAATTGGAAGGTGAGCAAATTGATATACGGATAATAAATTGGTGTTTATCAATAATGCTAATGACGTCCGTCTTTGTAGATTTGAGATACTGTCGAATTGAGCGAATGAGCATACTTATATAAATTTGTTGGCCATACGAAGTTTCCTAGAATGATTGGATTGAGTCAATAATCGTTATAATTAGACATTCCGCGAGTATGGTAATAATTGGTGACATAAAAATTACTAGTACCATCACTCGTAAAGTCAGTAAAATTAGTAATTGGATAGAATATCGTTTTTTTTTTTTTAAATTCACCCGCAAGTTAAATTACTCAGTTCTGATAGAAAAAACTCTAGAAAAAATATGAGAGCCTTACTATACGACACTCTGTATTAACATTTTGAATTAAAAACAACACGTCGAGCTGGAGAAATAATCATAATTTCGGGTTAAAATTTTAGGCTAAAATTATTCGAAGAACGTTAAAAATATTATAACGAAACTAGGTATACGTATACGGTGTAAGAAATTAGAGCGCAGCAAAAGTTAATTTAAACGGAGCAGCTCGAGTATCGCGGCAACTCTAAAGACTAGGTTTGTCCTTAGGGATCGTGAAGGTGTGGTAGCCGGGGTGTTAAAATGCGAGGCGACGATAAGCATTTCCTAATCCGCATATCTCTCCGAGAGCTTAGCCGGCCCCGCAACGTTCCACGGAGAAAAGCTAGTGTCCCGTTTATCTGCGGATAGGCGTATAGGTAAAGAAGACGTACGTAGATAGACGTAGTCGTGGTGGTCCCGTTGGATGTTGAAATGCGCAGGACGTCCCGACGCCCCCCGGAGAGCTTCAACCTACGGGAAGAGGAGGAGGAATCCCGCGTCACCTCCGACGAACATTACCTACCCTCCCTCTTTTTCCCGCCCCGATATCTCGAGCTCGGCTGCTGCATCGGGCACAATATGCATAGACGTCTACGACAAGGAGGAGGCATGTGGACGCCAAAGAAACGAGAAGATTCGCCGTAAATTGCGGATGAGATAAGTAAGCCGAGCGCACTTGAACGATCCACTAGATTCACAAAATACGCAACCTTTTTATTGCAGTCGTGTGCACCAGACGATTGGGAGATTGCACGAGCAGTAGAATTTTCAACATATTTCACATTGTTATAAATCGGTGATTCACGAAACAAAAGACTCGTGATCGTTAACCATTTGGGGTGAGACAGTTTTGATGCAATATATTTTGCAATTTTAGCTTATAACTGGTCAATTTTCCGCCTTTTACTTATCCCGGCGGTTTATTCGAACGCAAGTAACGTATCGCTATGGACAGCGGAGAGTTCAGGAAAAGTGGGAAAAATGCAAAATTTATCCGGTAGAGTAACGGTGGTAAATGAGGATCCCAGCAGATGAGAATTTGACGCGAACTGAGAACGGAGAAGAAGCTTCCTCATCCCCCGTCGAGACACAGAGTGGCATCTTGCTTCTTCTTCTTCTTCTTCTTCTTCCTCTTCTCTTTGGACCCTGAATTTTTCATCTAATTCCGGAGGCCGGGCGCGCGTTTCGCGTCAATTTTCCTTCGGATTAAATATTTGTGCGAGCCGGAGGGCGAGCAAGCGAACGAACGAATGGTTCTCGTGACTGCTGTTGCTGGACGGTTGCGAAAAAGTTGCGCGAGAAATGCGGAAGAGGAGAAGAAAGAAGAAGAAGAAGACGAAAAAAAATAAAATAAATAAGGAACGAGTAAAATCCCTCCAGGCGTCGAAGGTAGAGGTGGGAGGAGTCCATCCGATCGTCAATACCCACCGCGACGAAAGGCTATTAGACTTCTAGGGAAAAATTGTAACCCGGTCTTTGTCGTGCCGAATGTAATCGAATGCCGGTGGCAAATGTACGTGAAGAAGGTTGACGGAACCAGTCGGGAGGAAATTTGGTGAGAAAATAATTTGCGCGAAGTTTTTCGGTAACGTATACGTACACGTGTAATAGAACGTGAAATAGTTGAAGAAAAGAAAAAAAAAAAAAAAAAACGATACGAAGAGTTTCAAAAGTTCCTTATCGCAAAAGTCGTGACAAATTCACGACATTATACAGACCAGACGTAAAACAGCTGAAAATGATGATGTGATTTGAAATGAATAAAAAAAAAAAAAAAAAAAAAAAACGTGAGCCTGAGTTCTGTAACTCGTTAATTGCGAGCGGTAATCAAGCTTGGAGGAAGACTCGCGCGAGATTTTCAAGTTTAAACATCACCTCCGCTCGTTTTCCGCCTAGAAAGGTCGGCGAGTTTGCGAACGAGTGAGAAGGAGAAGTCCCGAGCCCATTCAACTCCGGAATAGAAATATAAATATTCAATTCTCAGGCTGCTGCTCTGTCACGGCACGTAGAGAATCATCCCTCGTCCCTCATCCCTCATCCCTCATCCCTCATCCCTCGTGAAGCAGCCAGTCGTCCGGCTGTTTCGTATCTGTCTACTTTCCACGGGTGTATTATAATGCGTGCTTGCGAAACGTGATGTACTTCGTGGGTGCAGGTATAACGTACACAATGTGCAGTAAAAGTCGTAAAACGACATATCGCAAAAGTTGCGCTTATCCCCGTAGCGAGAATTTTTGCACGCCTTCTCGCGTCACTTTTTTTCCGAAAGTTGAGTCTTCGGTTCCAACCGTATTCGCGAAAGCGAGCGATCGCTTCGCTCGATAATTCGATGATCCGCGAGCTTTCAGGTGTAAGAAATACATCGAATTACGATTTAGAGTTGAAAATTTGACAAAACTTCGCAAATAAGAGTGAAAAATGTGAAAATAAAAAGTCGTATCTCGGGGTTCCTTCCTTTTCAAGATACTAGCTGGTGGATCCTTCGAGTAAGAGGCTTAGCGCTGCATCCCGAAGGGTTCAGACTCGGAGTGAACTTGTTACTCGAAAGCGACGTCTCTCTTACATCGTCGACGAGGCATATAATTTTATCGACACGGATACGACACGTATCGTCGGCTGGCATCCAAGCAGCTCTAATATCCCGTATGCACACGCATTTTCCACGGATGTAACGAGGTCCTCTGGAGAAGATCTTGAACTACAGTCGGTACTGTTGAATTGCAGATTTAGCACCCGATTTTAAAATCCCACCCACCTCGTCGACCTGTCGTTTGATATTCATCCGTCACCGGGAACACGCCCTTAAACCGGACTCAACCGGCGGTCCTTTTTCACTCGGAACCTTCGCCACCTTTCTTGATCCCTCGTCCTCCACCTGCTTTCTTTCTCTCTTCTCCTTTTTCCAACCACGTCACGACTGAGACTCGGCAGATTGTGCGTATATACATACATATGTATACTCTGCTTGTAAGGAATTCAGAATCTCATTTCTTCCGTCATCCTGATCTCCTTCGTCCTGAGTATATAAGGTGTCTTTAATCCGGTAAAAAATCGCCGAAAGAAGCCAACGGACATCGCAAAACCAATGATTGAAACTGCGGAACTTGAATTCTTTGAGTTCAGTGTCTAAAACGATCTTTGCTCAATTCAGAGAGACCAATGAGTGGCTGGAAAGTACATTAAATAGAGTACAGTTGTTGGTACGAAATAATGCTGCGGTTGGATGTACAAGAATCTCGCTCTCTCTCTCTCTCTCTCTCTATTTCAACTTATCTAAAACGCCAGCCAATTTCACATTCGAGAACGGAAGTGCAAAAGCTTGTATAAAAACAGGATTGGATAGAAAATTCGTATCCTGAAACACGATGCCTCGAAGTGAAGCTAAGCTTGCTGTTCGTTGCTTGTCTCATTTTAGGGTTGATTAAGACAAGCACAAGCCGCCACAGAGCGACGTTACAGCGTCGTGTATGCGGGGGCCGATCCTTTGGGAAATAGGAGGTGAACCCTTAGCGGTGATTACGTCACGTGCTTAATCCAACCTCGCTGGAAATATCTCGAATGTAGGCAAGGCCGCATTCGAGTTAGCGTGTAGAAATGCACGGACGCTGTGAATTAGTCATCGTCATGGACGAGCGTATGCACCGAAATTCTGCGATCCGGTGATCCGCGAAAATACTTGACCTGGTATGCGACCCACTTGCCCTTCCCACACCGGAACCAAGCTTGGCCTTCGACGTCTCCGTCGCTGGTGGTATGGATGTGTTATTGTACTCGGCATCCGCAACCCGTTCCCTGATCCCACGTTGCCAATCTCCGTTTCCAATATCTCCGATCCGAGCGGAATACATTCGCCGCAATTTTAACTCAGCTATTCTCCTCGATCCGTTATACCGAGCTCAGAATGAAAACCGCCGTTCCTTTTCGACCCGAAATCGTATAATGACAACGCCGCGTACGAGACTCGGGTTATTCTTCTTTTTCTTCGTCTTCTTCGCGGAGGTGGAACCAAGTCTCTACTTCAAGTTCAGAAACTTTTATGGACTGTTTCTCAATCCGCCGATAATATAACCAGTCCGAGAAGTCGTGGTGTCCTCATTCCGATACCATTGATACACGGCTGCAAGGATCGCGGGATTTTTACTCGTTTCACCAATTCGTAGATGTGAAATATCGATCCACTTTCCACTAACGCTGCGAGGGAGAGAAAGAGAGAGAGAGGAACGGTTTTACACCCCTCGGTTTACTCTCTCTCTCTCTCTCTCGCAGCGTCTTGATCTCACAGTTCTCCGCGAACTAAGTTTCATCTGTCTGTTGACGGGGACAGACACCCCAGGTTACCGGCCCGAGGAACTCGAGACCCGGGCCAATAATGCCGGGACTCACGCAGAGTCGTGGGAAACAATATAACCCGAGTGTAATTAATTTCGCAACAAATGTAGACAATTAATTTAAAGTTGGGCATCCGCGAAGAGCGACGAGGACGACGAGGACTTGAAACCCGGGGATGGCACGGCAGGGCTGAGTTTCGGTGAGAATCAGGTCAAGCGAATTGCAGGTCAGCTTCTGTCCCGGAAATCCATGAACCAAGGACCTCGGCGGAGCGCGGCTCTTATACTCGATTACATTTCGCGGCTTGGCTACAATTCACCGACGAACGACTCGCGTTAGAACGACCACGTTTTTCAAAACCCTTTTCCGTACAATCGAAACGCGTTGAATAAACTCAGGAGGTAAAATTTCTCAAGGACGCAGCGAAGTCAGCAGATCTCCGCGGATCGATTGATCGCGAACTTGGACGAATCATCGGACCTTTACCGTCAAGTAAATTCACCTTGTTTCCGTCCTGCAGACATCTCCTAGCGGAATACCGGGAATGGACCCTCGTGGAATCTAATCAGGGACTTGGATCATTTAATTGTACTCCAACGAGCACCCTACTCCACAGGCTGTCACTAGTCTTGTTAGGATTACGTCTCCCGGTTCCACGGCATAGCAACGCCGGTCGACTAGTTTGTCGAAAAATTTCAAGTGCGAACCACCGTCGTTGCCGAGGCGGTGTAATTGTGAGATCTGGAGGAGATGACGGGGGAGGAGGTCGTTTTAATATCATTCGAGAGCAGCCGAGACGCTTGAGAAAGAGTATCAAAGGCAGTTCAAACCGAGCCTCTTTATCCCCGAGAGTAATTCTCTTTTCATTTCTCTTCGTATTGTGTTCACTTTGTATTTCAATTTGACGAAGAAAATTGTTTTATGAATGGTTGACAAATTTTCGGTAGATATCGCTGTCGGAAAATATCGCGTTTGAGCGAAACTCCGATATTCGAACTGCGAAAGTCGCCATCTTGTGTTATACGCGATTCCGTGTACATAACGTTGCAATTATCAACGTAACATGCCGAAGTTTATCTAATGAGGCAACTCGTTACCGCCTAAAGCAGTCGAGTTGAATACACGCTCGCAATCATCCACGGTGAAAATTCACAACCTCCAGCCGTTAATCTCGCGTCGGATTGTGAGCCGGATTCATTTCTCGGCTTAGAGATAACCGGGTTTGAATATTCCGATCACGAACCAAGAGCGAAAAAGATGAGTCCGGTCCGATATCGGAATTGTTTTATACAGAAAATTAGGGTGAGGCAAATCGCTTCGGTTCCTCAGCAGCTAAAGCATCGAAAGAATTCGAAGAGAATCTGGGTACTCGATAAACAGGGTCCAAAGTTCGGAGCGAAGATATCGCAAGCACGGCGAAGCGAATACACCGCATTCTTGGCCGTTCGAAACTATTTTCGGTCCGCAGTTTGATCCGGATAAGAGTACAAAGAAAAGCAGAAAATGAAGTAAGAAAAAAACACGTCACGGATAATATAATAAAGTTGGAGAATTTACACGTTCACGGATTCATAGAATGAATAAATTTCCGATCACGCAACGTCATGACAGCCGTGTGAGAAATGCGCGAGATCCTCCCTCACTCCCTGCTTCTTTCTTTTCCGTTTCTCGCAGCTGTCAGCAACTCTGGACCAAGAATTTCTCATACCGGTAACAGGACGAAGAACCGTGCCGTTCGCTCTTTGCCCGGTGGTACGAGGGCGCTGAATTACCAGGAGAAAGGGGGGGAGGGGGGGGGGTGAAAAGAGGGTAGGGGTGAGTTTGAGAGAATGGTGGCGGAGCCGCGGTGAAAATTCAACTTTAATTTATGTCACGAGGTCGAAGCTCGACCACTGACCATCGACCCATGGAATACATTAACCTCTTGTCGCGCCAAATGCTTTCAGACCCAAAGTCAAACTCTAAACTCATTTCCCGTAAGGCAACCCCCCGGACCACTCTCAACTTCCGTCGACCACGCCGCGTCCATTCCACCGATTTCAACCAGCGGCGCCTGGAACGTCGAAGGATTTCCGGACGCTGGAATTGACTCAACTTTTACTACTCAAGGTATAAGACGACGATGCCGGACCGGATCTTTGATGCAGCTCCGCTCATCCCCCCAGCTATGGCAAGTACCTACTCTCTGAGCACTTTGGTTTTTCTCATGTCAAGAAAGCGAGGCTGTGCCTCTCTGTGTGTCTCTGTCTCTATATCCGTCCTCTGATGTCTCCGAATAGCGGGACCTTCGATGCTTTCCGCGTTTCATCTCGTCTTGAAAAATAATAATAAAATTCCAAGATTTTTCCCTCGAATCTATGCATTTATTTGCAAAGTCATGCGCGCATTCTCTTCGACTGAGACAGAAATTTCTTTGCAGTGTCCACTTTGATGCGATCCGAAGCTGTTTTGTGGAGTGCGCTGCTGAGGCATGTGGAAGAAATAACTTCAACGACGGTTCGAAAATTCTTCTTTAGAAAATTGAAAGACACGCCACGCGCATTGCCAGCTCTCGAGGTAAGTTTTCCTGAATAGGGAAAATCACCGCGTGGATGGAGACGCGGTTTTTTCAAGGGACCCACCGACGTCGGCGACTCGGTTTAAATATAAGGATATCGTCGAGTATTTGCTCTCGAGCTTTCGTCTCGGAGCCGCGGTTTACTCGTCTTCGAGTATAAGGATCGAAGCGAGAAAGCGGCACTTTCCCAACTGCACCTGGGACGATATACGCGAGTGCTACTTCAGACGTCAGAGTACATCCCAGTTTGGATTCGGAATGTCATATACAATATTCGAGTAGAAAATACGACACGAAAGTGGGATGGCGAAGCTCCGTTATCTCGCCCCCGGCCTCGATCGATCGATCGATAGCCTTAAACGGTGAATCAAATTCCGCGTCTAGTTCTGCGCGCTCAGCACGCTCCTCTCACCACTCTTCGTCCGAACCTCCCTTAACCCCGTTCTCAGCCCCGCTCCATCCGTTGCAAAGCTGATGAAATAGATAAACTCGCAAATTAGGACACCGCCCGAGCCTCGAGGCTGCTGCACGCCCCGAGCGGGATGAAAACTGTTCCAGGGTGACGACGTGTTCTGGATAAATATTGACTCGTCGAAGCGCATTGTTTTTTCAGGGCTTCTAATTGCCTGCCTTCGAGCAATCCCTTTTCCCACAAATCGACCAGATTTCATTCCGAAATCACTTCGAATTGGTTACATTGATTTTTGGCACGGCGAGAATTATCGTTTGGCAAAACAGAAGCTGTCCCTGCGATTAAATCAAAGCATAAAAAAGAAGGTGCTTTAAATATTGTAAAGCCACACACAATGCGAAACCTGAACTTGACACTTGGAATTTACACTCATCGTTTCCAATCTCTCAAATTTTCTCTCTCTCTTTCTCCCTCAGCATACGTAATATTGCTAGCTCGTACTCTCTTGATTTAATTCTCTCACCGGCGTGAAATTACAAGCTGTCGATCCTCCACAGGAGCTTCCGGCTACGGTTCGAGCAAAGCTCACGCGCTGGGTAGAAAGGTCGGGTGGTTGAAGTTTGTTCAAAGTACTGCAGAGGTGGGAAAAAAGCGTGAAAGAATAGGTAAAGAGGGTTCCAGGTAGGCGGGTAGGGGGGGTGAGGAAAAAAGCAGTGAAGTTGAAAAGCGACATCGGACATCCCCGAGCAGCTTTCGCTGGAAGAGGTCGCTGTGGTGTTCCGAAAGTAAGCGTCGTAGGTCGAAGCTTGAAAGCTTGAACCACGCGGTTTCTCCCCCCCCCCCCCCCTCCCTCCCTCTCAACATCCGCCACAGTCAAGATATAATCGATAACTCTTGATATTTTATTCATAAACATTTTAATTTCTCGCCCTTCCCCCGCCTTCTCCTATCCTCTCAGCTGCCTCTCCTAACGCGAAACCCGGAATTCGGCGGCTGGCTGAGCTTTTAGTTTAATTCATGCGGGATTCGGGATCCGAGGCTCCGAGCTTCGAGCATCCAGGTTTCGGGGATGCCGCCGCCCCCTCTCGACGAGCGAAAAGTGCGCGTGACTCGGTGGAAAAAACGGTATTAAGGTATTTTATGCGAAGGAACGAAACTCCGCAGCAGCCTGTTCCGCTAATGGATTGAAGGAATCGGGAAGAAGATATCGCATACCTGAAAAATTTACCGCGATGCACCAAGCTCAGCGCATTTTATCCCTAAAACCGTTCTTGATTTTTAGCGGACAAAAAAAAAATTTTTTTACTTTCACATCCAGCCTCAGCTGGAATCCGCAATAGTCAATTAGGTCTATAAAATATGTTCCCTGATGCTTTGGCCACTTCTAAACAACCCTCACGGTTTACATTCTACCTTATACGCCAAAATTTTTTGTCTGTTAGCTTTGTTATCCTTCGTGGGTTGAGCCATTCTATCCTGCCTTGCAGGATATGTCGCATCTTATCACCCGAGCTTATGCGACACGCACGCACAAGCGTACGTGACTCCGTCTCTCTCTCTCTCGCACACTCTCTGTCTCTCCGTCTTCGGTGAGAAGGGATAGCATATTGAAAACTCCCTTATCAGAATCCTTTTTGTTGACAGATTCGGCGAGACCCGAGATTGCGGATCCCGGTGAGGAAGAAGGAAAAAGATAAACAGAGAATAATCCAACCTCCTGCCACCCTTCGCTGGTAGGTAAGGAAGGTAAATAACTGATTTCAACTGTATTTTCCGAGGAAACAGAGAAGAAAAAACGTGCGGTATTTTTCTTTGGAATTCTTTCAGTCGCACGCATTCGCTGAGAATTAGGGTAATCGAAAGAAATTACACGGTAAGTTTGTATAAATATATTCCGAATCAAAAGATAGTAAATTTTGAAGTTATAAACATTTAGGAGGTAAAATATACGTCGCTTCAATCTTCAGTCTATCGTCACTGTACCTTTCTTTCGGTCCAACTGAAACTCGGCATTTCACGATGTACGTAATGTATAATAAAACCGCGACAAGGGAAAAAAGCGTGAAAGAACTTCCCGTTTATATCTATCAAAATAAACGATCAACACGTGCATGCACATGATTTATGCGACACGTAGGTATAACATAGATGAAAGTTCCTCTCTTTGATCACCGGCATTGACGAGCGTGAACGCGAGGTGGGTATTATTCATAGGGAAGAATGGAGTTGATATTGATTCCTTCGATACACTCGGATAATTGTTTATAGATTAAACACACTGTCAAGATATCGATATACACGAGCGAGAATAACAGCCATAATCGCCTCTTTTCCTCTTTAATTACAGGCAGCAAGATACACCGGCAAAATGTTACAAAAACCGAAAACTTCGACGTCGACAGGTTGCGTAAATTTCTCTTCATTCATCGTCTTCGGCTAATTGCGATTAGACGCCGAAAATCGCCGCACGAATTCGTCTCCCGAATTCGCGAAAATTGAAATTAATTGCCTTGACTCGCAATTAATATCCCCGAAGCATAATAAAACAGGGATCAAAGTGCCGTAGCTTCAGGTTCAAGTGTGGACGGGGCCTTTATACGGAGAAGGTGCGTGAATCACGGGAATAAAATTAGCGCTTATAACGGTTGAGCGTCTTGTCCTCGTTATACAGCGATTCAATTTGTGAGGAAGTTTTGAGTTGGTCAAAGGCTAAAACCGAGTCTGCTGAAGCATCCGAATAAGGGATCCCACCTCTTTTTCCCTTCTCGTCTCTCTCTCTCTTTCTCTCCTTCTCTTCGGTTTTTTTTTTTTACCGTCCTAAGACGCCGCTTCCATTTTCCCCGCCGTGAATTTGATCAATTTACGCAAAGTATTAAATACGCGTCAGGGTGGTCAGGCACGTTTACAAAATATAAAAAAGAAAAAGAAAGAAAGCTCGAAATTTCTTGTAATTTTTTGTAAGTGGAATTTCGTGGGGATATTAAACTACTTAATAACTTAAAAATCTGAGCGACCTTCCATCCCGGTAAGTCGACCGTGTTTTATACCCCCTTAAAAAGAAACTGGAATCGGGTTTCTGCGCACCTTGTACGAAGCGCTTATACCTCTCCACTGTTTGCAAATTAAAGGGGAAGCTTTGGAGCCGGCGAAGACCCGGCAGCCTTCAAACCCCCTGCAATTTCGCAAACTGAACTCCGATTACGGGTATTGCCAATTTTGGCAAGGGGCACAAAGCTCTCGAGATACGCAACGGTGAAAACACAACGATAATCAAATCATCGTACGAAACAGAGGCGCGCGCGCGTCTTTTTGCGTAACGCATTCGCTGCGCCAAACGAATCGTTTTCGGTAAATGAGAGGTCGAGATGTGTGAATAATTAGCGCATATCTGGTTAATAAATCCGTGGAAATTGTGGTTCAACAAATTTTACTCATGGATGATGCGTATGATAATTAATTCCTCCCTATCTATTCTTGAGCATCATTTCTCAGGCTTCGGGTATGATTATTAAAGATCTATACGGAAGCCGTATACGCAGTGTTGTACCGCATCTGAGAAAATTAAACGAAGAACAGAAAGAGAGAAGTTTGTAAGACGTAGTGATAAGAAAGAAATAAACAAATATCAAACGATACGCTTCGACGGTGAAAATACTTTACCCACAAAATAGAAGCTAACATTTTTTTCATAAAAACGTTGATGATCCAGCGATCAATTTCCGGCGTTAATTTTTCCAACTTCGTCGTTGATTTTCTGCATCTGTATTTCTCAAAGAAAATTGATGAAATGTCTCGTAAGATCGATGTGCTCTGAAGTAACAACCGTGTCATCGTACGAAAAGCTCGACTTTGTTATTCCGCAAAATTTTCTTTCGTGTAACGTTTTTTTCACTTGCTATGAGATTCGTGGAACACGCAAGCCTGTAATGTATACATATATTGGGATATCCAGTGGTAAAAAAAACTTGCAGCCAGGATTCCATTTCCAACGTGAAAATCCTTCCCTCGATCACGTTCGAATATAATTGGTTCAGCGAAACGGCGTGACCCGATGCGAGAGCGAGGGGATTGAAGGATATAGGATAAAATTAAAATATAAAATAAATAAAGAATCCGTACGCTGGTAGCAACGACGTAAAAGTGAATCAGCAGCAGCAGCAGCAGCAGCAGTAGTTGATCAATCGATTTATCGAGCGTCAACATTATTCTCTTATTTATTTGAAGATCGCAGAATTGTACCGAGGACGAATCCGATTCGACAAAAAAACACGCAATGTATAAAGGTGTTTGCTGCGTATCTTGAACAGAGCGAATGATCCTCGGTTTTATTCAGTATTTGCTAAAAACTTGTACCACGTTATCGTTATCGCTCCGATTTCCACCGAGATGAATCCCTGCCGCATATGACGTCACGCGTGACTGAGTTTAAAATACCGGCAAATAATGTCTTCCTCTAGTTACTTTTACACGTCCGATGCTCGGCCCTGAAACCCCGCTCGTCTGTTGGGACTGTAAATATTTATAGAGAGCTGATATTGCCGTTGAAGGCTGAGCTTTGCTGCAAGCCCGGCTTGCGGTGCGGCATAATCGCGACTGTGCATCCCGTCCGCCGTAGAGGTGGTGGTAGGTCTACCGTTACTAGGGAAAATATCTTCCTGGAAGCAGGATTCTCGAGAGGCATCGGGATATCCGGGAAGAAACTGCAGCAGCGTCATGTTTCCCGGATTTCAATGACGCCGAATTCAGGGATTCGGTTCTACTGTATTTCTTGACGTAATAGATTCGCGATGGGAAATCAGAGGCGAAACGTCCTCACTTATCAGCAGCCTTAGAACCTTCGGCCGAAAGACTATACCTACGAATTAAAAGCGCTCTTTACGCGCCATTGACAAAATTATCGGGGTTAGCGCTGTCAGGTTTTACCTACTGAAATTCACATCAAACTGCTCGTCAGACCTTCGGATATACAGTGACATTTATGAAAAATGCACAGTCTAGACAAGCAAACGCGATGCAATCACTTTACGTTACTCTAACAATCAGAGTAAATCTTCAGCTCTCTTTTACCGACTAATTGTCATCTCTGCAGAATTTCGAAATACCTTCGCAATCTCTTTAAAATCTTTAGATATAAAAAAAAAAAAAAATCGTCATATTTTCATGTAAAATAGTATCCGAGGACTTTAAAATCGTTTACCACGATATTATTCTTTTTTTTTTCTCTACGAATTTGAAACTTGCAATGTGAGAACCGGAAGTTCGAGGGCTGGCTCATGGTCAGTCCAAAGCTGCTTCTTTTTTTTCTCTTTTTTCTTTTCGCTCTTTGCCGCAAAACAGACGCGGCGGTAATACGGTGTACAAAGCTAGTTTTGAAAAATTCTTTAAAAAAACCTGTGTTTACCGTTCAGTGAGTCCTCTGTACAGAGGACGGTATAGAGGAGGAGGGATCGATATTTACCATCGTAGAATATGTTTTCATCTCCCATGGGATTGGAAGTGGGGGGATTGGGGGGAAAGAGAGAGAGAGAGCAGATTTAAAGCCGTTAATTTTGTATACTCCGAAGGTTCGATTCGCGAAGGCGATGGTTTCCAATGAAGGAAATTTGTGCTTCGGCACGATCGGATGGTTTTTGCGGGGGGCCTTCGGTACACAAGTAACGGTAAGAGCCACCCGGAGGATCCCTTCCTTACCGACTGTCGCCGTCATCCCTCCGCATCCCTTTGCCCAGACAGCCGGCGGCCGCATTTATGCCGACCATCGTTCACCGCCTTAACGGTGTAACGTGTTAGCGCCGGGTTTTAGAGCTTTTTAACGCTTTATAATGCACTTAATACTTTTTAATGGCACCGCCGCTCCTTCGAGAGACCCCCCCCCCCTCCCCTCCCCCTCCCTGAGTACCTGTCATCGATATTTACACTGGTATTCGAGTGGTTACAGAACCGACCAATCAGACGCTCGACCCTTCACCAGGGAACCGTCCCACCTTCCCACCTTCCGCACAATCAGTTTCTGAGCATCACCTCTCTCTCTTTCATTGTTCGCCATTTTTTACGACTTCTCGATCTTGACGGAGAGAACTCGCTAAACCCCGCGTATAAGAATTACTCGCTAATACTTGCGAGTTAAAACCACCCTAAATATGCAGAATTAAGTGTATAATTATGAAGATGAAAGAATCCGCGAACCTCAAGCTGTTGAGAAATTCCGTAAACTCTCGGCGGTATAGTTTCTTTCCTCTTTCTCCCGTTCGTGTCGGAACCGCGTGAGCATGATTAATACGCGAAAAGATCGAAGGTCTTATTTAGGTCTATAAGAGACGGAGATATATCCGCAGGCGTTTGCGGTGGCAAAGAAGAAGGGGTCGCCGCATGGGGTGGAAAAGATTGAAGATACCGAAAGGTGGGTTAGTCGAATCTACGTCCGTCTGCCTGTGTTTGCGTGTGTGTGTGTGTGTGTCGAGCAGCGTAGCCACCGACAGGGTAAACAGCTTTAGCTAACCAAAACGGGACTCTGAAATGCTATTCGTTTTGACGGAGGAAACATTCGTGAAAAAGATTTCGCCACCGCGATTGGTTCTTGCAGAATAGGACAATCTTTTTCACCCCTCCGCGGAAGGCGAAGCATTTTTCACGCTTTCGTTGCCTGATTTTCGAAAGAAAGAGATGATCGTGTCTTTCCGCTTTCTTGTTTCCCTTTTTTTTCGATCTTTCCATTTACTCTGCGTCGAATTTTGTTTTTCCTTTCTTTTTCTCACCATTCAAAGAAAATAAAACGGACGTGTTTTCATTCGCTTCCCGAGTCATGATTCAAACGTTGAATTATTTTATTGCGCGATGATCTGTGCGAAGGAAAAATTACGCTGCTCAAAAACAGCGTCTAATTGCTGCCGCGGCTTGTCGCTCATATCGGTGTGCATATCGCGAAGCGTATTACACGTAGGTACCTGGGTACAAGGTGCGCAGATTTCTCCCTTTTAATATTATCCGCTCGCTCGCCGGGCGACGCTCACGACGCGTGTCAGCAATGCATTACGAGCGTGTAGCATTATTTTAAATTGCACGCTTTTGCACCGCAGCCGCGCGCCGTGCGTATCATTTTTTTCGATCGATAAAGGCCGAGGTGTGAATATGTAAAATATTAAATACACAGCGGGATTTTAATAACCTACAGCCGTAACTGCTAAGATTGATCGGAGAGAGAGAGACAGCAGGGAAATAAATCTAGAAAATTGGCAAGATTTATTTCGCGTCGATATTTTATATTCCAAGTGGAATCCGTCCGGACGTTAAACGTAGAAAAATCGTACAAGTCTAAATATATTTCGGGCATGGCTGCAGCGATGATTAAGAAGTGGATAAAACGGTACCGTCGAGTTATCATAGCTTAATGCGGTTCGCGTGCTGGCAGCGACGTAATGCATTCAATTATCTAGCAAGCAGCACACAAGGTATACCTGGTCGAGGAGAAACGACGCTGGCTGAAACACTCTTTCGTCATGTGTATAATAATAGCTTAAGCGAGGGTGAAGTAAAGGGGTATTCGTGCAGTTACTGATCCTGCAGGGCTGCTTTCACGCCGAATTAGGCGATAATTTTTCACCGTTAAACACGTATACGCGTATCTGTGACGTGCCTGAATACGTAAGACGCAGCCTAGCCGAGAAATTTCAACGGCAGCAGCTAATTACACGGATCGAAAAATCTGTCGCCTGAGTAGAAATAAAAACAGAGTCGTGAATTTTAGTTGCTTAAAATATATTTGGCTTTTACCTGACTGGATTATTCGAGTCGTCTAGAGTCTTATATCCCCGTTAATTTCGAGTGTCGCGTGATATCTTTTTACGCAACCCGTATCCCGATATCCTGAAATGATAATGGCGAAGGAAAACCGCCTGGAGAAGATAGCTGCGAGGCGCGAGAGGAGCTATGAATGTAAATAAAAATGTTACGTTGATGTAACTCCATCGGGAATACGCGGCATGAGTATACCGCCAGTCGGAAAAACGTGACGGAAATATGTCGGCTGCTGTAACGTTGCTAGAGGATGAAATTCTACACGGGACGCGAAATATGAAGAAAACAAACGTTGCAAAGGTAAATCGGTATTGAGGAGAAAAAACCGCAGATCATTTCAAACTCTCGTATAAATCACCGTCAAAAAAAAAGCTCCGCAGTTTTCCTCGACTTTGTATCGTCGTTCTCGCTTTTAAATAACATTTTTCACAAATTTTCGGACGTTTCGAACAGACGCTTGATTCTCGTTGTAAAAGGTTTAGTAGGATACGTGTAAAGTCGTAGAATAGAGTTTTCTTTTTCTTTTTATTTTTTTTTTACGCGTCGGAAAAGATTTTAGTGCAGGAGAGCGAGTGAGAGTGAAAAAAGTTGAAAAAAAAACATAATAAATAAAAAGCGAGAAAGAGAGAAGACCGGGAATAAATGTTGGCACCACGTCAGATAAGCCCCGAAAGGAGGAAAACTGCCGTAAAAGTGGAAGTTTAGCATCTGAAAGAGGCAATAAATATCTCATAAACATGCCTTATCTATTCCCCATCAATAAAACCCGGATTTATCCGAATAAAGCGCGCGTCGCATTGTCCAAACTTCCGGCGGGTCGGATCGACTTCCGTTCCGACTCGTTCCACAGGCATCGAGGCCGGCTGCTAACCACCCCGAGCATTCTCATTATTCGAAATTCGTTTCTTTCCCCTTTCCATTCTTCTTTCTCTTTCTTATCCCTCTTTTTACGAGAGTTTTACGTTACGTCATCAGGGTTTCGAGAGACGGGAGGCATATTATTACTACGATCCCGGTCGTGACATCGTCGACGATTTTCACCAAAAGTCCCGAAAGTTCCTCGTGGTCAAAGTCGTCAAAACTCAACCCTCCCCGGATCCGCCGGCTGAAGCTTCGCGATGTCTGTTTGAGACTGTCGATTTTCGTTAGGAGGGGGATGAAACGACGGAAAGAAGTCTTCCCTTTGTTCGAGAGGGTGGCGGTGGGCGACTTGGAAACGACGCGTACTTACCGCTGTAACGAATCCGATACGTAAGACCGTACGTTACAAGTGGCTTAATCCCATCTTTCCTCCATCCTCTGCTTCGTAAAAAAGCATCGAGGGTCAAAGAGCTTTTCACAAATAATCTCAGACTCCTCCTTCTCTCTCCGTTCACGGTGACGCGAACTCTTGTGCAACAGCGACTTTGTACGAGAAAAGAACCTGCTTAGAATTAGACAATTAGGGCGTACGTTGTACGTATATACGTTTATGTACAACGTGCGAGGCGTGTATTGTACTGCACGTTTTTGCTTTGAAGCTTTGAACGACCGAGAGTAGAGACTCGAGCTGAGATCGTATCTGGGACAAACGGTAGAGAGAGCTTTGATGCGAGGAGGGTGCGAGGAGGAGGTCCTTGTTGCCAACTGGAATATACCACGTTACATCGTTTCACGGTATTGTTCTCGTTGCATTTTTGCGAATCAGAGCGCGAGAAATATACGTCAGTGATTTGAGGATGCAAAATTTTATCAAACTCGCGAGAATAATGTTTCTGTAATAGTTAATCCGCTGGTTTTCCAAGATTAAATAAAACTGCGACAATAAGTCTTTGAAAATAAAGAAGGCTTGATAAAAATACGGACATCACCGCGGAAGAGACAAGGAACCTGAGAGGGAATAATCAAAGTGAAAAGAAAGAGGGCTCCTCTCCTAGCAAGTTACAGGGAGACGTAAAGCGGGACGTAGAGATGAGCGCACTCCGTTAAGTATCCACAAATTGAATGAATATACAAAGCTGATCGTAAAATAAAAGGAATCCGGAAGCGACGACCCGGATTTGATTAGCTGCAGTATCTCGGAGATCGTATAAATTCGACGATGCCTCCCCCTCATCCCCCCCCAGAATCCGCCATCCCTCAAGCCCCGCACCCTTTTATCCAGCGTTTCGAGCCCTGACGACGTTCCGCCATTCGCGAGCCTATTACGTGCCTCAATCTTTTACCGTTCCCATTGAAATTTATACCGCGTTCACCTACGCCACACACAGCGTTTGAGTCCTACACGTTATTGTCGCACAGCCGAAGCGGTCGAAATATCAAATTATCGTAAATAATCCGTTGATTATTCACGGCAAATCGAACAGCCTATCTTTATACGCCGGAATCGTGGGTGGGTATTAATTTGCATATATACGTGTAATTTGAGAGTTGCGAGGATATTACGACGCGTGTTTAACAAGTACACACGGTTGTGCGTTACCTGTATTTTCCCCGTCTTTGTTACACACACACACGCACACAGCGAGAGAGAGAGAGAGAGAGAGAGAGAGAGTCTCGTTAGCTCCCGCCTAAGCCGTTTCAGCTTAATTATTATACGGGCTAAGAGTTAGCCACAATTGCCATCCCAAGACAATGCGCAACTGGCCTACAACCATCCCGACCATTTCTGCTAAATCCTTTCGAAAACCAAGCGAGAGAGAGAGAGAAAGAGAGAGATCGTGCAGTTGAATTTGAACAGGAATTACATATGCAGATGGCTTGGAATTCGCAGAGGATGTGAGAGAAAAAGAATTCTCCGAAAACTCAAATTTCAGCCTCGTTAAATACGTATATATATATATAAGTAGGGTTATTTTTTTTTTTCATTCAATTAGCGACATTTTTCATCGCTGGATAATTAGGAACGAAAAATAAAGACAAGAAAAAAAAACAAAAAGTAATACCGAGAATTTCAGTGTAACGATATTACTTCGTGTCCGAATATATTAAGATTGTTGCAGTGAAAAAAAAATTTCTCCCGGCTATATCGACGGACATTTTAAAACTTCGATTATATACCTGTAGTGTGGGATATATATAGCGTACCGGTGACATACGGTAAGATATCTCCTTTCTAAATTGGTAATCTCAGATGTGAAAAATTGCACAACGATATTGATTCTCACACTCCTTGGAAAAGTAAGATTCCAACAATCAAGTATACCTAGTTCAGGTATATTTTGCACGGCGCGTCGGTGTGAAAATTCGTAGTCGTTCCGGAGCGTTGTAATAAATGAAAGAGAAAAATTCGTCTTCCCGCTGGGATTGAGAATAAATAAATTTTTCCTAATTTATCGTCCCACGTCTGTAATAAAGTATAATTCGTTATTACGTGCGCATGCGACGAATACATGCAGGCGTGGTAATAAATTTAGACGAGGGTTTGAAGGGAGGCCGGTCAGAGGAGCGTGTAATCAGCAAGAGGCAATTGAAAAATCGTAGCTTTTTAATTCTCATCACGTGACTGAAAAGGGAGGGACGATTGGTTAAT
Source organism: Neodiprion fabricii (assembly GCF_021155785.1). NCBI lineage: Eukaryota > Metazoa > Arthropoda > Insecta > Hymenoptera > Diprionidae > Neodiprion > Neodiprion fabricii. The sequence goes on from NC_060244.1 coordinate 4,107,371, forward strand.
AATTTTTACGACACGCGAGCAAGTTTTCAATCCTGGCACGCATGCGTGAATTTAGGCGTCTTTTTACGTCGCAACGCCCAGCCGGAAGCTCGTAATTTGTTTTGAATTCAACATATTTATTCCCGCATACTAATTTCGATTAAATTTATCAAAAAAAAAAAAAAAGATGTCGCTAATACTGTGAATTACTATTCTGCCAAATGTTACTTTTTACCACATTCGGTGATACAAATGGAAAAGTATTGGTTTCGGTCCAAAATCGCTTTCTCTAATTTCGGCAACTCGGAAACGGCTCGATGAAAAAATTTAAGACTTGCAGGATTTTACAACAAAATGAGGAGCATAAAAAATTACCATGTCTTATTGCTATTTTTAAATAAACAATTATATTTTTCCCACTCAACGAGTTTATTTATTTTTCTTGTTTTTTTTTTTCAAATTTGTAAATTTTTAATGCTTTGGAAATATTTTTTCCCTATTTCTTCTTTCCGAAACAATTTCACTTGGCTGCCAAAAATTTTTCTACTCTACCGTTTTCGACAACATCCTCGGAAGTTTGTCGAACAAACCGACAGACTTTTACTCTCATCGCGGTGATGGAAAGTATCGCAAAAAAAAAAAAAAAAAAAAAACTTTTTCCGGCTGGTCTCTTTTTTCTTTCATCTCCGTTACATAAAAAAAAAAACAAATTGGCACCCATGACGCATCAACGCTCGCAACGTCACAACGTCACGTTCGTAAGACGAGGCGACGGAGGAGGTGCGGATATATTATTAAATGGCATGTTTTCATATTTCCGTTGTTATCGTGATTTATTGCCGTCAAATTAGGTTTTTGCGTGCCTCGCTGCCGCAAGGATAACTTCCAGAGGTTTACGTTCGTCCGTCTGCCGTTGATGCGAAGGTTGAGTCGACGTTTCGGGGTCACTTGCGAACTGCCCGAAGCTAAGACGAAAGAAAACTTTTCCGTCACACCTCGACTCACCGGATGCGCCGATAATTTTATTTGTTTCGCGTTGTCTCGTTTCTTCTTCTTTTTTTTTTTTTTTTTTTTCCTTCATCTCCTTTAACTTTTCTCCTTTCTTGTTTTGTCGTCGTTTATCATTGAATTAACCGGCGGAGAATGAGCGGCTCGTTTAATAAAATTACCAAACTCGGTCGGATGTTCACAATTATTACACTTTCAAAAAGCGAGCCGCTCGCGTTCTATAACCGTGACGATATTTTCAAATTATAAGAAAACACTCCCCCCACTCCGGGTGGTGGAAAAAAAGTTGCGAAATTAGAAAACGACCGTTTTAAGCTGATAGAAAAAAAAAAAGAAAGAAACAAAGAAGTAAAACGAATCTTACTCCTGTTTTATTTCTTCTTCTTCTTCTTCTTCTTCCTTTTCGTGGACATCGAGACCTAGCTGGGTTATATCGCCAAGGATGTCGATAAAGTTATCACCACTGCAAAAAATCACGAGAAATAAAAATAAAAAATGTCCGTCACGCGTTTTCGTATCTCGCTGTAAAATAATTTATGCAGTGATTATGCGAGGACAAAAAGAGAAGGGAGGAGGAAGAGGAGGAGGCAGACATTCCTCGAGGATGGATATATTTTTTTTCTCCCTCCTCCGCAAGGCTCGCGTGTCCGACATTCTGCACCGTCGTACAAAAATTCACACGGTCGAGGGCGCTGATTCACGTCAAATATATAAAATCGCGATAAGCTCACCGTAAATGATAAGCCAACTTTCACACCGTAAAATCTGGCTTACATATACATTTCTTTACTTATTTATTCACGTGTTTAGTAATTTATTAACTACCAGTCTGTTTTTCGTTATTTTGTTTTCTATTCGCTCGTTTATTTATCCTGACTTATTCTACGCGTACTTGTAATCTTCCACTGCATTATCATTCTACTTTTCTTCTCACCTTCATTCTTCTTTTTACTTCTTCTTACCGCTTTACACATATGACAAGTGTAGGTCCTTACATATCTACTAATAGTATGTAATAATTGTATACATATAAAACAGCAATGCATATTTATATTCTTACGTATTGTACGCATACATACCAACCTAATATATATATATATATATATTAAAGTAAAGCGAAGTAAAAATGCCCTTTGAGCCCAAAAAGGTGGAACCTTCTACATACCGCTGCGCAGAAAAGCATTCGTCGTCCGTCGAACGAAACGCGGAAAGGTGTTTGAAAATTTGGTCGTACCGGCGTGGCGAACCCTTTACTGGGTGATTTTACCCCCCGAATCGGGTGTCGGGGCATCCGAGAATTTTACTACCCTTAGAAGGCAGAGTCACCTGGCCGAGTCCGCGAAGTCGGTGACCGATCCGACCCTGGTCGAACCCAAGAGAACCCAGCACGCCTCCTATCATGCATATTACCGTCCGCATAAAGGGTATAATTACTGATAACGCGAGCGGAGTCGGATACCTTAACACCTGATACCATCGGGGAATTGGTGTTTTTACGCCGACAGCCAGGCGGTCGATTCGCGTGGCGAACCTGCGGCACGGCTGATATCGCTTCGCGATCGATTATTACAGGTATAATTCCGTACCTGAATCGCGTTTCCGTTCGGGAGTAACGCGCTCGGAATTTCAAATTACATATTCCAATTAATTGGCGAAAACTTTCCAGCCAACGCGTTATATCGTATTATAACGACTAATCCACCCTCTGGCAGGTCAAGTGTACAGAGTTACATGTAATACCGTTGGAAATTTTGACGATTCCCAAACTCGAACCCTCCGATAATTATTATTAACCAGACTGAACGTGCACTGTTACGCACAATATATTATATTCGATTTGGAATTTATAATTCAATTAATATTAAATTAATAACGCGTAATTTGATCAAATAAAATTACTCGAATCGAATAACGAGCAAGAGCGAAGCTGAAAGCTCAAAGTTTAACACACACCGCGTATATTTGAGCATCGGAAAGGAATTCCAATAACACACGTGACCGTTGCTGGTTTCTTCTTCTTTTTCTTTTTTTTTTCCCCTCATCACTCCTTTTTCTCCTTTTATCATTATTCATCCAACGTTTTGCACCGAAATTCGACATCGTTTGTTTCATTTTTACCGGGATGATCGAAACGGGACAGCAGCGAGGGATTCGTTCATTATTTCCAAACAACGGACAGGGCTGTCGGACTGTGAATATCCACATTGTAATAAACTGACCGGTCTCTCTGGCGTCCGAACCAAAATAGTGCATACGGTAATAATAATAATAATAATAACAATAATAATAATAACGGCAATAGCAACAACAGCGATCGTCTCTGGCAGAAAAGCTTTTTCGCCGGTAATTTACGTCGACCAGAATTTGAAACATTGGACAGGTTCGTTCGGTGTCTCTATTTAACACCGTATGCCCGCGATTGAAACGAATAATGAAAATGACAAATACCTCGCGATTAGAATCTTGACACGCGGGAGTTTCAAACGAGTCTCTATCCCCGACGAAAAAGTTGTCTCGTAAGTGTGAAATTTTCTCCCCGAAACGAAAGTTGCGAGGATAAAAATAAAACCGGTCACCGTTTTATAAGAGTCCATCTCGGGTTGATCTGCGATCGCATATTACCGCATTATCAACGAAAGGATCTTCTTCCCCAAAAAGGTCGGGTCAGGCGCTTTGGTAAAGTTTATTCGCTGATCATCCCGCTTCGTGCCGCAAACGTTCGCTTGCCCTTTCGGTATTCCCAGAGGCGCCCTAAACTTAAATCTGATTAACAGTTCGCCCGGAATGCACGGTTCGGTGCGCGTGGCGAGCTTACGAATAAGACGGTGAAATTTCGCCGGCGAATATAATGTATATACACACGTATATATACACGTGTATCGAACTTCCGGGGCTAGAGACGTAGGCGCGTATTACGTTGGGGAGACGTAGGCGAGATTGAAATACGATAATGTTGGATTTTCTTCATCTTGCCCGGCTGCACGTCACCGCCGACATGGTGTAGGATTAATTGCAGCAGGCTTCTGCTCGTCTTGCGTTATAATAATTGTCACGCGATGTTTGAAAAGCGTGTCCCATTTAGCCCCGTTCACCCCGCGACGTCGCCGGATATATACGAGGGTTGTAAAGAGGCTCGCTAGCCGGAGACGTGAAACGTAAAAAGTTGGCTCGAGTCCGAGAGACTCCGGGAGATATTGGAGCGTTAGGAAAAATTTATACATTCTCCGAAACTAAGCTCGTAAAATGCGTTTCAGCTTATACATACTTTTCTGACAAGGGTTATCGGTGGGAAAACGGAAGAATAATGAGTGAAAATTTTTCACCGCGTAATCGGGTCGAAAGGGCGAAAACTAAATGAGAATTCACGTTTCGAGGGGCGGGGAGGTTCGCCTCGGAACTAGAACCATTTATTGAACGTGGAAAAAAGAAAAAAAAAAAAGAAAAACGAAAGTATTTTACAACGGAATGTGATGTCACAAACGTAACGTTGAGTAAATTCGAAAGGGGAGAAGGGACGAAGAATAGAATGCAATGGTATTTTGACTTACGTTCGGATACGTAAAACCGGCGTTATTGCCGAGAATAGAAAAGTGTAATGAATCGAAAAATTGGAACAATCAAGAGGAAAAAATCCGTTTGCAACCTGTTGCGAGTCAAATGTGCGAACAAAGTGAAAGACCACGTTGGATTGAACTTAGATGACGACCCAGTTTAGTGAAAAAAAATTCTAGGGGAAAAGAAGATGGAAGAATAGCGAATAGAAAACCACCGATACGAAATTGAAAAATTGAATAACGAAACTTGGGGAATGGAAGAAGAATTATTGGGGATAAAAAAAAAAAATAAATAAAAAATGAACTAACCCGCGCATCTTCCCACAGGCGATAAAATTTGTCGACAGGGATACGTTAGATCAGAGGGTCCCGGGCTTTCCCTTCGTTTTGGGAATTAAGCTCGTGTGGCAGGGTGGTCGGTCGCCGCCAAAGGGGGCCGAGCATTTCTCGAACGACCTGCTTGCCCTATTATGTTAAAAAGTATTGTCGTTATCGCAGTTATCTCGAGTTTAAACGGCCCCCCGGTTGATCCGTTCGCCCAAGTTGTACGGCCGGCAGGCATCGCAGGGAAATCCGTGAGGTGACGCACTTTAAGCCGAGGGAAGGACGCGGAGGTTTAACCTGCGTGCTCGACTATGATTAGCAAAACCCGTGTATATCAGAGTTTAACGCTCGCTTAATCTGCCCGACGATTTGTCGCTGCGTTACGTCGCCTTCACGCACCGCGTCCTACGTTTCCGTTTGCGGCCCCGCTTTCCTACCCTTTTCGCGTACTCAACGTGGAAACGCGCGCGTGTATTACACTTGTTTCGTTTCGCAACAATTTCCAAGTGTCCGATTCAGAGAATATGAAACACGCTATTAAATGATGCTTGAATTAAAATTGTGCGTTTTCGCTTTTCGTACTGGTATTATTATCCGTGTACCTGTAATTCAAACGTTGAATGACGAACGGAAACATATAAAGAAATAAAACCTGAACAAACCAACGAGCCAGGTTCAACTACCGTTCGTATAAAATATACCTTTGTACTTATATTTTCATCGACCTATCGCGACGAACATTCGTTATCGTTAAAGCCATCGCGACTTATCGATAATTGGATAGATGGGACTTTTTTCTTCGTACTTTTGACGCCTTCCAGACACGTGGAAAAGAATTCTCCAAGTTATAGCTCGAAGAAAATGGATTCAAGTACTTTTCTTTCTGGCAAATTTTCAATAATTTTTTCACTTATCCCTTTTCGTAATTTAGTTTTCTAAAAAAGAAAAGTGATTCCCAGCGATTTTTGCTTGACTGTACAGAGTCGGTTCAAAATAAATACTTTTCTTCGCTCAGAGACAGAAGACACCCCTAAGACTTGGCGAGAAATTCACCGTCTGAGGCGAACGGTGAAAATGGCGGTAATAAAATCGTAACAATAAGAAGATAAGCAGTAACAGCAGATTATGCGAGCCAGCCGAAATATCGCAACAAAGATACGATGTAGATGGTTTTACCGTCAGGGGAGAAGAGTACGAGGTATATAATAATAAGGAATTAGAGAAGGAAAAATAATAATAAGAATAAGAAGAAGAAGAAGAAGAAGAAGAGGAGTAAAAAGTAAGAAGCCTTGACTTTAGAGCAATTTTATTCTCAACTCGTCGACAATTTTCTCAAGTCCGCCGGGGACGGCGGGAGAAGAAGGATAAGAAGGTAGTTAGTACGAGGAGACATTAGCGGTGCGGCGGAAACTAGGCGGGGATAACCGTAGCCATCCTCTCAACTTTCTCCCTCTCTCTCTACACGTATCCATCTCCTGCCGCTTTTCAAGACCGGCGAGGAATCGATGACGACGAAAGCTTCGTAGAGAGGGACGATAGAGAAATAGAAGAGGAGATTAACGGCCGAGATTTAAACGGCGACAAAATACAGACGAAGAAACTACGGCGGTTGCGTCTGCTTGAAATAAATCCACAGGACTCTGGGATGTCTGAAGGGGGATGAAACGGAGAGGGATAGAAAAAATCAAAAGCTCATTTATCCGACGTATGAAGCGACGCGATTTTACTCCACCCTAATAGAAGCCAGTTCGCAGCCACGGGGGAATTTCACCCTACCGCGTTTATAGAGCTTTCCCTCAACACTGCGGATCGCAGACCCAAAGCTGGCTGTTATAATGCTAGCCGCGGATCGAGCGATTTAGAGGGAAAACAAAATCTGTCCGAATCTATTTTAGTCCGGTTAAAATGGGTTTGAATTAAGAATATTCGGGACGCGGCTGTATTTTTCTGTACTCGGGTTTTCGACCCTGGGAAACTTAAGTCTGAAGTCATTTTTAAGCTGCGCAGCCGGTGTTTTGAGAAAACGGTAAAATTTGACGTTTTTTGTGTTTTCCCTGAAAAACTGCTATCGATAGATAAAAAATGAGTCGACCATCGTGTTGAGCGGGAAATTCTACATCGAATTATGTCCTCATAAGTCGGAAACGGAGTCGGAAGAAAATTAAGGAATTTTTGTGAAATAATTTCTTTTTTCTCAATTTATTAATCCGAAGAATGTTTCATTCGAAACGCCTTGAGATTTTTTCACGATCAACTTGTACGACATCTATCTTTGTCGCAAGCATGCCCTTGCAGGGGCAAAGAATGAAATAACGAAATAACCAAGTAAAGAATTTCGATTAGCCTCACTAGCATATAAAGTCGATCGGAAATATCTGTGTACAACGTTTGGAATGCGCTCGGATTGAAGCCGCAGGCGTACTCGGAGGTCTGAAGCCGCTACAATGCCGTAATAATATATCTAGAGAGAGAGAGAGATTTACGGTCAAGGGTTGAATAACAAATTGAAATATTATTTGGACCTTGGTATTCGGCGGCGAGGGAAATAATCGAGAGGCCGTTCCGGGTCAGGAATTATTACGTTCGAATCAAAGTGTAAATACGTACCAACCCGTAGGTATTACAACGTTTGAGAGAACTCTCTGTGAAAATTTTGAAAATTCTTAAACAACTTCCGAGGATAACGACGAGGAGGTTCGTATTATTTGATTGTCGCAGCGTTCAAAGAGATGGAAAAATCGCGTACGTTTATATCGTCGTTCACGGTAGCTGATCGACGAACAAAGGAATTTTCATACAATCTTAATTAATTACGGCTGCAGTGTAGCTAATGAGCGGGGTAAGGAATAAAAATGAGAATAAAAATGCAGAAAGAAGGGAAAAGAAAGGGGGAAGAAAAGGGTGGTACAATTATTTCTTTTATGGGTCAGAAGTCGATCGTTTCTCGCTTTTCGCGTAGCCGCAGCCATTGTTCGCCCTGCCGAGCTTCTTCAAGGTTTGAAAATAAAGCAATTTCAATTAGCGTGAACCAACTTCAAATTTCAAGAGATTCGATCACGATGAAAAACAATACTCTTCACGGATTTCAAATATAATAGCATAAATTATGAGCCTCGCAATAAATGCGATCCGCAGCTTCGCCTCTCCTGGGAAAATTCATCACCGATCTAAGAACCTCCGGTAAATTTTATTTGTTCGTTCTTTAATGGCGCAAAGAAAAAAAGCTCCTCCAGAATCGTGGAGGGAGAAAAATTTTCGGTTTCAGGCTCGTCGAAGCATTGAAATCGCTCTTCAACCGGTCGCCATTATTCTTCGAATCATTTTCCCAGACCACGCTTTTTGTCCTGCAATTCGCTCGTTCTCATTTCTCTTTTCCTTCGGCACAAATTTCTCAATTCGATACAGCGAAAATATGTTTTTATCCCCCTATTTATTTATTTTAAAAAATTTTTTATCTCATCGACGATCGACACACGCTGTCAAATTTCTGCAACAATGTTTTTTTACTTCTTTTTATTACCGTCCATTTTTTTTTTCTTTATTTTTTAATTCTTTTTATTACCTCTTCCTTGATATCGCTCAACACCGAAGCGACGTAATTTCCATCTCATTTCCTATCAATCAGCAGTCTGTGCCGTCAATCGACGACCGAGTACCTCCACGCTCTTCGTATTCACTTTCTCTACGCTCTCTCCTTGTCGATACACGTATATACATGTATATATATATATACATATGTATATACGTGAGAGCCCGCAATCTTCTCGATCGCGTTATAAGCACGCATTGATTGCACGTACAGAAATTGTAAAACGCGGTGTTAAAACTCATATTCTAAAGCACCTTGGAACGTGCAGAGCGGAGACACTGATAGGCTTAACCGTAACAAATTCTCTATCGCGGTTTACAAATCCTTTCCTTACACCCACAGACTCTCTCTTCGCTCTTAAGCGAGCACCAAAACTGTGCCCAGGATCAGGATATTTCCGCACAATGGGCCACGTTTCCCCCCCTCCCCGCCCTCTGTCTCGCTCTCTCTCTCTCACTCTCTATCGCTTCTAATTCTCTCTCTTTCCACCCCCCGTGCCCCAGTTTCTGGGTTACTCTCAGAGTCCTTCGTTATCTCCGCAAGTTAGCGGAGGAGGTTACAGGCACACGATGTACACATAAACGTATATATATACAAGTTGGCGGGTGTGCGTCTCTGTTATATACGGGGAAGACAATTAAGGACTCGAATTCAGTCCGCCATTTCCCTCCGTTTATACAACGACCTTCGGTCTTTCGTACAATTATACTTCTTACGAGTAAGACTCATCCGCGAAAAATCATCCACGTTTATTCTACGATACGTTGCGTCAAGTAAAAAAAAAAAGAAATAAACCGCCGAGGATCGTTGGTACGTTTCTACAACTGTGTGTAAAATTTTCGGTGCTTAAAAGCTCTTTGTATTATTTTGCAACTATTGTTTCTTCAAGTTATACCAGTATCAAGGTAAATTAACGGCGTTGAAAGATATCGCAAGCTCGTCTACGTAAAAATTATAAAATAAATAAATTTCATTGCAGTTATTATCGCGGCTCAATTTCCGTCCCCCCCCCCCCGCCACCACATCCGTGCTAATATTGGAACTCGGAGGTCGCGGAATGGCATCGAGGCATCGAACGCAACGGCACGAATCGGCGAGGTAGCTTATAGTTCGGTAATTCCTGTAATATCGAGGCGTGGCGGTCAGGTTGCCGCAGGGGCGAAAGGGTGGAACGATGTCACCTGGGGACGGACAGGTAACGAGGTGCAACCACCGCAGTCCGGCAGACCCGACGCCTACCGCATCATGCGGACTAGAAATGCAGCCTCGTTCCATCCCAGCCACTCTCATTGTCAGCCGCAGTTACCCCGCGGTATAATTATTCAGAATTGTCTTATTCGCGCAAAATTTCAACCCCCGCAAATATCGCCGTATATCGCATGTCTCTGGGTTATTACATATCGCACATCTACGGGTGCGGAATATATTTGGGACACAAAGGCGGAATACGCGATCATTTGCATCGAGGCAAGGAATAAAGAAAATAAAAAAATAAGAGCTTTTGTGTATTCTTTGAAGTAGTTTGCAGTACCGTGCGTGTACATAGATTTGACAGTGCGAAATGAAACTAAGAGGATGTATTTCGAGAAAACGAAAAGGAAAATGGATCGCAGCAGCGACTCGTGATACAAAAGTATTCCCGCTCGATTCCCTGCCGCGTATTCTTTCATCGCATACATATATCGTGTGCTCGTTCCTTTCATCTCTTAACTTTTCACGCGCATGATTCACACACGGATCGATGTAAGATGTGGGCGGTGTATTTGACACTCGTATCTAAATTTAGTGACACGGACGTTTCAAGCTTCGCTGGATCGAAATTGAATACTTTTAACCGTAGTAGAGGCATATTAATAATTTTTGTTCACTTTTATCCAGATTTTACGTACAACGTATACACACACAATGGAGAACCGGAGCTTTCGAAGTGCAGTGAGATACGGGAGCGGCAAAGCGACCGATTCCCGGTATACAAAATAATGAAATCTTTGTACGGTACGGGAAATATTAAGGTTTTAATAACGGTGTGCATAACTTTCAATTATACGAAACTGATGCAGGGAAAGGGAGAGAGAACGAGGTACCCAGGCAGTTGAATTAATACGGATCATCCATCCCCCGACCAGGCAAGTAAACTTGTACGCGAAAGCCTTTTACACACAAACGGCATACGTGCGTGAATCCCCATACATTCGAGCGAAAGCTCCTAAGTTGCATGTGAAATATCCCCCCTATACATGTATGAATGAATATACGTACATGCACGCGTAATAAAGAGCGGTATATTCATTAGCTCGCATGTTGAAATTAAAAGCATATTCCAACGCACGCATTTCTCATAATCTAGGGTCATTAGATACGCGGGGTAGCAACGTTGCCGCTGCTGCCTAGGGTGCAGAAACGAGGGTCTCTGCGAGATTCCTCGCATACGCGAATTTATGCACACTCGCTGCACTCAGCGCCTGCAACGTTTTCATATTTCGTCATTTATCGCGCTGCGTTTTTTTTTTTTTTTCAATTTTTTAATTTTTTAATTCTCATCTGTTCTTTCTCTCTCGCTGTCTTGTAGAATAACTTTCATTTATAAATAGGTTCCCAGCGACTCCCTATTTTATTTATTTATTTTTCTTTTCAATCAACACTGAAACGAGTTTCCTTTCTAATCATATTTTACGAAAGTAACAAACGATACGTTGATCACAGACGCGTGAAATTTCTACGCAAGGAAAACTATTTTCAGTCTTAATTTGATAAAAAATAGCGAATCGCTGGGAACCTGTTAATGAACAACGCTGTACTCTGTATTCAAAAAAATAATCATCGGTTTTTTTCATCCAAATTCAAAAGCTTAAAGCTCCGTACACTGATTTTGAAACTAAAAACTTGCGATTCTTCTCTCGATATGCCGCCAAGACTCACCCTGCTGCATTTGCTGTAACAATCAGCTGACTCCAATTATTTTTTATTTTCATTTTTTTTTTTTTTACTTACGACGAGGGAAAGTAATTTTTAGTATAATCCAAATCGAAATTTACTCCGCGTTATTCCCATGTTTATTCTATCGTACGTATGCATTACACGTATGCATACATACATTTACTTGTACACATAATATGTGTATAGCATATATACCTGGGAGCAAACGGTATTTTTTTTATTTTTTTTTATTTTTCGGACAGTCAACACAAGTCCGTACCACGTATGAAATTCATCTGAAAATCAATCCCCTTGTTAAATCTCGAGAGGATTTTAAATCCACGCGATTGTTTATTCCACGCAGTGGAATGTTGTCCGTAAAAAAAAAAAAAAATAAATAAAAAAAAAAATAAAATAAAAAAGAAGAGAACACAATCTCCTCATCCTTCCTTTATTTATTTAGTTTCATTCGTACAATCGTGTCTAAGCTACACTGCACTCGTACGCGTTTCATTCGCGTGCAAAACAAACATGCCCCTCGATAACGTGATAAATTACTGGCAGAGTATAATTTTTCAAATTTCCATCGCGTTCGATGAATCGCTAAATTCAAGTCGATAAGCTCGTCAGTTTTGGGTAATATTAATCTAAATTTCCACCTTGAAGGTAGAGAATACACACCTAAAATTAATAATTATAGTCAAATCGTAACCGTTCACCGAATGCGAACGATCCTTGTTCCGAAGAGCGAGACAACATTCGTCGCGAATGCCTTTGACAAACGGGATGTCAAGTAGACGCGGTCAATTCGGAGTCCCCTGGGGTCGATGCTATCGGACGATGTCGATGTTCGAAGAGTGATCGAGACCTTTCTCCAACTTTGATATTCTCCCCTGGATTAATTTGACATCACGGGTGTTGGAACACATCCCATTGCGTAGGTACACACGTGCAAGCTTCGGAAAGAAGGAGAAGAAGAAGAAGAAGAAGAGGAAGAGGAAGAGGAAGAAGAGGAAGGTGGTGTGAAAAACTGAAGGTAAGTGGGGAAAATATCCAGCAACCTTCTTCGAGAACGAGCTCCATACAAAACGTGTCCCCACTGGCAACGAGTGATACATAAAACAATCTAGCGTGTTCGGGGTGGAGGCTCCCTGAAGATCTACGCGGACGCGTCGAGCGATCGACGTGAGGAAAACATCCAGCCTATACAGCCGGCTGAAAGTTAAGGACCTGGGTATAAACGGAATGAGGAAAAAGATCGGCGAAGGATCCCAACTTTTCATTCCGAGTTTCTCTCGCTCTCTCGCTCTCTCGTTTCTTCTCTTACTTGTTTGTTTTCTCCCGGGGAACGTCATTCGAGTTTCCGGACTGATGGAGGAGATAAAAAAACCACGAGGCGAGTAGGTATAACGAGCGCAAAGTGCGCAATGATAATTTTTGATACTCCTAGATGTGAAATCATTCCAAACGGTACTTAATGGAAAAGTCTGTAAAAAAATATACTGTATCATAAAATAGAAATCGAAAAAAAAGAATCGAACACCGTATAAAACTGAGTAAATATGGCAAGGATCGTATCCTTTTTCCCTCCCTTATTTTATCTCATCCACTTATACTCGTTCGGCACACGAAGCGTACTCACAATCAGCTTCGGCTTACCTCGCTTGTATCGCTCCGAGGATTCATTGCAGTTTAATTGCGAACGGTTGGATCAAAAGTTAAAACCCCTGCAGCTCTCGTCATTTGGAAAGTATTAATTGAAATTCCCGTTTGTTGAAAGATAGCGAGTAAAGCCAGCCGCGGTTTCTCTCGCTCGTATCAAATGAAGTTAATAAAAAAAAAAAAAAAAAAAAAACAAGACACTGAAAAATTATAAAAAGAAAAAGAAAAAAACAAATCGTTTCGACCCGAAACGGGGGTGAAAAAAAAAAAAAAAAGGGTGAAATCTTGCTCGCGGGCAGAGAGCTAACCGACGGGCTTCCAGTGCATCCAGCTACTGCGGAACAGGCGTAGGACAGAAATGATTAAAGCGGATGTAAATCAATTTCACAGACGAGTAAATAACACTTTTATTCGGATATCGTATGGGACGGACAGGAGCTGATGCCGCTGCTGCCCGAGGTGCGGGGGAGTATGATAAAGGCGTAAAGAGAGAGAGAGAGAGAGAGGGATGAAAAAACAAACGGAGAAAAAGAGACGAACCGTGGACAAAACGACACGCAGACAGAGATCGACGTACGTCGGTATATGAAAAAGAATATAGAAATGGAATAAAATGAGAGAAGATAAATTGACAAGGAAAAAAAAAAAAAAAAAGAAAAGAAACGAAAAGAAAAGTGTAACGGTAAGGGAAGTTTTATTTATTCTATTGGTAAACATTTGCTCGAGGGTGAAACAATCCAATATCAGCTGCATCTGGTCAAAATTGAACGTTCCACCCGTAGGAGACAGTCGATCGAAGGGGTGAACGACCGCGGCTTATCGAAAAGATGATACACAACCTACCTGGGTATACGCAGATATATATATGTAGAAATTTCGAGAAATTGGGGACACCGTCTCGGAGAGGGATAAATTTTTCCGGCACGGTCGGTATATTTCATAGGATAAAAGCGGGTAAAAAAGAAAACCTTCATCGAGTATTCTCAGCCCCTCGTCGCCCTGCAGTCCCGTAGTGTTTATACATGAGAGGATATAAAAAGAAAAGGAAAAGGAAAAAAACGTCAGGAGAAGAAGCAGAAAAAGGAGAAGAGAAAAGCTGCGAGAGAACAATTAGCAAACGAGCGAGTCGGACGAAACAAGACAAGATTATTATATAATTGCACGCGAAACTCGTAACTCTGAATTCGTTTTTTTCCCCGCGTGTCGCGACGACAACGACGACAAGGACGAAAAGGACGACGAGACCGTTCTCAGTCTTCAAATACATAAAAAAAAAGGGACGAAAATTGCTGCCTTGATTAATATACTAGCACGCGAGTTGGAAAATTTCACTTTCCAAAATTGGATCTTCCGTATCGCGCATTTTTCAACCCTCCCGCAGCTGACTGGCCGAAGAAGTCGAGGGTTCATTTTTGCTCATTACTTGATGGGATTAGAACGGTGGAAAGGTTGAGGCGCTGACGAGGCAGAGTGAAAACGAGAAGACGTCGAGGGGGTGAAGGGGGGTTGAAACAGGGGGTGGCGAAGAGGCAGCGTTGAAAACGAGGCTTGTTTGACCCTGAGCCGAGTTGGATGTGATACACACCCGATGCGAGTTTCAGAAATTTTCGCATTAGAACCGGCGCTCGTTTAACTCGTTTCAAAATTCATCCCCCTAAAATATTTCCGAGATATAAAATACCTTCGGCTACTCTCAGCCGTGGTGGAGGTCTACCTACCTATAATACTCGGCCCTTAAACCGACTCGGACAAAAATTTATTCGAAGACAGCTTAGGCCAAAGCCTTGCTAAAAGTTTCGGCCACGCGCAGGTTTCCCCGGGGAGACGGGAGGGTTCGGATGGGACGAGGGTCGTTTTCCCTGACCCCGTACCTCCATTCAACGAACCAAGCTCCGAGACTTTAATACCGACGAAAAAGCTTCCACGATGTACACACCTATATAGGTCACTGTGCATATTACACGGTATAGGCGAGTGAAAGATAAGATAAGCCCGGGCTAATTAATCACAAGAAAGAAGACACGCCTCTAATAAGCTTCGGATAATTTTCCAACTCTCTTCTTTGTGTGGGTACGTCATGAAAGACTGTACGTACATATATACATATATATATATATATATACATTTAATATTTACATATACACGTAACCTGCTTTCTCTCTTCTCCCAGAGGGAGGCTAATATTCGAACCATAAATAACCTACAGTGACAAGGAAACTTTTACAAGTTAATATATTTACGAGAGATCTTAGGTATATACAGGAGGTTGTCACTACGCGATGGATTTTATAAAACGGCGCGCAACGAAAATCTCAATACCCGCGTCGGATCTACGAACAAATTTTTTTCAAGAGTTGAAAAAAAAAAACAAAACACAAAAAAGAATAAATTCGTATCAAATTCAGAACAACATAAAATTCTTTTCCTCTTTAGAAATTTTAACCATTAATTGCATGAAAAACAGCACATAGTTCGATTTATTTGAATTAACATCGAAGGTAAAACTCGCATGTTGAAATCGTTTCCTTATAATCTCCTCCGTCGATTATTTATCTACGGTAAATATTTAAATCGTGATATAAACCGGCATGGCATGTTGGTAAAAAAAAAAAAAAAAAAAAAGAGCACTCGATTCCGCAGCACTGAGCGCGAGAGCTTGAAAGAATTCGAACTGTAAAAGCCCGTGGAATTGCGGATCGTCCGAACGAGAAAGTCGACCCTTTGAGTATCAAGCTTGACTTCCTCCTTAAACTGTTTCTGCACTCCATTCAATGATTGGCTTTTCTCGGGCTTCAACCTGAACGATCGAGTGGTTTTAACTGCAGGCGCAGGCATCGATGCGAACGCAGCTTTACACTACACGCCTGCTTATACCGCATCGATATGTTACGTAAGCCGATGCTTCAAGAAAAGCAAAAAAGAAAATTGGTGTAATAAAAAATTCACCTGGTCCCTGATTTGAGATAGCGACACGGAGTCCCGAGATTGGCCATTTGTAACGGTGTGTAACTTCACACGCGTCAGGGGGGAGGGGGAGAAAACCACCCCCGTGGCTGTTCTTTGTGCCACCGTGACATAGAGGGACAGATATCAAGAAGAAGAAGGTAATATTTATGTACTCGAAAGCGTATGTATATATATACTTCGAGAGTGGGAGGAGAGAGAGCGAGAGAACTGAGGTAAAGAAAATCTGTGTCGGAGGGAAAATTTAGTGACATCCGAGACGAGAACGAGTGAGACGAAGGCGTAAGGGTGGCAGAGTTATGTGCCGAGAGAATAATCAGGACAAATGGATGTATTAGAGGCACTGACAGTATCGTTTTCCAGGCATCGGGTTCTTTCTCATCCGCTTATTCCCAAGTCATAAAACTCTCTCCTCGACCTCGACCCCGTGCATTTTCACCATGGCGTCAAAAATCTCGGCTCAAACTGTAACGAATATCCATCTTTCTCTCTCTCTCTCTCTCTTTCGCGATTTAAATAAACTTCACCGCCACTCCCGAGGCTCTGGAAAATATAAAAATTTCACTTCGACGTATCGCGTCGTCGCGGTGATATTTCCCACGTAGCTCGATATTATCGAGGACACGTCGAGTGAACCGATACAGGATCCGCGGAACTTCTCCGACCGATTTCTAACAGCAGCAGGAAACTTTCAAAGAGGACAGAGCGAAACACTCGAGTGGTTACATAATAAACTGCTCGTTACGCGTTGAGGTTGAAGAATTATTGGCTGTTGACGTCGGAAAAATGTGTGACCCTCCCCCCTTTTTCCCCACACCTTTCCTCTCTGAACCGTCGGAGCTATGGCGTTAATAACTCATTTTGTCCCATGGAAATAAAACTCACCCTGTGCGTACGTACAATATACATATAATATACACACCGTACGTTACCGTCAGTTTCGCTACGTTTCGTGCTGACCCGAACAACCCGGATTCAGAAGAGACGTGAAGAGCAACGTTTGACACATTTCTGTCAGTGTTGAGGAAGAAAACAAAAAAAAAATCTCACTCACGCAACGAAAAAGTAGATTAAATTAAAGTAGAAAAAAAAAAAAAAACAAAGGTGTCAAATTCCCACTCCAAATTCACACCCCCCTTTTCGCTTTGGACCGTGCGTTTCGTTCACCCTCCCCCCCCCCCCCCCCCCTCTGCCTTCGCTCCTTCTCTCTCTTTTCTCTCTTCGCACACGATGGCGCGTTTTCCTCGCGTTCCTCTTGTCATTATCGTTATTTTTTCGTTCCCTCTGTCTCTGGCACAGCGTCGCTGTTTTCGTTGTTTTTATTGTCGTTGTTTTTATTTTCGCACATAAACATCACGCCGTTAGCCACCCGCAGTCCTCTTTTGGGCAAATAAATTTAATCTAAATTTCCTACAGTTTGGAACATTTGTTAAGTGAATATATCGTTCTGCTGCAACTTTTCGCTCTTCCCCCCTCTCTCTCTCTCTCTCTCTCTCTCTCCCTCTCTCTTTATCCACTCTCACATTTACACGTCGCTGAACGTGCGATTCTGAAAGTTGCGACAAAATTTCATCGAACCGACGTAATGTGAGAAAGAAAGAATTGCAACGAAATTTTCTCACATTCTTTGTGACAAAGCATTTATAAAAAATTATTACCCGCGGCGCTCTTCGTCGTTGAATTAAAACAGTTCAAGTGAAGATGGGACGAGATTCGACGGCCATTTTCGCGAATTCCTTGAGGTAGCTTGTACAATTAGTACCAGTGTTTAATTCAGACCGCCATAAGGGATCGAATCGCCGTCATCCCGGTCTCTCCCGGTCTTCAAATTTTCACGAATTCGCCCAACACGCGTTTCGTTTTACCCCCCGTTTCGCCGCTCCTCGATTACCAACGAGAAGCGTTTCGTTGTCGGGATACAGGAAGGGAACCACGAGTGGGCAGAAGCGATGAAATTGAGAGAGAAACGAGCAAAATTAAAAAAAAATAAAATAAAAATAAAAAAGTTATCCCCGATATACCGAGTTGGCAAAACGCTGGAAAACTAAAATTGTCTCGCTTTCGGCGACTATCGTAATCGCTTGGTTATTCAACCCGGAATGAAATTGAAAGGGCAAACAGTGTTTTTAGGAAAGTTGAACAAACGCGTCGTCGGCTAGGCAAATTCGTACGTCAGCAAAGCGCCAAAATCTAAGGTTACGTCAACACCGGATGACGTTTAAATAAAATTTTCTCCCGTTGTGTGTAACTTGTCATAAATCCAGCGCAATTAACCGAAAACTAGGCGCGGCGACAGCTTCTCGTCTCTGTGTCCATTAGGGAAGCATACCCACATAACAGTCCTACGGATAGTGAGGTGTAGGTCTACTGCGCGTGTACAAGCGTTTGTATTAGGAGCCACTGAATATTCCCCGAAATTACGCCGATTCAACCGTGGATGAAAACTTTACACTTTAACACACAAGCCTGAACCGCGTTGCGGTAAAAACGATTTAGGGATTAGATTCATCATCTCGATGTAAAAAATTGAGAGCTTCGGTTAGCCGTTAGACACGGATGATCCGGATTTCAAGGGGGAAATCTGTCGGGATAAAAACCGACCGGTATAATCGATCAAACGAATCCTCACTAATTGGAAACATGCAGCCACATTATACCGGCACATGGGCTGCAAATAATAGACGTAGGTACATCGCAATTTTTTTTATTAACAATATTTCTTTTTTATTTTTTTGGTCTCTTCATATTGCACTGTGAATTTTCGCATCGGGAAGAATGTAAATTTAACCAAACCGTCATTAAATTTTGACGGTAGGTACACGTTGAAATTTGATACACATAAACGCGATGCATAACAAACAATATGTACTCTGATTACTGTGTTTTAATATACATGTGTATATCGATTATACTACACGGTTCCGAATGCATGCTGATTATTCATCAACGGAATTTGCGGTTATACGCAGAAATGTAGAGAGAGAGAGTGGGAGAGAGAGAAAAAGATAGAAGAATACAATAACGAGGTTGCAGGTATAACAATAATAGTTATGAAATAATTTAAGCTCGTATTGATAATCCGTCCGTCAACCGTATGAAAACTGGAACTGCATTGGTGGAATTGGCAAGCGATTTCCATACAGCAGATAATACGGTATTTTATGCAGCACCGAATCGGCTGCAACGGCCCAACATTCCGGCTCATTAACAACGCCGTTGACTGTTCTCTATCTGTTTATACATAAACTTCCCTGAATTCGGAGGGCGGAGTGTGGCGGGTCTTTTAAAAGGGATGGCTGAGCAAATTCGTCGGCGGTATCAGCCCCGATAGGATGGACAAATAATTTATGCACCCTCTCTGCACTGGGGTCGCACAAAAATGGTCTAATTGGCGGTAAGTAACGTGTAGCGGAGGTGCATGTACAAAGTTTTACGCCACGTTTGCCAATATTCAAAGCGCGTTCAACGGTTCGAGACAATGGCCGGTAGCAAATATATATGTATATAGATTGTGTATATACACAGTTGTTGGCAAAATGCAGTATTCCGAGCACCGGTTATGTGTAAAGCCCCATAATTTGTTCTGAAAATCTACGGGTACCGTCCGTTTTTTCCCTGGATTTATGTAACAGTTTTGCTTTGCAGCGAAACGATAGAAATGGGAAATAATAAAAAAAAAAAAAAAAATACGAACCGGAAAACACAGTTTTTTCGCGATACTTTTCATCGTCGTGAAAAGGCTCTGTCGCTTCGTTCGAAAAACTATCGCGATGATCTCGAAAAAAATTTGATATTGATCGTAGCTGGTAGCCGAGTTAAAAATTTTTGAAATAAAG
This sequence comes from Neodiprion fabricii, assembly GCF_021155785.1. Taxonomy (NCBI): domain Eukaryota; kingdom Metazoa; phylum Arthropoda; class Insecta; order Hymenoptera; family Diprionidae; genus Neodiprion; species Neodiprion fabricii. The sequence continues at coordinate 4,127,203 of NC_060244.1, forward strand.
ATTAGAAAGCAAATATTACTTGAAGAAAAAATTTACAAATTTAAATGAAAAAGCATGATCGTTTGTATATAAAAATGTGATAAGAAGTAAAGAGTACATGGTTGTCGGTAAGACGTTGAAAATCGATTTGTTTCCAGTAGAACCGGAAGTTCAAATTACACGGTACACGGCAATTTTTCATGCCCGTCATTTCGTTGTAAGATCCTGTAAGTTTCAAATTTATTCATCAAGCCGTTTCCGATATCATCGCGGGAGTTTGTCGGATAGATCAACAAACCGACATTTTTATAAAAACCTGTTTTTCTGGATTTATGGAAATTGCAAACATATATATATATATGCAGATAAAACTCGATAAAAAACTTTTCCAATTACAATTCCCACGAAATTACTTGTAACTGCTGCTGTACCAATTATAATACATATTATACCATTGAAGAAAAATATCCCGGCAGATTATCCGTATAAATAAAACAGTGCTTCGAATTTCTTCGAAATTTTAAAACGTTTCGAATCCAATCTTCGCTGGAAAAGAAAAACATCGTACATGTATATAATAACTGTGTTGTTATACACTCGTGTATGAAACTTTTATACGATTGCCAGAAAAATTACATCTCTTTTTCTTTATTCTTTTGTTTTTCTTTCTTAGCCACAGAGATAGTTTATTATTTTCTTTCTCGTACAACGTGTCTATCGGAAAGAAAATCCCGATCTCGTACGAAATCATTCCCTAATTCAGACATCTCTGCAGGTATTCTCCCGAAGCGAAGCGAGAGAAAATGAATTGGTGAAAAGATCCGTTCGGCGAAAGAAATTGTTGAATCAATTATACGATAATCCGCATATTGATGGCCCTTCGAAAGCAGGCTTCACCCCATAAAATTAATCTGCATTCGGTGGCTCAATGGTTTGCAAACGCAGGTATACATATATTAGGCCGTTTTTTGTCATTTTCTTTTTACTTTCCCTTTTCCTTCTCACGTATCCTTGGAAAAGTTAGTTTTTAGCCTCAAACGAAGCCTCGTGAAACCGGAACAGGGTAGCAAAATTCTAAAACACGACTCATCCGGTTTGAATTTTTCAAACACTCTGACCGAAATGTCTCGAAAACTCTACAAATTGCGAAGCTGTTTTTGGTTTCATTGTGTTAAAAAAAAAAACCGGCCAAATAAATATATGTATATATATATGTATAGGCATAAGCTCCGTTTGAACAGTGAAAACTAAGAAATAACTTTAACCAGCGGCAATTTTCGTTCGAAAGCTCGAAGAAAAGTCCCACGTTGCTCTGCTTGCGACCGCCTCGGGTCGACGAGGTGTGCAGGGGTATCGATTACCGATATTTATTACCATGCAGTCACCCCGCCTCATCTATATATTCAGCATTACCTGATCATACAGACAATGTACGACCCTGCCGCAAGTCGATCCCTGGGAAACCAACCCTCGCCCAACTTATACCTGTAATACGTGTTTCCTATATTTTCCACTTTGCTCGCCTCCGCTCGGTTCCTGCCCTAGCTCCTTGTAGAACAATTTGCCATTCGTTGCCGATACGGAGGTCCGCCGCGAAACGTAACGAAAAACATAAAAAATCCCGTTATTCGTATCACCCTCTCATTTTTACCGCTCTCCAGTGCTCGATAAGCAACGTTTCAAGATAAAAATCGATCGTACAAAAGGTACCGAAAAGAGAAACCGCGACCGATGTTTTGTTTAAAAATTTTCTTCAATGATTTTTTTTCCAACATCCATCAAAGCTCGAGAAAATTTTCTGCTTCGAATAGAAACAACGAACGCGATACTGATTTTAACGAATACAAATTTTCCGTACAACACAGGGCGATAATTATCGGTCCGCGGCAGCAGTCACTCGTGTGTATCAGCCTATTGATATTATAACGCGAGTGAATTCGATTGAGAGGATATTATTTGTACTACGTGAGTTTCAATTAAATCACGTTCATTTGGCAGGGTATTTCCAGCCATTAGTCACTTCAGCCTACACACGATTTACGTTACATACATATGCATACGTCCGTATTATAATCCATTCTTATTTACAGGGATGTGAAGTTGGTCGGGCGATAACGTACTGCCTTAAATTATGCATGAATAGTGTACAAATGACTGTCTTTAAGCGATGTGAAATATAGTATTTGAGGAAGATGCGGGACAGGGAGGAGGAGCGACGACGAGGAGTGTGGAACAGGTGAACGGAAAAGCGAGCTCGAAACGGCTCTCAAGATATAACCGAGCAGCGCGCTACACATGACCAATATAAAATTTTTACGACCAGTATCCATCATGGAGTGCCGCGTGAGTTTGAATTTTTGAAGCTGCTGCAGCGTGTGCAGCCCGAGCTTTCGCTCGTTCCCGGTTATAACCGTTTAAACTAAAAGCTTTTCAAACTCTTTCGCGTGCCTCTTTGCGAAAGAAAAATACGAACCCACCATGCGTATGGATTGCTTGCCTGTTGGAAGTTTTCCGCGTTTGACTTTTACGTGGTTATGCATACGTAATTTTGGGTATTGCTGAATTCCGTACCTCTCTCGATTTCGGATAAACGATGAGATTACCAATTGGAATGAAACTGGGGCAGACAGTGAACCCAATGAATTTCCTGCCGCTACTCTTACAGGAGGAAGGCATGGTGGTTGGTGTATGGGATGTTATTTGTTTGATAATGAAGAAAAGTGTCCCCGTCCCCGATTGTTTTCAACCATCCTGTAAACAACGATGCAGACCTATTTTCATCAGCGATTGCAAATCGGTAATCGGAGCAGACGTGCGTATATTTACAAAGATATTTTTGTTAGTAATAATTGTCTGTTTCGTATTGCCAATATAAATGCGAACAGTGGTGCAATGATTCTTACGAAAGATGAAAGGAAAAACAGAGTCTGGCCAATATTCTCTCATGTTGTCCGGAGCGAGAGCGAAAAGGGGAAAAAGGAGAAAAGGAACAAGGAAAGGGGGAATTTTATGTCGACAAAGAGATGAAAAGATGTTTAACGAGTGAAGATCTTGCGAAGAAAAATTACACAATCGCTGAACGAACAATAGAAGAAATATAATTAACTTATTGTTTCAGAACGCGGTTGAGCAGCGGAGCTTGCGCGTATAAGCACAGACTTGCGCTACGCGACGTTGGATCGAGTTGGAATCATACAAGACTCCAAGTTAACCGCTTGAATTCTATCTAGCTAATTCAACGTTTTTCTTCGTTGAACCACCTACACTCTCTATCTCTCTCTCTCTCTCTCTCTCTCTCTCTCTCTCTCTCTCTCTCTCTCTCGGTCTCTCGCCACTTTCTTTCACTCTAGTTTTACCCTTGCCGTATTTTATTTTCACTCCCGGGTGAACCGCCGTCTCTCGCTTCTCGTATCTTTATTCACGACTTACTTCGACTCTCTCTATCTTTGCTCTAATAACATAGAGGGAAATGGAAATAGAAAATGAGGGAAAAAACCTCCACCAAAGTGCTTTTATTCTATTGTTACCATGCGGCTGCACGGCAAAGGGGGCACAGCGAAGCCGTGGGCAAAATTATTATCACAATTGGAGAAAAATTACTCCGCCTTACGTAGCGTTATAATAAATTTATTATACCGTATAAGAAACACGCGAGCACACACAGACACCAACGTAACCCAAGCGTGCCCGTATGTATTGAATTCTCATAACCAACCGCACAATGACCATTTTTCTGAAAGAATAAGAATATATCATCGGCGTCATAAGAGGCCTCAACCAAGAGGTGGGTCACCTACTCGCCCACTTTCCGTTCTCAAGACAAAACGCAACCGAGTCAAAATCAAGTTTAAACGGGTACGTAACTGTTACGCAAAGACGGAATTAGTTTGTTTTTCGCCTTCGCGGATAGAGGCACCTTTTGGCGAACGGCGAGATAATCCGATGCGACCGAGAAGTGCCTCGCGGCTTAACGATCAGCCCGCAGATAGCCGAAGAGGAATTGACAATTATCGACTTCGGCGTGCAGAAATGGAGCTACTTCCATTGGTGCCGGGAGCGAAGCCCGTTGGCGGTGCGTCTCCGCGATAGGATCACCTGCCACCACGCCCAGGTCCTAACTCACCATTAGTTTACTGCCAGCCATCAATTCGAAAGCTAGATAGCCATAACGGGGTGTAGGATATTTCCGGTTTGGCCGCCCGGCTCTGGATTAGCGCTGAAATAGGCTCAGCCTGCTTCGTAGCGAACGTACGGCGGAATGGGCTAATCGCGAGAAGCGAGGGTGCTGCAAACTCCGTACTCGTTAAAACGAAGCTGAGAGAGGAAAGAGGAGAGAGGCGAGAGAAGGGAACGGAGAGAGGATCGGGTCGTCGTACGACGGCGCAGCTGCCGCGAGGTAGGAAACTGTCATTATCGACACGCGGAGGTGGGTAAATGGGGTAAAAGAGCGTGATTTCGAAGGCCGATGCTGTATGGATCGTCGGAAGCTCCGCTAGTCCAAGGTCGAGTATAAAAAAAGCTCGCGAACTCGGAGGATTAACATTGACCGAGAATCTGAACTCGAAATAATCGTCGTGAGAATAATTCATGCCAATTGTGAGCAGCAACTAGAGTATCGATATATTGAGACACCGATCGATTGATGGGGACTACGGGGTAATAGGACGGCGGAGCGATGAGCTTTCGAATTAATACGCATCGTCACCACCTGATTTCTTCAAACGGTTACCAGATTCGAGGGGTACGGAAGCGTGATACTTCGCTTTGGATGCTCCTTAATGTACTTGGAACTCGACGACTACTGGTGTTATATCCTGCAGCAGGAGCAGGGGTTTGTATCCTCTTGAAGTGAGCTCAACTTGTAGGTGGCTAGACCTCGACGCGGAGAGTCGAGAGCCCGTTGGCGAGAGTTAAGTTGGTAACGGGATGACGGCACAAGTTGGACCATCTTATTCACCGTCGGTTGGTTGTAAGTACGTGGGATTTAGGAAATAAGATGAGCGCACATCGGGACTACGTACCTAAGCTAGAGTTAATCCAGCTCGTCAAGTATAACTCCGTGAAAGAAAGGATATTTTTCTCGACTTTTCAAAATTCCCGACACCCGCGCGTCTAACGTCTGCAGGGCAAGTTTTTCGCGAGCAATTATAAGAGCGAGATCCTGGAGTGCCTGCAGCTCGTCATCGTCGTCGTCGTCGTCGTCGTCGTTGTCGAGGAGGAGTCCGCCGTTTTTTAGCGTGAAAAATTCAAGCACCACGCAAACGGAAACATTGAAGGATGCTAGAACGGAGTAAAGGGAGTGAAGTCGGGCTCGCCAAGTGCAAAGAGCGAGCGAGGGGGAGAGAGAGAAAGAGAGAGGAAGAGGAAGAGAATGGCAGTGGAAAAGAGCCGCAGGAGGGGCGAACATTTACCTACAGTGCCCTCTGCGCCACCCCGGTTATATTATGCTCCGAAGTCCACTTGGCCAGGGTAGTTTCCCGTCTGGTTATAATTACGAAGTAATGTTGAATCACTCGAGTGCCTCCAGCAGTGGGTACCTACCTACCTGAGCGCCGGGTTTGAATTTAAAAAAATTTCCCACCACCTCCATCCGCAGGTGCATCGTCGGTCGTCGCGAGTATACTCCGTGGCTCATGGAATAAGTGATATTTTTCGTCGACGCGACGGTCGAAACGTCTTAGACGTTCAAGGTAAATACAGCGACAAAGTTTTCCGGGGATCGCAGCGATGCGTCAAATCCGAGATACATTTTAATAAGAATCCAGGCAGCCCGGAACCCCGGGAGCATCGCTCTTCCGGCTTTACTACCCTAGCGATGATGATCCATCAAGCAGCCTTAAATTTTCCTCCTCCGCCCCTCCGACAAATTTCAGACATGAAAAAATATCGCGAGTCAGCCGGTTTGACTGATCGAAGCAGGATAAGCTGATTCGACTCGAGATTTTTACGAATCATGGTGTATCATCGTACGTAACCGCACGTGAGGCGTGAGAGAAGAATCTCTTATTTAATTAGAAGCGATCGGGCAAAGCACAGAGAAAGCTCCGCTCGACTTCACTCTCAAATCAGAATAAAAGCTAAATCCGCCGTATAAGCAAAGTTGCGTACAACAAGTGCATGCCCTGATGACGATGATTTCGATTCACTGATTCGAAAGCTCACGATCCTCGTTATACGTTTATTTCACCCCGTGATTCAGCTTTTTCATTTTTTTTGTTTTTTTTTTTTTCTTTGAATTATTTTTATTTCTCTTAGCTCTTTTTGCCTCTTCCTCTTTCATTATCCTTTTCTTTGCCCCCCCCCGCCACCACCGCCACCACCACCCTCGCGAAGGAGCAACGCCTCGTCGACGTCGAGCACCTCTCGCGACCTTTCTCGTATAACGCCGAAGCTAACGACGCGCAACTCACCTCCTCTCCCCCTCCGAACTGCTAGAGTAATTGCATCACCATCTAAGGGTTGTATTAACCACAACACAGGCAAATCCCACCTGGTAATCAACCGCATATAACCCCCCCTAACAGCCGGCTGTACCAGTAACGCAACCCTTACATCCATCGGTATACGTATATATAGGAAACAAACTGTAACCCGCAAGTCTCTCCTCGTATTACTATGATTATTATTATCGGAATGAAAATCGAAGGGTGGAAATCACCAACACTGTCACTCGTCGTCTGAAATGGCGAGCCACAAACAACTTTCTTCGTCTCTTCACGGTCCGCCAAATCTTGCGTCATAGCGCGTTAGGGTGGATAAGCCATTGGAAGTGGGCGCAGTTATGCGATGGACTATGATCGTTCTCTACGTTTCACCCAATGTCTCTCTTATTTATTATGTAACGAGACGCGAACGTCGTTTATGCACGTGTAGACCGACACACGCGTTCACCACTCCGCGTGATGTAACTCCTGGGAGGGTTTTATAACCGCGCGTTGCATTTCATCTCCCTTCCAACCACCCATTATTTTACTACCCGCGGTATATACTCGTCCCTTGACCGTTGTACTTTATACACCCACATCCGGAGCAATGCCTCTGACGCAACCTAACCAGCTTCGTATTATATTATACATTGTCAGATCTACCGAAGCTATTCCACCCTGACTAACAAAGTAGCCCCAGATACAGTTGTAACTCATTTTGCAGTGCTCAAATCTGCATTTCGCGTATACAGCTCATAATGTATCTTCATATCGTTACCTATTTCAACTTTGGTTGTAACGTGAGTTCCACATTCGCCTGGATTACGTAACGAGCTCGTGCTCGTAAAAAGTTGTCCGGTATCTGGTTTGCCATTCGAAGAATCATCGGAGGCCTGATCATTTTTATCACAATGATCCTCTTTAACATTTGGTAGGTTACATCATTTTTCTATTCTAAACTTCCAATCGTGACCGATATACGCAGTGACACATGCACGTTTCAACGCAAACTGCTCTGCTAGTCCGCTGCCTTTATCGACGTTCGGAATACGAAGACCGAGCGAGAGGGATAGATTCACGGCTGGAAGGTACCTTGAGGACGAATAGGCAACGAGCGATAGTTGCATGACACTGGGTAGTATCTACCAATAACGTTAATGCATGGCCTCACGCTACCGATCCAAGCTATACGACCGATGGTCAGCGACTGATCATTACACCTGTGTACCTAACCAAGGAACGTCTCTGCCTTACTTTCATTTCATCAAGTTCACCGATGAGTATTCAAAGAAAGCACACGCGCACACACAAAAAACAGGAAACTAGGTGCTCGGATAGAGTTAGTAGATGAACAAATAATTCCAAGGATAATTATCCGAGATAAGTGGGAGACAAAATAGTGATCGGTATCTAAATTGGTAGTGTTGAAAGGATTATCTTCTCTCCGATCGTACTTCCAACAATTATACATAATCTACCGCACGCCAGAAGAAAAGCACCGAAGTGAAGAGCGAATTTCGCGAGACACGAGACGACGTCCAAGGGAAGGACATCGCCTCTTTCTACGTCGGACATCGTATTGAATCAATTTTCACAAACATCAAACCAAACATCTTTCCCTTTTCCACCCCTTCTCTTCAAACGCTCACCCAAAGGATACGATCAAGATGACGTCTCACTGCTCGAATCTCTCGTACACGAAATGCGTCCAGGGTTCCTTGGCGGATCAGCTCTTCTTTCTTTATCCTTTCGCCTCTCCTTTCCTCTCTCTCTCCCCGCGGATCCTCAGTCGTCCCTTTCCTTCCAACAACCACAACCCGCACCCTTCGTCCTGTATACGCGAGGGCTTGAATCAATAGTCGTGAAGACGAGGCTTTCGGTTACTTTGAGACGCCGTCAGCAAAGTATCGGAAGAAATGCCCGCAAGAAACGAGCTCTGTTCTCAACTCCCGCGCCATTCCGACGGTAGATTCAGAGACCTTTGCCCTCTCGAGTCCTCCCTTCCCTCGATACTTTGGTCTGAATCGAAGTTCGACATCCATACAACCGATCCGACAAGATCGTCAAGATCGTCAAGATCCGCCATGGGTCTGGATGATGGTGCAGATTTTACACGGAAAGTAAAGCGCGGTTCGATTTATTGCAAAAGGGGTGCATCAAACCCTGATAATTCAATTCATTGGGCAAATATTATCCGTGATCCGATTTCGGCTCGTGCAATCGTATAGCGAAGAATCTAAAATGAATGAAAATTTGTACGTATAGTCAAGTGCCTTACACCCGGGCTTCTTACACTCATTATTTTCCGCGAATAGTGAAATGAGAGGGCGAGGAGACTCGTTGGCCAAACAATAAATTCAAAGATTTCGATTCTGATTGAATTGTCGAGAGAGAAATCGGCCAAGTTTGGAATGGTACTTGATTCGTAATTGGTATCGATCCAGCCTCGAACCTCACCCTCGGCACCCCCGATCTATTAGTAGCCTTTGAGTTTGCGGGGCGGGGGAGGGAGGGTGAGAAACGGATGGGGGAAGGGAGGAGTTTATTTTCTCCAAGGTAGTTATAACGCAACGCGGAGAAAACCGGCTGATTAATTCGCTTAGCGCTTCGCGTATCACTTCTCTGCAGAGTGCCTTTCAAGAACCAACCGGCCCTAGTCTCCTCCATCTTCAGCCTGGCAAATATTTACCATATCAATCACCGGCACTCTCTCCGAGACTATAGCTAGCTTATACCTAGCTAGGCGTCGTTTCTCCTCTTACGTACACAGCTAAGTGGCGGCGGAGAAAAAGGTTAAAAACTGATCTCAGAGGGAGAAAGCCGATGAACTGACCAGACGCTGCAGATTGCTTGCTTCCTTCCTTCCTTACTTCCTTATTTCCGTCCTGCATGCAATCCGTCGGGTCGATGAAAGAAGAAGAAGAAGAAGAAGAAGAAGAAGAAGAAGGCGCGGCGTCGGGGGATTCTGGTAACGCGCAATATTTCGTGGAAGATGGAATAATCTAATGGCAGCGAATTTAGCGGGCCATTGCTCGCGACAGCCGACATATTGAGGGTAAGTTCGGGCTAAAAACGTATATAAAGGGAGCTCAGCGGGCGCTGAACGGTCACCCGGGCAGATAGGGAAATCTTCTAAAAAATAACCCCCCGGAGTGAGGGATTGTCTGGACGCAGAGCGACCCCGCGTCTCGTCCCTGAACGAATCGCTTTAGATTGTCCGCCGGGTCTCCGGGCCGTTGGGGGAGGCAGGGTTGATGATGCCGGTGCTTGTCCACAGCGGATGGGTTTTTAGTGGAACCCTAAAGGGGGGGTGGGGCTCATTTTTCCCTGAGAGTGCGAAAAAACGTCCACCCTGTGAGGATCCACACACGCGACGTGTCGACGTATCCCTCCTTCAAGTGTATACTTAGAACTTCTCACAGCGAAACAGGCAGAATTGATAAATTTTCACGTTTCTTTAACCCTCCGACCGTTGTATAGACATATATTGTACATACCAGTGAAAAAAAGGGTGCTTGATGAAGAATGAAAGAAAAAAAAAAAAAAAAAACGTAAGGGGGTAACACGCACTAAGCTCTTCGCTCGGAATGCGCGGTAGAGTTTTGATCGCGGGTTTGTCCTTTGATCAGTTCATCCCAAAAAAAGAAGAAACGCTGGGAGTACAAATGACTCCTTCCCAGGCGACGTTACAGCTGTGTCGAAAAGCCTTGACCTTTCTCCCGGTTGAGCCCTTCGCGAGGATGGGGACGAGGAAGGCCGTGGCGACTCTTTCCCCGCACGGGATAAAATATCAATCAATGATTTCCCTTCGCGGTATTCGCTTGTTTCACCCCTCTCCCTGGGTAAATTCACAACGTGGTGCAAGTTTGCGGAAAGTCTATGGAAATGATAAAAATCAATACGCGGGCTCGATATGTCGAAGGGCGCGCGACAAAGTAGGTATAATGTATTTGATTTTCAAACACCGGCGCCGCGGCGCGCCGAATATTTTCCTCCTCACCTCTCTCTCTCTCTCGTTTTCTTCTTCTTCTTGTTCATTCCGTAGATATGTAATAGGAGGTACCTCGTACACCCCTCTACCGGCGGGCCACAAATCCCTTGCGGCAAATCTCAATGAAACATTTTAATCCAGAGGGTCTGCCGGTTATTGTTCGGACATACCAACGGAACCTCAATATCCAAACCTCAGCCCTCGAGCATCATCGTGATTTCTCTCTCCCTTCCCCTCGCTCGCTCGACTCGCTACGTACAAGCAACCCCTTGCGGGAATCTGCAGCCAGGAAATAAAGCTCATCTATATCACTTAAAATTCCCTTTCACGATGACAAAATGTTACCCTTCTGTTCTCTTTATCTAGAATTTTTACTCACCATCTGTCAAATACGTACCTGTAAGGTGGGAAATAAAAACCAGTATACATTGAAAGAAATTAATTAGAATGCATCAATTATAAAACCGCGTATCGCGGACTAAGATCCCCCCACCTCCTGTAGCTCAGCGTAGCCTTTCATCAAATCCTCCCTCTTAAATCAGCTACGTGGTTTACGAACCAGCCCTGAATATCCAATTTGAACAAAAAAAAAACTAACAAAAAACTGAGCATCACAATTTTTTTGATTACTCGGTAAGTAATTGGTTTAAAAAGATGAAATCTTTCTCTTTCAGTGAGGATACGATGGTGACGATCAGGTGTCATTTAAAAAGTTGCTAGTGACAATTTCAGTACTCTCATGCGGCTATGCCCTTTGGATTAATTTCGAAGCGGCTAAGTTTGCACAATGAGAGTATTTTTTATTCAATTATAATATTTTACCTCTATCTTTAGCCGTTTTTGCAACGTACGCAATGAAAATATTGGCGGTGTGAAATAATAGCAATTTTCAAACATATCTTCATTCCTTTTTTTTTTCTTTTCAAAAACGCATCAAGTCACAATCCTAACAACTGAGATCCTTCGGAGTCGTTGGATTTTAATTATTTAAATAGTTGAAGGTGAACTAAAAATAAAAAAAGTAAGTTGACTTTCATCTGACATTGGCGGGTCCGCTTACGGAAAATTTGAGACTCTCATCTTCTCTCTCTTTTAGATCCTTATAACTTTTCTTTGAAGCATTTTTCACTCACACTTTTGGTTTTCGAGATATTTGACCGGATTTATTAAAATGAGACGGTCCGTATAGAGCAGAATATTGGCCCTTGAAAAATATGAATATACAGATATTACCGCAGCTTTCGCCCTGCCGGGGATTGATCAACAACGTGCAAAACTCCTCACGCGTCAACTGGGATAACCGTATCTGAGAGAGCAAGGTATGCAGGGTGAAAGTGCGCGGAGGAGTGCAGGGGTTGCACCCTCGAGCCATGACCCTTGTACCATTTCACTACTCAAACGACGCGAGCCGTCACGCAACAACGAACTCAAATGCAAGGGCTTGCAGTGCGAAGCTGCATGTAGGCGTATTATATATATATATATATATATCCGAGAGCGCCACGCTCGGGGTGATAATTCCTCGAGGGACATATTTTTAATGCGAAATATTCACCCTGCGTATAATTTTCCTCGCCCATCTCAGCTCAGACCATGCAGGCAGAAGGAGTAGACGAATAAGAAGAAGAAGAAGAAGAAGAAGAAGAAGAAGAAGACGAAGAAGAAGTAGAAGAAGAAGAAGAAGATGCCAGTACGAACGCACTATATAGGTAAGGTGCATGCGGAGTGCTTTGCAAAGCAAAAAAGATAAAAAAAAATAGGACGCAATCAACTCGAGTACTCTGAATTCTCGAAATTCAGCTGCTGCGAAAATTATAGCCGAGAAAAAGAATTGACGACATCGAAAAGCATTGTAATAAACAAGAGCGAAAATAATTAATTCTGCGCAGTGTCAAAAAACAATTGACAAATCGATCGTGTAAATAATGCAATCGGTACATAACGAAGATAATCAAAGAACGAGATGAATCCATTGAAAACGAGTAACAAGTGGAGAGCAAAAAAAACAAAAGATCGACAAATTTTTAAACAGAGTGCAGGAATTTAAGGATATCGATCGAGGCGCTGGACGAGACTCGAATCCTGGTGTATTTGACCGCCGCCGTTTCGCCGGACGCCGAAGGAAGTTTGTCCCGTATCGTACAGTAAAGCTCAACTTTAGACCTACAAATAATTCAATTCGAAAGGGGGGGATAACGCCGATGGGCAGGTGTAACGTTGTGGTGGTGAATCCCCGAGGCGTTGGACGAAAAACAAAATCATCCCTACAGACGGGGTGGAGGGATGCAGCAAGCTAGGTATTGCATGCCGTAGCGTAAACCGGAAAGCGCTTGCAAAGCCTGCATCATGGTGAGAAAAAAGTGCTGCCGGGCAGCTGCAGTCGGGCAAACTTTCCAAACTTCAACCTAACCTGTTCGGACTAGAGAGTTCTCTCTCTCTCTCAATTCTCTCTCTTCTCGATACGTGTACAAAACTCGAGAGAACACATCCGACGAATGCTCGAATACCCCGCGGTTTCATATTTCGTTATTTGATTACAAGACGTGTGTTTTGCTTTCGTCAACTTTTTCTCGGTTTTTTCTTTTATTTCATTTTACTGTATTCGTTTGTTGTTGTTTTTTTCACTTTTGCCGCGGTGGTTCGCGCGGGGAAGAAGAGCGCTCCGGAAAGGAAGTGAGAAATTTTCTACAGGGATATTTCCATCCTGGAAATACGTACGAGGCTGAGAAGAGCGAAAATAAGGCTGAAAGTTAGCTCTTGTGTAGACTGACTTTAATACTGAATATTATATGAGATTGCATGCTTTCCTCGGGGAGGAACTTTCCAATGTGATTGAGTACCAGGGATGCGATTTCTTTGTCTATTTTCATGTCCACATACGCTATAGCTTTTCACCGTTACACTTTTATCCAAGGCATATGGATGCAGCGCGCTTGCGCTTCTTTACCATCGCCTTGCTCGACATATAACGTCTGCAACAACTTTTCCGATTCTATACTTAAGGGCGTAAATACGATTATTATATGGGCAAAAAATTTGGCGAAGATCTATCGATCAGTTCTAGAGATATCGTAAACACCGGTTTCGAAAACCACGTGATCCGAGAAAAACGCGTTCAAAGTTTGGTAAGAGATTTCGAGTGTACATTGTTTGTAACAATATACCTCGAAAACGGCTCCTGCGACGAAAAAAATCCAACAGACAAAAAAGTTTTATGGTGACAAGGGATTATTAATAATGATGAGCAAAAAACAAACAATTTTATACTTTGACCTTTAATACTCCCTATTCTGAAATATTCTTAAAACCATATACCTTCAAGATATGTATGTAGGAAAAAAAAAATTTTAAATTAATATTTTCAAAATTCCACTTGAGCCTGCCTTCAACCGGCTTCCGCAAAAAGTCATCGCCACCGTGAAGCATATAGAGAGCTGTAAATGCACGGAGACTCAGGCCGTTAGATGTACGGGCATACAAAGTGGAGTGAAGTAGAGTAAAGTAAAGTAAAGTAAAGTAAAGTAAAGTAAAATAAAATAGAGCAAATAGCGGTTGCAGGAGAGACGAGAGATGGCTGCTGCTTCTGCGGCTGCAGGAACACTCGAGGCTAACGTCTCTGATCTGACAGCAGCACGCAAACGATCGCTGTGACCTGAAAGAGACCGGCGGCCACGTACCAGAAGAAGAAAGATAAAGAAGCTGTACCATCTTTTACGAGATAGGAAGAGAAGAAAAAAAATCTACTTTTCCACTTAAATATCGCATTGAAAGTGTGCGCCTGTACCTGAGAATGTAAAAAATTGACTTCTCGTTGGTTTCGGCCCTCGCATCAGCTTGTATATCTCTAGCGTACTATACATCTATACATCTATGTACACGCAACCGCGATGTGTACATAAAAAGGTCCCTCGGTGTATTTGCCCGTTTCCGAAAAAAACGGAAAAGTAAATTTTCCCGGTCGTTAATGAAGTTGCAAAATCTTCCGTCCGCTGGGGGATTTCGAAAGTTTTGAAAAGTTCGTTCGCCCCGGCAAAGCCCTACAAAGCAAAGTTTCGCGGGCACCGTATCGGGATATATATATATATGTATATATATATGTATACATACGTGAACATAATACACGTACCCGTACATAAATACATAAACGCACAGACACACAGATCGGCGTGGCAAGGCGAAACGGCCCTCTGATAGAGTAATAAATAAAGGAGTTTGTTTCACATCTCGGAGTTGTTGCCCACTTCCAAAGTTAATCCACCTCCGGCTAATCTCAGTCCCTCTGTATCACAATGAGGGCTCGCTTCCTGCCTCATCGCCATTGCTGCATCTCCGTTCGCTCTTCTCCGTCCCGAACCAACGCCAAGGGTCGAAAAGTTCATCGAGCGAATAACCCCTCGTCTGGCGTCGTGTCACCGACTCGGTTGGGGGGTGAAAAAAAAAAAAAAAAAAAAAAAAAAAAAAAAAAAAAAAAAAAAAAAAAAAACTTTTCGGATTAACAAAAAGCCAAGGTTTTTCCACGGACCGCTAACCTCGGTCACGTGTTACAGAAATTGTTACTTTTTTCACCGTCTCGCCGGACGGTAATTGTCAAACCGTCCTTAACCATAATTTCCAGAATCAAACACCACCGATTTGTGCAAATATTGAACGCATCTGCAATCTATATTCGTCAAACCGAGAAGTGAAATGTAAGACAATTGTTATTTTCGAAACGACAATTTCCGTTATTCTATGTACCACAGAAAACAGAGAGGATAAAAAAAAAAAAAAGTCACTTCAGTTTCGGATCGTATCTAGTCAATGGAACGGAAAGTACACGCGGCTCGTATCAAAAGCTTTGGCATAATTTTCCCTGATCATGTCTATACCAAGAAGCGAGTGAGTCTAACCAAGGTTCGGTGATTGAATAACGATCATTGTGACTCGAATAACGAGGAAACAGATCCTCGCTGCAGTGTACTCGTCGCTTAGACTCGAATTCCCGTAGCGATAGATACGAACTTCAGATCTCGACCGTTGTATTTGACTATCCAAAGTATCTCCTGCCTGCGGAACGTGCTGCGGGAGTTGCTTGCGATGTGACGACTTTATTCGAGAAACACATCTTGCAGCGAGGGAAACACGCGACGCAAACGAGAACGAGACGAGAATCCAAAGACCGGAGTTTCGACGACTCGGACGATTTTCGACGGTACCGAGATCGACTCGCTAATGGCACTTGTCTAGTCATGAATATGAAACGCGCGTTAATATAAGACTGGATTCGTCGCACCTGCCTTCGGTGTCTCGGTCTTCGCTACGATTGTCACAGCGAAACGGGATCTTAATTGGCAAGAAAATAGCAGACGACTTTCGTCGACAAATCCTTATTGCCCCGGCTGCTCTCATCGAAGGAGCGATTAAACTCCGATATCTAGTGCTGGAATCGACTATATTTTTTGCCTCCTCTTTTTATTTTGCCTGTTCTTTATATTATCCAGACTCTGCGACTCACGAGATTTTTCCATCGATCTTTAATCCTTTTATTTCTCGTCTAGAGAGTTCGATTTTTGCATGCCTCACGGAAAGTTCAAATTATCTATACCTAGGAGGAACAACAACGGTAACCAACCTCAAAGAGAAGACGAAAGAAAACCTGGCTGAGGCTTTTATCATTTCCGTTCGAGAGTTTCAGACCTCGGTGAAAGTTTGTACCAAGAAAGTACGACGCGCATTATATGCATATATGTATATAAATATATATATATATACAGGAGTAGATAAACGGAGCTGAAGCAATTCTCAGGGTGTGCGAAGAAGGGATCGGGAGTTCGCTTCTTTTTTTTTTTTTTTGTTTTTTTTCTCAACTTTATACACTGAAAAATTATCTGGACTTTTCGTCGAGTTATATACACTTCTTTTTCTCCCAAGTATATAAATTGCTCGCAGACCGTTTACTGATTAGTTGTAAGAAAAATTTAAACTTGCGAAACTGGTAAACGAGAAAGATGAATTTATATTCCCGATACCATCTGCTCGTAAATCAAAATCGTATAGACATATATAAATATATACGTATTGTTATACCTACGCATATAAAACACCTTCGGCAAAGAGACGTGCCAATTATCGGGATAATATATAGAGTCGAAGAATATCTTGAAAGTTTTAACCTGGCTCGAGTCGCGTGAAATGAAACTGGGAATTGGAAGAAAAATGGGGAACGGCGAAGAGTATAATCGAGGAAACTCTTTGAAACATCGAAAAATCTTCTATACATACATATATATATAACTCTGATAACCAAACTTTGTGAAAGAATACAAAAGAAATGAAAAAAAAAAAAAGAAGGAAAAGAAAACAGACTGTAGAAACGCTCAGCTTTCTCTCAGCCGCGAGTGAGTCCGCCATCGAACAAACAAAGAAAAACGAGTCCTTAATTCCCTGTCGTAATAAAAATGGGCAGCAACAACACGGGTTGACAAGGGAGAAGATGCGGTGCGGATAGCCCCTAAAGATACCCAAACACATACCCTTCACGGAGATAGAGATAAGAAAAAAAGGATGAGAAGATGGATAGAAGCATGAGAGAGGGAGAGAGAAGAAAGAGAAGAGAGAGAGAGAGAGAGAGAGAGAGAGAGAGAGGAAGGAAGGAAGAAGTCGAGGCGCTAGAAAAAAAAAAAAAAAAAGAAAAAGACGGAAATAAGGGTGAAGCAGCGAAGATTGAGATGAGAAGGGTCTCACCCGGCAGCTGTTTTCTCACACGCCATTAAACCTTTTTCCCAACTCTTCCTTTCTAATGGACCCTTTTAATGGTTTCCAATTGCAACCTACACACGGATTTCCGTACCTGTATACATATATGCATGGATATATTGTACACGTATATGTATCCATTGTGGGAGTGGATGAAAAAAAAAAAAAAAAAAAAAAAAAAACGTAGGAAGTGAGAAAATAAAATAAAATGAATCAAAAGGAATCGACACGCCGTCTCGAATAATTTTCAGACCTCGCGCGAAAGAGGAAAAATTCACGTTGGCCGACAGACGCGGAGAGGGTGACCTAGAGGCGAGAGAAAGTTGATGGGGTAGGACGAGATTTTCTGCGGGTCGACCGGGAGTTTGAGGGTTGCTGCAAGACGATGGCGATGACAGGGCGATATGTCAAAGCATTGTTGGGTCCGCTCTCGGCACCCGGTTTTTGCGGACTTTGGGGAGGGGAGGGGTAAAAACGAGAGGCGACAAGGCCAGCGTATTACAGAGAAGAGGGAGGGAGAATTCGATACGAAGTTCTAAACACGCGTGTGCAAGAGCGTTTTTAGGCGCGTTTATTAGTATTATGCTGAAGTGAAAAATCGAGCTAATCAATGCGCATCATCGTCACGTTATCTGTTACAGTCAAAGCACGAAAAAAAAAAAATAGAGGACATTTAGTTGTTTTACATATTCTCCGAAGCGTGCACGCGACGACTATCCCTCCTCTCCTTTGTTTCTCCCTCATTTGACTCACTCGTTCTGTAAGAAGCGAGATAAAAACTTGAGAGAAAACAAAAAAAAAAAAAGGAGTAAGCAAAGTAATTTCAAGAAGGTATAAGGTATAAAGTGGAATACCGCTGCACAGCACGGAGTTTGAGAGAACTGGTGCGGCGAGCTTTGCAGCACACGGTTGTATAAAGTAGGTTCTGTGTGCCATGGCGGAGGGTAACCAAGTTCGAGTCAAGTTTTACAAAAGCCACAGAGTCGACTCCTAGCCTCGAGTCAAGGAAATGAATCGGGCGCCGCGCATTACCATTCACCGATAAATAAACCACCGCGATATTTCGTTTCCTTGGCATCAGGTCGACACCATACAAATTTACAGAACTGCCTGCAGCCACCGATTTATCGAAATAACTCTGCACTGCAGAGTTCAGTCAGCGTAAGTAACATTCAGGTGTACGAGAATGTAATATATTTTCAACGCGATGCGCCGCAGGAAATTTCTCAACAATTCCAAGTAAACAACGCGCGATCTTGATTATCGCGTTGATCAACGATACTCGAACTTTTCTTTTTCCTCCCTCGTCTTACGTATCTTCCCATCGAGTATAGTATAAAAGCAAGCTTACAACGCACGAGACCTCGGCTTAACAGCCTCTGCAACGAGATCTTTTCCCTTACGTATACATACAAATATATATGTATATGTAACGCGGGTGGCCATGTACGGGTTATACAATATAGACAGAGGTAGACGCGGATGTAGCGGAGAGAACCGGAGGTTAATGCCGTTCAACAAAAGCTCGGGGGTTCTCTAGACTCTAGACTCTAGACTCCAGACTCTAGACTACCTCGAATATTTCCTCGGCCCTCCTCGTCTCTGCCGAGTTTCGCATCCGATCCATCCGAAACCTCCGCGACGCTCCTCTGAAACATTGTAATTATATTTCCCTACCGCAACTTCAAAGTAAATGAAAGTTGAATAAAAATTTTATAACCCGAGGCGATATATATATATTTATATATATATATATATATATATATATATATATATATACAACATCTGGACAAGTGCAGCGGCATGACGACGGAGACTCCTTCGCTTTTCCCGCATCCGTCTGATTTTCGCAATCAGTTTCGTCAAATCTTCATGCCAGTCTCGCGCAGGCAAAAAGAAAAACGAAGAAAAAAGAAAAAGAGAAAACTACAGGCGTTGATTACATGGACGGTAAAAATCTTTACCCGTTCCATTAATTGACATACATCACGCAGCCGCGACGAATTTTCTGCTGTACCAAGTACACGTGTTTGCTATCGGATGTACCAGATTTACAGAGCATTTATGTTACACCGATGTCAGGAGAAACGTGTCCGATAACATACAGCTGTTTCTACTGGTGGTCAAATGAAAATCCCTGGAATACCTAGAGGATAACGATCCAATGATTTCCACGCGGCGTCTCGCACGTCACTCGTGATTATCTTCCTCCCGCAGGGGTTGTCGTCGCTCAACGAAACGCTCGACGTACATCAGCCACCCCTTCGCTATCGGTTCGGATTTAAGGGGTGGATGAAAGAAAATATAAGACGAAGAAAAAGAAGAAAAAGAGAAAGGAAAGAAAATACCAAAAGTGATAATAAAGTGAAAAAACTTCCTCGGACTTTAAGAATGTAAATAACGATGAACGTGGAATGTAAGAAAAACCGGGGAAAAAGGGAGGAGAAAATTTAATTCGGCAACATATACGAGTATATATATATATATATATATGGATATGGATATATATATGTGCGTGTAGGTGCAGGGCGTAACGCACGCGTGGATGAGAAAGATGAAAAGTAAGTGCATGCGGGGAAAAATGCGGAGGGCGGGCGGTTCTCGTCAAGGTGTAAATTCCGACAGTCCATAGCGCTGGATAAAAGCGGTTGTTTGTTACAATTAGGGGTCACTCTAACCCCAACAATGTACCACTCATCCCCCTTTTTTCTTCAACTTCCATTACATTACTTCCGCGTACCTACGCGTATATAAAAAGGGACGTGCGATTGTTGAACCCTTTGAGGAATGAATTGCGGTGAAGTTAGGTAAATAATAAATAAATAAACAAATAAAAAATCGCAACTAAAGAATGAGTATATCGACAATATTGTGGGAATGGATTTATAGGGTACGCGTACCTCGTGGTTGGAAAGGTGAAATGAGGTTAGAGTTCGTAACGTTATTGTGATAATGCAAATTTTGGGCACACTCATTGTTTCGCAACTTTGGGGTTGGCTGGAATACAGTGAACGACAATGCAGCATCACCTTCGAGTTGTTATAAAATTCAAAAATAACATCCCTTCTCTTTCAATGATTAGTTGCATTAACGTCGCTAACTTCGACTTCGTATGAAAAGTATTAAATGCAGACGTGAAGTAAGAAGCGATTCTGTGCCGAGATGATTAAGAAAAAGTGTAATTTTTCACTTTCGTTAAATGAGGGTAAATTTTGATTTTTACGTGTTCGCGTATAATCGAGAATTCTCCCATGGAGAAAATCAAAAAAAGGCAAAGAATCGCGGAGTAAAGTTTTTACACTGTTAGAAATCTATCGTTACACGCCCGTGTAATAAAATGACAGAATGGTCGAGCTCATAGAAGGATTAACAAAAATAAACCCAGAATATGACTGTAAAAATTTCGCAAAAAATATTACGGTTTTTGAAACGGAAAAGAGAAAAAAAAAAATCCGTAGGTACTGCAGTTGATAGTTTTCGTGACTTTTATTCATCACGCGTTTCGAGTTGGAACCATTAGCTCGTTCGCGCAGTTGTCAAATGATTTTTGTATTTTTATCTCTTATTTGTACTTTTATTTTCGATTTTTTTCATTGAATCGTTGAATTCCAGTTGAACGGAAAAAGTATAAACCGATCCATTCGACCGTACAGTTCGTGCAAATAACTGGTGTCCAAGGGCGCAGACTGGTATAATCAAACTAATTGAGTGCCGAAGGATGAGGGGGAGCGAAAGAGCCTGAAATACAAAGCTTGGGGAGGCGAGGATGTTCGGTGTGCCGGTCATGTGAGACTCTGCACATAAAAATTTGTCTCCTCTTCGCAAAAGTGGCAAAAAAAAAAATAAATAAATCAAAAAATAAAAAAAAAAAATGGGGAAAAAAACTCTCGATTCTCGCCAAGCTGTGGAGTCGACTTGTAAAAAAGCGGATCGACCGGGGTTCAAGTTTGCGGCACTTTCTTAAAAGGCTCCTAAATCGGTCGATGAACCCAAACGAAAACTACGTACAATATATGTATGTATATTAGGGTGACTGATTACATATTAAACTTTTTTTTCCTTTCAAGATGCAACTCGAAAAAGTTGTGACAAATGTTGCAAAAAATCAAAATTGTCGTAAAACCTGGAGGAGGTTGGAAAATATTTAGAAGCTGCTACCAATAGACGAAATATTTTTTAATTATTCTTACGTGTAAGCCCAACGAAATTATACACATATATGTATTAGTTTAATTTTTTCGTCTCGGGGTTCAATCAATCATTGATCATAAAAATCAACACTGAAAACGAAATAGGGACATCAAGATGATGCGATACTCTTCTTTCGGTAACAAAAACTATTATCCAAGTTTCTCCGAGACGATTAATCTTTCGGATAAAAGGATAGAACAGCCAACTGCGGAATTGTTAGGCGCAGTTCGCTGTTGATTGGTGAACGATTAATTGAACCACGATACAAAAAAAATAAAATAAAATAAACCAATTGTATATATACAAAATATGTTAATAATTGGTAGGCAGGATTCATTCTCCAAGTTTTAGTGAAAGGAATCCCACCGACGGCACTGTGGCAAAGCAAGAGGATGAACACTTCTGTTTTGAAACCCTTTCGCAATCTCTTTTTCACCGACGCGACGACACCGGGATAAAAAGTATTTACGTTCCTGTACACACATATACATTTATAGTTGCATGTGTGTGTGTGCGTTTACTTCGCACGTACATAGATGGAGCTCAGGTCCAAGTATATCGTGCAATTGTTCACCGGGGTGTAACTCGAACACGTCGGATGATCCCAGGATCGAGTCCTGATGGCAACGTCGAAGCTTCGGGAAAGGATCAAAAGAATCTTGCTGGGGGTGAAGAGTAGATGACACGGGGAGGTGGAAGCTTCCCTTTCGCACGTAGACATTGCCGCCCGCTTTCCACCCCGGAGAATCGGGCCCTCGAAAAAGACGGAGTGCCTCTCGTCCGTTCAATCGCCATCGCCTTGCCCACCAATATTCAATTTGGGACGGAATTTGGAAGGAGGAAGGAGAAGAAGACGAAGAAGAAGAAGAAGAAGAAGAAGAAGAAGAACAAGAAGAAGAAGAAGAAGAAGAAGAAGAAGAGGTGCTGGAAGAAAGAGGCGCGTCTTCGTCGCTTCGGACCGACTGAGTTCTAGCTATAGCTGCTATACGTTATACATATTATACTATACAGAGTCTCGTAGAGTTGAGTGCTGGTTGGGCGCTTGTCTGGCAAAGGATGCGCGGTATAATATAGATAGACGCATAAGAAAAGATTATATAATATATATGTATATCGCACACCTTTTCGCTGATACGACACGGCAAAAAAAAAAGAAGAAAAGTCGCGAATCTCCATCCTCCGGAGTCCTTCGGCACCGCGATGCTAAATCCTTCCTCTCCATCGACCGCGTGGCATCCGAAAATTCGACAGCTTACAAATTGGCAAAAATAATACCCTTCCCGATTCCGTATCGCTACCGCGCGAGCTCCGTTCGAAACCTGTCCATTACATACCCAACTGAAGCGTAAACTCTTGTTATAGGGAAAATTCTTGATACCCGTTAAAATTTTAGAGGCTATGATTTACGGTCAATTTTATCCGCCAGCTATTATTGTTATCATTACAAAGTATTCTTTTCTTCGTTTCGCTGAATCGTATGACAGAAACATGGTCTTTGAATAAGTTTTATTCCCGACTCAACCACGGTGTTAAATTTTTTTGAGGTAAGAAGCGGGACGGAAATAGCATATTATTCCCTATTAACGCGTTTGCGGGAAATATGAGATGATATTATACTCGCTTCACTCGGGCGGTAAACCAGACCGCGGGAATAATCTTCCACTTTATTCCCTTGTTACATAACGTACTATTTTACTCGACGCAAGGAGCATACAGCGATTAAGAATTTAGATAATAATAATGCTACTTGACTTTTTCGACAGTGTATATATAATATATAATCTTGACTCGGAGAGTATTAACGGGTCTGGTGTGTCAAGGATCGCGGGATCCGTCGGAGGATCGTCGTTTATTGAATACAAATTGGAGAGTCTTCATTCATCGTCCGAGACTGCAGCTTAGCTCTCGGGTTTGCCCAAATAACCCGGGCATCTGGATAACGGGTATATCTGAATCGGTACACGCGGCAGCCTATTCCGAAGCAATTAATCCCGGAGTTATACGGGACAAGATTTTGGGGTGAACCACGTTGAAACAGGACTCTTCAACACGTCTAGTCTTTGTCCTTCGGACAAGGGGATTTACCTACGGACCGCGGGTACAATTGACTCAACCGCGTCCATTAGTCCGACGAATGGCTCTACGGGGACTCGGGCAAACAAGGGATGTAATATATTGCCGCTGATGAATCGCCATTACCGATCGAGAGGAGCGTCGCCGCCCGCGTTATCAACTTCTTTTTTACCCCGTCGTTGTAGGTGTGTGTAAGGTATGGTACGCGAAAAGAATCGAGCACTGTGCATTTGTCAAATAAATTCGGCGTGGTCGAGTAGACGAGGTCTTCTATTATATCGTACCTACTACCTATAACCGAAATCGATATCGCTTCCAACCCATCCGCAAACTGAATCCAAAACTGAAAACTGCAACGGTGGCAGGTTATACTCATCATCTTGGCGATGCCAAGGATGGTACGGCTCAGTCGAGTGAAGTGGAGTGAAGTGGAGTGAAGTTATCAATAACAACGGGAACAATGGAACTGCTATTGGAGTAATCTCCTGTTCAGGAAATTTATCCGCCATGTCGGCAACCTTCCATCTCCCGTCTCTGCCGCTCCTCATCCCTCCTTACCAACCTCGCCATCCGCTCCCAGCCCATTTCATTCACTCTCTCTCTCGCTCTCTCGATCTCTCTTTCGATCTATCTCGTATATACGTCTTTCTGGGCTTTTATAGATTATAAGAGAAATCGTTCGCCTTCGGACTAAACGTCGGAGACTTTGTCTCTTATACCGGGAATAAACTCTATCGTGTACCACTGGTAGTCTCTTTTCGAACAGTCTAATAATCTCTGTGATAATTATTCGCGAAACGAGGTTTCACGCGATCCGAGATCGGGATATCGGAAAATCTGTCGCGTAACTGCGGCAAGTTTTTGCCACAAAATAATCACTCTCCGATAACAGAAGGCCAATATCAAAGCAGAGAAGGAAATGTTCCCAAGAAAAAGTGGAGAATTCTTCGAGAATCGTCGGATGGCACGTTCGAATTTTGTGGCTACTCGACTCCTTTTTCGCGGTATATTCTCTCCTCGACGGTTCGTTTTCTCCCTTACTTTTTTTTCCACCTCGCGTAGCTTGCGAGGCACGTATTATAAGTGCAGGACAGTGGGACGAACCGACCAATGTTACGATTATGCTCGAAAGAGCGGAATGGAGACTCGAGACACGTCGCAACGGAACGAACATGGACCAGGTTTCACCCCTAGGTGCTTGCCACGGTGAAACTTTCGGAAGTTTACTACTGTTTGAGGGACGTAGAATACCGCGATAATATCTGCCCGCTCTCAGGACCCTCTGACCCGAAAGAAATAATACCCCACGCATTCCACCCTGCATCGCAAGCTTGCGGCTTCGCCTCGGACAAGGGTTCGGGCATTGTCGAAAAAGTTCAATTAATCGATTTCACTACCCCCTTTCCGAATAACTCGGCGTTCCAACGTCTTCTTCGAAAGTTACGCACGCAAAGGCCACTTTTCACTTATACCTACGTGATAACGAAATAAGTCAGCGTATATATATACACAAGTTCAACGGCAGTTGTTTCTCACAACGACGAACATTTTTCCTAAACTGAAAAATCTCACGCCCTGGCAAAATATTTAATCTTAACGTAGGTACGTGTCCAACGACTCATTGATGATCTCCGACGTAACTCGACGTAACGGATGATCCAAAAACATAACTACGACAATTGAAACGACATTATCCATTGCGTAAAAACAGTATATAATAAAATAGATATCTTTGTTCAAAGCAATATCTTACAGGGTATTCAGCGACGGCGTGATCGTTTCGTTCCGAGCACATACCGCACCATCCTTATCTCAAATATCCGAGTTCATTTTGCCTCGTGATGAAACTCCGGTTGCCAAAATGATCAGGGGTGATAATTCACGGCTCGGAGTGTCGGCATATCGTCAATGTGTGTCTAACACACACGCGCACGTGTGTCGTATGCCTGTGGATAGATCCACGGAAGGATACTAACCGAGTGCTTCCACGAGCAGGTATACAGATCGGAGGGTAGTACCTCCTCTGCGTCGGAGTCGGCGCTCCGCAGTAATTTGTTATGACAGGCAACTGACGTCACATCCGGCTCGCAAGCCCCTCGTCGACGTTGCCGAACATACCCCTCCCCCCACACAGGCATTAACGAATCGGAACTTACAGGTATACCAACGTACATGCACGTGCGGATAATGCAGACTGCACCGCGTGCGGGAACGATTTCACCCGCCGGATTCCCCGTGGGGGTGGAAAAGGGCATGGTGATGGGGGTTGGTTCGACCGAGTGATACCGAATCGAATCCCGTTCTACGCGTAGATCGATCGACGGACGTTTGAATTAATTGCTAATGTTTGGAAATGCCTCGTGAGAGCGTTTCGACGATGAATGCTCGTTAGTTGTTCGAGCAGAGAGGCGCAGCTGCGGGATGAAGTTACATTTTACCAACAAGTTACGTTACTCTATGTGAAAATCGAGAGTTATGAATAAATGAAAGGTTTTTTTTTTCATCACGATAGCTGTATCAATTTTCAGAATGGTTGTGAAACACGAGTTATTTTTTTTCCCCCTGTAGAAAAAAAATATTTAATCCATTCAATTATATTGAATTTATCACGAAATATAACCCAGTGGGAAAAATATTCAACGGAGTTTTTTTTTTACAATATATTCTTTTGAAGATTGAATTATGAAACGATGATCAAAGCTGTCCAAATATTTTTCCACGCCTTTGTTAACAATATGTATAAATGGATCCGTAATTCGTATACATGTTGTTGTTGTCCTCGTCAAATTTCGTAGATATATACCTGTTCGTAACGATGTCCTGTAAAAATTTTATTCGGGTAATCGTTTCACTTTTTAGATTAGTTTTTTTTTTTTTTTACTTTATTACCGCAAACGCCGAAAATCAATCCTAACGCTTTTGCAAACGACAAAATCGTTTGTGTTTTTCTCTCAGGATGTAGATAAAACGGGATTTGATGACCGACGCAGAGCTGCGTTGGAGGATTAAATGCGGGGACGAATCGATAAGTGAGACAGAACAGCTTATCCGTCTCTAACGGCGAGGGAGGGGAACAAGGGGGAGGACATCTTTTGATCCGATCGCGGTTATTTTAACTTAGCTTTGTCATTTTTTCATCCAGAAAATTAATATATTCCTCAGAGGGATGACCGGACACGCTCCGGTCTCGCGGAATCTTTTGGATCGCAAGGTTCGGACAAAGGTGGTCGGAGGATAGATGTATAGAAAAAATACGTGAGATAACAGACCCCTGCAGTCGTCGAGTGGACCTCGATCGATTCTCTTTCATATACTCCGCCTTAGCGGCGCGTTCTCGGGAGGGTAAAATATATAAATAGAATCACGGAAGGCGAGGGAGGAAAGAAAAAAGCAAAAAAGAAAAGAAAATGACGAAGACCAAGGAAAGGTAGGAAGAATATTTGAAAACTTATAAAATCTTTGAAGAGAGAGAGAGAGAGAGAGAGAAAGGTACAGGAAGGGAGAGAAAGAAAGGAAAAAAATACACACACACAGGGAGGAATTAAGTTGTCGCAACGAAAATTTGCAACATTTTCGTGGGTGAATGCAAATTCGAAACTAGCATTCGACGTCTTGAATATGAAACTTTAATCGTTTTTCTCGCCTTCTCTCAACGATCTTCCTCGCCAGGGTTCCGTCTTCCCGAAAATGTAATATCGACATTAGTCTGCGCAGTGGGTCATTCGAGAATCGAGAATCGAGAATCCAGAGAGAGAGAGAGAGAGAGAGAAAGCGGGAAAAAGAACTTCCCTTATAAAACAACTAAAAACTCGTGAAGAAAACTTTCCGCCGCGATAACTTCGAACGACGTACACGTGACACAAGTCGCAGGTATTACTTTCCGGTGTGCGAGAAGCTAAGGAGAGAGGAAAGGGGGACGCAGGTTGCGTGCGTGATAGAAAATTCGAGTCCGAGGTAGGTACGAAAAATATCGCTGAAGCGTGAGTGAAAAATTATTTCCATAACTGCAAGTCGAAAGAAAGAAGAATCGTGAAATTTCTTTGCTTTAACTACGCAAGTTACGTTATTATGCACGCGAGGTTCGGCGAGTATGAAAAGTAAAAAGGTCGAGAAAAACCAGCAAACATAAACTAGGTAACGTGTGTGTGTGCGTGTGTGTGTGTGTTGGGAAATAGAAAACGAAAGAATACGACAAAAAAGAAGATGTAAGAGACAAGAGCTATCGGAATATCGTGTAACAATCACGAACGATTTGCCGACGGAGCTTTTCCCGACAAATTGCGACAACGATCGGAAATTACTCGAAGCAGCGATTGGAAATTTACCGAGAGATTCGCGCGCGTTTCGTCGTCTCAAAGCCTCGCATAAATCGAATAAATGCAAAAGACTACCGGGCAAAGTACAAGTTCGATGAGGGGCGAAAGGACTCCGAGATCCTTCGGGAGATTTTTTCCTTTAGACTAAGGTTAGAGCGCTTTGAGGGATTCTCTTACCGCATATCAAGGCTAAAAACCGCGTATTCCAAGTACATGTATTTACCAAAATTAAGGATATTATATTATAACGCGGGAGAAGAAGAGCGCGAGGGAAAATAAACCTCTCCGTGAATTTTCTTTCTCTTCTTTTCTTCTTCTTCAATTGCTTTCGAATCTTAACAGATCCATCGATTTCCCGCGCTGGGAATTGAGGGGTAATAGAGCGGACATTTAACTGAGCTTCGGCCTCGGTCGACGGAACAAATCTGAGCCCCAAACAACAGGGGAATTTCGTCGGGTGACCCTCGTGCGGAAGGTTGAAACAATCGTCGCCTTGCGACAAAGAGAAATACGCAATTTCTCTCTCTCTCTTTCACTTTAAATGTATATGTACGTATATGTGAACGTAATACATACCGAGAGTTGGTTGAAAGCGATCGTCTTAAGGTGCGATTAAAGCCGTACGGGTGTAGTTACAAGTAACGAGTTTTCTCAGGCTTACCTGAAACAAACAATAAAACAACGAGAAATTACTTATTTGCGATTTAGGGACGAATATCACGAATCGTAGGCAAATTCGATAGGTATATAAATACGTAAAATACACGAAGGTGTTTCCGTTTTGAAATTGAAAAATCGGCATGATGGAGAAAAAATAAACAATTTCATTCGAGATGTGTAATTAGCATAACATCGTAAATTTGATACTTCGTTCAATTAGTTTTGTTTGTTGATGAATTTTTCAAATTACCGCGACGCGAATAAAAGGAACAATTTTCACCTGCAGTATCATATCGCCGCAAGTCAGACATAACAACGCGCATGTATTATTCAAAACAGAAAACTGTCCGTGTATAATTTTACTCCCCTTTTACTCCATTTTTATTAAGCCCGCGTCGGTAAATTCCCAGTACCGTAATAAACTAGATTACCAAGTCCAATAATCGATTTGTTTACCGTCAAAACACAGGTACGTATTACAAAATTTATGCATCCAACCGTCACATATGGGTGTAGGTATGTATACATGTATACCAATTTAACGTAGGTACATAGATTTCGTTTGATTCGTTTAAAAATTAACCATTCGTGCACCGCGATGACGATTAAAGAGAAAAGGGAGGAGGAAGGAACGAAAAATGAAAAAAAAAAATATTCCATTACGGTGAAAATAATGTCTTACGATTTGTTTTTTTTTTTTGTCACCGCGTGAATGATGTCACATTAGACTCGCAATAGGGTAATATTATCGTTAGGTATCACGTACCTACCATACGTAATACCGGAACTCGGGATACCGCGCGAAAAATAAACAAGTCTGGCAAATAAGTAAATAAGCAAATATTTGTCAGGGTAGTCAATTTCCCTACGTTTCTTTAGTTTTTTTTATTTTTTATTTTTTATTTTTTTTCTCTCTCATTGTCTCGTTGTTAGGGGAAGAGCAGAGCGGCAACGGAATATCATAAAAACCTTCCGCCGCTGTGTTCCTCTCAAGTGCCGGGTGCATGGTGGATAGGAGAGGAGAGGAGAGGAGAGAGGGCGAAATGTCAACGGGAATGTAAAAATATAACCAATGAGAATATAATACCGAGGGGTATTCGAGCCTTGCGCACCCTTCGTTCGTCACCCTCCCCGATGAATAAACCGAATAAGTATTGAACTCGCGTTTCCGGAATCTTGAATTAATCATCTGCGTTAATCAACGTTTCGAACAACATCTGCATAAGCATGGCAGACGGATACGCGCCTGATATTTCATCCGACAAATCGTTTTCACGCAGCACAAGTTTACTGCTTTAAATAAATACAGCTAACTAAGAATCGATTTTATAATAAACGATATACACGATGTGCGTGGAAAGAACGGAGCATGACGATAATGATTTCACAGAATTTTAATTACGATGAAAAAAATAACAACAAACAGACAAACAAACATACGCCGTCCGCCTCTATAATTGTTCAGCAACAACAGACTCGGCGCATATTTCCACAGATAAATAACGAAAAATAATTGCTCCACTGCGGTACTATTTCAGGTATTATAACCGTGAAAATGTTTTTGTAGATACATCCGTAGCTGTGGCACAGGGCGTAATTAGAAGGTTCGTCGTTGACGACGGCGAAAGCGCCTGAATTTATTTATAAAAACACCGGAGTAAACCTGTTTCAATTTCCCCTTAATTGTTGTACATCCACTCGTGGATATCGAAATTCATTCGGCTGTTCATTCAGCCCGCATCGTGTCGCTTTTCCCATGAATGTAGATTTCCCTCTATACGCATGTACGTACATATATATATATATATATGTATATATGAATGTTATACATATATATATATGTATGTTCATCCGAATGATAAATCCGACTGATGTGAGTCGACTGAGTTTGACAGGATTTTTATTTACTCGCTTTGAGTTTCTTTCTTTCTTTTTACTCTCTCTCTCTCTCTTTATTTGCGTTCTTTTGCTTTTCCTCTTTTATTTCGCTCACATTTATACGAGATTTTATTCACCTCTCGAATCTCCGTACATTTCCTTCGATGCACGTTTTTCATGCGTCAAAAACAAAAGTGTAATATACATATTTCGATTTTTTGAAAAAAATTCAACTCGTCTGTTCCCGGTTGCGTTTCGCCGAATGCCTGTCACGGCTGTTTGAATAATATCTTTGAAGAAAAAACGCGCAAACAATTTCGTGATTAGAGAAGAAATTGACTGAGAAATAAAAATTTTCAAACAAATTAACCTTGTATCTCGAATACGGTATAATCAAATTTATGCAGCGAACAACTGTTCAAAACTGTGAGAAACAAGGTGGCGACAATTTTGTTCAAAATAAAATTCCCTGACGTTTTTCCCACAAAACTCACAATTAGGTAATATTGTGCAGCTTTTATGACCAAAATCACCAGAAGTTGGAGACCTCGAATATATAAATTTTTATCTAAAAAACACCTAACATTGCTTCGTTTCACCCAAATAATTAGAAATTGAACAACTGATTATACGAAGCGTATCCGAAGTATGAAAAGGCTTTCCAAAAAAATCAAGTCTTTCCCTACGATCCGTCATAATTCCTTTTCAACCTAAATTCCTTAAATTTTCTTAGTCCGTCGCCACCCGTTCGACGAAGGAATACCAAACGTGAAAAATATTGAGAGATAAAAATTGTTCCGTTATTCCTGAAAGCTCCACCTACCCCTGTACTAGAAAGATCGAAAAATACATTCCGATCCACGAAGCGTACAGTATTAACAATAATTATATTCCTAATCACGTCCCCGAAGGACAGAGGATCCCAAGTGCGTACAGAAGCTGCCTCGATCATCGTCAGGGTTACCTAGCGTTGGTAAAATCAAAGGACCACGTTACACGTGGAGCAGGGTTGAACCGAGCTGCGGTGAGAGAGAAGATCCTCAATCTGTACGGTATAAGCGGGTTTGTGTCGCGGTAATTTCCACTTGGTTTCTTCCGGGCAACCCCCGCGTCGCTTCGCACCCTCTCCAACCCTCTCTTCGCCGCTCCTCCCCTCCCTCGCTTCGGGCAGTGCTCCGGTATAATTTCAACCCCCGTTCCAATTCACCCCCGTCGCTGACCAGCCCGGTCCCGTGTTTTTTCTCACCCTTAACCCGGCGCGACGCGTGAGGTTAACCACGAGGGAGAGAAAAAGGACGCCCATCTCGATCCTTGGGCGCAGAGGACATCGGGAGGTGAGCTTGCAACGGGCGTTGTGAGTTACGGCGAGCGAGGGGAGAACGGAGAGTTATAACAGGGACAAAAATCCCCGACTTTCACTCTAAAATCTCGCTACTAATCCGACTCTGCGTATAAACCTTTCGTTGCTTTCTCCTCCGGCAAATTCGGGACCGCGATCAGAAATATTGGAAAATAAACGGGGTGGAAGAACGGATTTTCAAAAACGGCAAAAACATCGGTACACGTCGCAGAACTTTCGAAACGCAGAAAATCTGCGAGTAGAAGCGTCAAAATAGCATCTGGCCATCCCGTGTTTGAACTTTTTCGTATACTTTGATCCAGCTGGGTTTCGACTTTGCGATACCACGACATCCCGGAATTCGAAATTGCGCAAAAACCGATTTCCGCGTGATTGCAAGTTCGATATTGTGGCTTTTTTATTTTCTGCTCATTCTACATTTTCACCCACATCCGAGTCGCGCCCGAAAAAGAACCTTGTTCAAAGCCAAGGGAAATAAAAATGCTGCCGGGAGAAAGGGTGAGGGGGGAATGTAATAAACAGGGAAAAGGAGCTTCGTGCTCGTGTCGTATTACGTGTACGTGAACCCGGAACGACCCGCGAATTTTTTAAGATTCCATTGTTCCTCTGCTTACCGGGTCAGCTGCGACGAGACTTTACTGCCATTTCCTCTTCACTGTTTGGATTTCATTTTATTTTCCTTCCCGCATCCAGCTTTGTTCGTAATTCGTTTATTCGTACGTTTTTTTGCCGCTTGCAATACCGACATTTCTCAGGTATACCGCACAATGGTGGGATTATTTCTCTTGTAGATATTAAAATTTGGCCATGATATGTATAAGTATAATCTAACACACAAGATATCGGACGTAAATTTTGAAAAGCTCGCATTTGAATAATCGGTATAAAATTGCCAATCTACCTGCTATCCGAGGGGTTCGATGCGAAATCCCGTTTCAATCTAAATCCGATTCTACGGCTCGAATTGAACGAGATATTTATCCGGGGTAATTTATTAACTACCCTAATTCGCTATCTAACCTGCGGATTTTCTTTCGGAGATAAATTTTCGAACCTCGCTTTTCGCTCGTTCGTTCGCGTATGTATACCTAACCTAACCCAACCTATATTTCGAACTCGGGTTAGTAATCAAATAGGTATTTTCGGAGGAAAAATCACACACAGCGATCCGTTCGCTCAAGACTCGTCGTTTACGGAACCGATATCTATTCGTTTTCAAAATTTTATTGGAAAAAATCACTTTCCGACAGACGAAAACTATTTTCAAAATATCCGTACTTTTCAGTCAAGTTTTATTATACTTTTTGGTTACCGTTTTGCCAATCGTTTTCTACACAGCTCCACTTGAACGGACATATGCAAGAGTCAATTTTTAAGACGATAAAAAAACACTTTTCAGTATTTTTAATTAAAAATCCGTATCTTTGAAATTTGATTTGATTTTCCTCGCTTCCATCCGCTAGTCAAGTCACAATAAAACATTAAACAAAGCGATCATTTTCTACCCCCTCTTAAAAAAACTGACGATTGCACGCATCGAGCGCACAAATCCCTATTTTCAAATACCAAGAAAATAAACGAAACCCAGGCATTTACTTCCGAGTCAAGAGCTTTTATTCATACACACACACGCAATCCTATAAAAGTTCAAAGAGTGTAACGGAACGTGACGGACGTGGGGTGAAATTTCTTGGTAGTTTCTCATCGGCGTCGTCAAAGGGTCGAAAAGCGTACGGAGAGAAGAGCGTTAACGACTCTCCTATTATGACTTTCAATAATTTAATTACCGTCCCTAAAATACTGCACGCGCCGCTTTTGAAGGTAGGTACTAGGTATTAAAAATACCCCGCTCCTCTCTCTCTCTCTCTCTCTTTCTCTCTCTATCTCTCTCTCTACGCGTGGGAGGTGTTTACGACGTTTCCTACTTTAAACTCGAAGGCGCGGTTAGTGTCTCCGAAGTACCGAGAGGTTGTGGATGTTTCCTAACGCCTTCTCTCTCGTCCCCGAGGCACCGACCATCAGTTTCCAGGTTATCGTTTCGTTTTAATACGTATGCTGCACCAAGAAGCGCGCCGTTTGTTTCGTCAGAACTCGGTAACGCGGCAGGGTCGTTGAAGGGTCGTTCCAAGTTTCGCAGCCGATCGTAAAATTGCACTCCTGCTTTTGCCGGCGAGGAAAATTCGGCGAAGGCTTTCTCGTGTAAATGGGTTACACCTACATACGTATAGTTTATAGTTATGCGTACCGGGAAATACGAGAACTTTCCTATATACAACGGTGCGTGATCTCGAGCTGTTGCCCGTAATAACCGCATCATCGTCGTCCTCATCCTCATCCTCATCCTCGGCCAGGTCGACGAGTTCGCGTTTCGTGACCCGTCGGCTTTCACGTATTATAATTATACCTTATACGTGTCCGGACAAAAAAAAACAAAAAAAAATAAAAAATACGTATGTGATAAAAAGATTCGCGAATTGTGCACGAGGAAATAAGACGACGAGGGGGGTGAAAAGGGGGATACGAAAGACGGCAAAGTCCTCGCCTGGCCGTTGCGTTCGGCTCGTTCGTTAATTATAATAAATTGATCTCAGTCGGCCGACTCTCCTGCTTCAACTGCATCAGCATATTTATTTATTTATATTTATTCATTTATTTATTCATTTGAGCACGCCGGCGGCGATAATTTATGCCAGTCACTGCTGCAGCAGCAGCAGCAGGCGACCCAGCCGAGTAAAGATTAAATGCCAGACAGCGGAAAAAGGGAGGAAAACGAAAATTTCAAATCTAATAAGGGGGGAGAGAAAAAAATTTCATCCACCCGTCGTCGTCGTTCTGCTGGAGAGAGAAAATTCGTAACGAAGTAAATGCGATAATTCCAGCTCCGTGTAATTGCGTTGTACGTTATACGCGGTGTGACTTGTTATTAGAAGCGAAGGTCCTTGGACACACGTTCGTGAACACGTAAAAACGATAGAAGAGTGAATAATAATATGACGGGAAAAGTCTGCGATAAAAGAAAAATCAATTAGATGTTTGTGCGATATTGAATAGCTGCAGCGAGAATGCGCGTAATTCTTCTTATCTGATCGTTGTGGACAAGAAGAAGAGAAAAAAATAATGTAAAAAAAAAAGAAGGGAGGGAAATAGAAAGCACGCCGAAAGAAGAGGCAGAAATTCAATCTAAGAGAGCGATAAATCGAGGCGTATTCTACGCTGAGAAGATCCAAAAAAAGAAAAAAAAAAAAGAAAAAAGAAAATTTGCCATTTACCAAAAGATTCACCAAATAGCGAACACACGAGATAAGAGTCTACCCAACGGCTCATCGATTCTCCGGAGCTTCTCATACTTCTGAAAACGGTCTTTTTACTTCGGACATCGAAGACGATCGAGCTTCGCAAAATTTCGAAACGTCGATAAAAAAAAAAATTGCAAAAACACGCGACGGTGTTGAAGAAATTTCTAAACTTCGTTTCTAATTGTGACAAAAATTAAAAATATTCTGTTTTGGTTGAAAAATGCTTCGTGTGGTTACGACTAATTAATACCTAGTAACTAGCCGAGGCTAATTAACCTAAATTGAGCAACTGGCAAAGGCCCTCGGTTTCAACGGTGAACCTGTAATACAGGTAATCGTATACACGTGTACACATGTGTGCACACGGTGTACGTTGGTTGACCCGATCGCTGTCGGCACAGGGTAAGGCATTTTAGCAACGGGCCAAAGCGGCGCAAGGGCGGTATAATAACCTCTGGTTCGCCAACAATGCGGACGTATTACGTTTGCAAACAGTGCTTGAATATGTATAACACGCGTCTACACGCGCGCGTAGTTACGTATGTGAGAATGATCGATGAACGTGGGCGGCGAACACTTGTTTCGACGATTGACGAAGGAGAAAAAACAACGAGGATGAGGACAAAAAAAAAAAAAAAGTGCCACCTGAAAACGATGACGCGATATCTTGCAAAAATAAAAAAAAGAAAATAAGAGTAAGAAACGGAGAAACAAACCAGCCGAAATAACGGTTTTTTTTTTAAATGAATGAAATAGTAGGAAAAAAAGAGGAAAAGTATAAAAATTTACGAACAAAATGGAAACAGAACGGTGAAAGTAAAAACTTTGTTGGCATTTTTTTTTTCACGATCGAACAAACAAATAAACTTGGAACAACATCATATTTGCCAATTTGGATGGAGGAGGAAAAAGGTATCGGTTTGTCGGTGAAATAGTAAAAATCGTTTCGTTTCCGATAGAACTGGATGTTCAAGTCAAAGGAAGATAGTAATTTTTCATGCTCATCGCATGGTTATAAAATCTTGCAAGTTTTTTTCATCGACCGGTTACGACGATCATCGCGAGAGTTTGTCGGACAGACCGACGTTTTTCTGCAAATCCGTTTCTCGGATTCTAGAGATCCGAAAACGTGAAGATTCGTGGAAAGTTGGAAAAATTAGATTTCTTCCGAAACCAACTACTTGTCCGACATCACCAAAGTCGATGAAAATTAAAATTATCCACATTAATTAATGCGCGAATAAATTGCGTACACGTAATATTAATATTACGTTTACCACCAAATCTTCAAATTTCTTTTCATAGCGTATTATATATATGTTAACGAAAATTCGAACGTCAAAATTTAATCTAAATGCAATCGCGGAAATGCAAGTAAACTTTTATCTACCCCGTGTATTAAAATTTCGAGAAAATAAATATAACCCGGTTACTATACGCATTGTGTAATACGGTACGTTACAGGTAAATTTACAGGACGGGGATGGATTTCGGCGTTTCGTGAAACCGGATATCGTGTACATATATATAATAAATATATATATACATATATATATATGTATAATGTACGTATAACGTATATATACACAACCTGCCCGTAAGGTATAATAATGCAACCTATCGTTCATGGCCGTTGACTGAATTGTGTGTGACGTCAACGGCAGGCAGGCGAGCGAGTCTTGGACCTGATGGGCTCTTAGACGCACAATGGCTTCTGCCGTCGATGTCTTTGCTCGGTTGTCGTCTTTGGATAGAGCTGCCTTTGCCTGCCGTTGTCCCATGTACATCATACGTAATGTATAATAATATATTATTACATACGATAGCCCGTAAGCGTCGGGAGTCGAGGTACGATAACGAAGTAATCGTCACCTCTCCGTCATGCGACCGCTAAAACTTCAAAGACGGTTTGAAGCTCGTTTTTCCATTCGAATAAATCCGCTTTTCAACGCGACTCGCAAAATCGTATAATTTGTTAAAAAAACAAACGTAGATTGTAGACAAGATTTATAAAAAAAAAAAAAAAACAAGAAACATACATATGGAGTATCTTTTTTAAAAACTGGACATTTTTCGTAACGTTGTCACTTGTCAGACCATTCAATTTGTCTCGCATTTTTATTCATCTCGAGTTCGTTTTTTGTCCTCCTCCTTCTTCTTCTTCTTCTTCTTCTTCTTCTCGTGTGTACCGTCTTTCGCTCTTTTTTTTTTCACTCTCTTTTTCTACTGTACCGGCAAATTTATAGCGAGGTAATAGAGGCCAAATTAGAACCACGTGACTGCATCCAGGATCATCCATCTCTCGTGAGGCTAGTAAATAAACCGCCATGGTTGTGTTGCGTGCAGTGACGGGGGGAGGTGGAGATGGTCTGATACGTCTGTCTTGTTGAATTCCATAGTGAGACGAGGGAGCAGCAGCCACTCGTGGTTCCTCGCTAATTGCGCGTGATTTTCCTTAAGCCGAAATGCCCAAAGAATGTGGGTAAAATTTTCTTCCGCCGGCAGAGTCGATTCAGTTATATATATATATATATATATATTAGTTCTCTACAAATAAGTGCACGATTATACTTCTGCCGAGCGTCTGCAGATGTAAAAAAAAATAAAAAAATAAAAATTTTCAACCCCTCAACGTCTCAAAAATAAAATATTATAATTCGCAAAGGGTGAACTGTTCTGATGTCTTATTGTTAGCTCGGTTCACTTGTTGTCGGGTAGAAAAAAAATTTAAAAAAAAAAAAAAAAAATGGCTATTACCGCGGCCAAAGAATAGCCACGGTTAATTAAACGCCGAGTGTATATTAAAGACGGAGCTTTGTAAGCTACGGAGCGAACCATCTGACTTCCGTGACGAGTCTGAAAACGACTTCGGAATATTTTTTTTTTTTTACCCGACTGAAAGGAAAAATAAAAGTTTTATTCTTAAAACGAATTATTTTCCTTAATTTTCTTCTCCTTTTCTTTCACTTATCCACCCCTACCCCCCCCCCCCCCTCCCTTCCTCTGCTACTCGAGAGTTTTTACCGTTTACGCCGAAAAATCCCAACAGCGGTTTCACGGCTGGTGTTTCGTAATGAGGAAACGAGTAGGAAAATAAAATCCCGCTGCTTCGCAGTTTCTATTCTATCGGATGCCGAGAAACTTCCTTATGCCGGATTAATTGTGTTGAGCCTTGAATCATGTAATAGAGAATCGCTCGAGCAGAGACGAAACGAGTGCTTGGCAAGCTCTCTGAAATATGTAAATACAATATATATGTACATTGCATGTCTATATATACATGTATACATAAGCGTTACGTAACGTCATGCGAAATTAATTGGATGAAATTTCTTCTTTCTCTTTTTCTTTTTCTTTTTTTTTTTTTTCCTTTCACCTGCAAACTGAATTAGGCCCAACTTTCTTTCACCCCTTGTGATAAGAGTTAATGCGAGCCGCGAGCCGATTAGCTTATATTTGTTATTTCAAGGTGGAAAGCTCCCGAAAATTCGTCATCAGAATCTCCTGAGACTCAAGCAAGGGTTGAAAAACAAAAATAAGATGAACCAAAATTAACCACACTTTTCAGCTGCGATTCCTTTTGCGTACCTACTGCGAAAAATTTCCACATCCCAGACCCGGAAAAAAAGATATCCATTTCGAATACTGACACAGAAAATTTCGCTCGTTTGAAACGTAATCTTACAAACTTACTGAATTGCCAAATTAGTTATTGAATTTATTTCTTATTGAAAAAAAAAAAACATTACTTTTTTCATACGCACTGAGATTAAAAGATTCGTTAATTTTAACCCCACCCGCCCAACCATCCGCGCAATTTCAACGCGTGTGGATTCTAGTTTGTGCAAACAAATCTGGCCTACGTCTCGGCATGGTCGTTAGTTTATTTTGGTCGTTTCGGTTAAACGGAATTCTTGAAATAGGGGCTCAGCCTCAGCCCGCATTTCTCAACGCTACGCAGTCGTTTTGCCGTCGTCGTCAGGTTTTCGGAAAGCGAAACCATCTGCGCTGTTCGCTTTTAAACGAGGGTTTGTCGACCTTTCGTCATAATTATCATTTCATCTCCAGAATTTCCGGAATCAAGCTTCGGGTCAGTAGACATTGTTTTCAGAGTACACAATAAGCTACACCGTAGCCGAATAAATTTACACTATACGTATAGGTAGATCTCAAGGGTTGATATCAATTCAACGAACGTTCGCCCAGCTGATGGTAGAATCTCGAAAATTTCGCTCTCAACGGATATAATAATCGTAATGATTTCAGTTTTAAAAATCACACAAATAATTTGTGATAAATGAATGAGACTTTATCGAAAGGATGAATAAAAAACCACATGAATTTCAACACTTTCAACATTCTAATTATAAAACCTTTTTCTCGTATTCTTCGTATCTTGCAGTTGATATCGTTCAAATTTCCTCGAAATAACCTTCATTAAACGGTATATAACAAAGTTCGTTTATTAATTCCGAATTTAAACTCTTATCAACGCAATAACAACACTACCAGACATTTTTAAAACTGTTTTTTTCTCTTTGCCCAAATTTCCATTCAAACGTTCCGATCGATCGGTCTTTAAAATACACTCTAATTCGCGAATGTCAACTCCGTATAAAAATCCTTTCCATTTCACCCAAAACCGTTGTCCTCTTCGCCTTCCTTTTCTTTCGTCTCTCCCCATGTAACCTTCGAGCGAATCGAAGTGGCAACTGGAACATCCTTAATGACTGACTACGGCTTAAGGGATCAGGCTAAAGGGATTTCCGGTGAACCGATAAGAATTAAGCTCTCTAAGACGTTCGGATCAACCCCCGTTCTGGCGTATATAATCTTGTACGTACGTATATGCGTGTATATATATAATGGTAAACGGTTGATCAGTGAGGGTTAAACGCTCGTCGAAAAAATATTCGCGTCCCGATCCGTAAGTAATTGGGAAAAATTTACGAAAATTACGAAAATTCCCCCTATCACCCGTAAAAGAAGAAAGAAAGAGAAAAAAAAAAAGACTTCTCGTCCAATTCCTGCTCGTTCTCGGATCTCCTTACACACCGCATGCGTGCATGCATTATATATACGGGGTGGTGTTTGGGGGTGATCGGTTGGCCAACGTTCACCGACCCCGCGACACGACACACGAGCTTCGGGAAAGCGAGAATCGAGGTATTCCGATCGCGTACGAATCAGAATTCCTCCGGCAGTGTCTGACAAGCTACAGCGGCGGGGCAACGCTTGACGTTCAATAGCTCATTACCGGTAGCTCGAACCCACTTCCGGGGGCCTTTTATTCGCCCCCTTCGACTCCACCTGCCTATACAGAGTGGCCGCAGTGTAGCCGAGGGTGTTTAAGGGAGCGTGCCCTTTACACGTGCGATCGGAAACAGTTGGTCGAAAAGAAAACTCCGGTGATACCGATGAAGAGAAATCGCGAACGACGCAGAATCACCGTGCTGAGCTTAGTATTGATTTTCCAGTGAGAAATTGACAATTTTTAATATAAGAAACAATTTCTAATAGACGCGATGAATTGACGATGAGAACGGAACAATCGCGTCGAGAATGGAACGAAAGTAAATCAAGCTGAATTTAATAATTACCACACGTTTGTAATAACTCTCCGATATTATGCGTATACATGATACGGAAAATAATTTAAAA
Organism: Neodiprion fabricii; assembly: GCF_021155785.1. Taxonomy (NCBI): domain Eukaryota; kingdom Metazoa; phylum Arthropoda; class Insecta; order Hymenoptera; family Diprionidae; genus Neodiprion; species Neodiprion fabricii. Next base: position 4,167,768 of record NC_060244.1, read on the forward strand.
CCAAAGCAGTTTATTACCGAAGAAGCACCCGATTATTAATCACTGTAAAAGCAATATCGTTGTTTCAACGCTAATTTCAATTTCAATGGATCGATAAACTCGGCATGACTCATTCGACAAAAACGAACAAATTTCGTTCGTAGTAAATTTCGAACAATTTGTCAATAGTAATCTACAAGGTAACACAATTAACGGGAGTTTTTCTGTGATTTTCTCAAAAATTTTCACGTGAAGTATTCCAGTCGTGTGATAATCTCAGCCTCGTACAGACGGTCTTTTTCATTATCAGTCATCATGGCAAATCATTGTCAGGATTCTAGGTACCGAACTGGGTCCGCGATTTTCGCGACGCAAGATTCGCGGCCCGCCAATCTGCCAATCTGGCGTCGCTGAGTTTGCAGAACAATTCCGCGATTTTCGCGACGCAAGATTCGCGGCCCGCCAATCTGCCAATCTGGCGTCGCTGAGTTTGCAGAACAATTCCGCGATTTTCGCGACGCAAGATTCGCGGCCCGCCAATCTGCCAATCTGGCGTCGCTGAGTTTGCAGAACAATTCCGCGATTTTCGCGACGCAAGATTCGCGGCCCGCCAATCTGCCAATCTGGCGTCGCTGAGTTTGCAGAACAATTCCGCGATTTTCGCGACGCAAGATTCGCGGCCCGCCAATCTGCCAATCTGGCGTCGCTGAGTTTGCAGAACAATTCCGCGGTTTTCGCGACGCAAGATTCGCGGCCCGCCAATCTGCCAATCTGGCGTCGCTGAGTTTGCAGAACAATTCCGCGATTTTCGCGACGCAAGATTCGCGGCCCGCCAATCTGCCAATCTGGCGTCGCTGAGTTTGCAGAACAATTCCGCGATTTTCGCGACGCAAGATTCGCGGCCCGCCAATCTGCCAATCTGGCGTCGCTGAGTTTGCAGAACAATTCCGCGATTTTCGCGACGCAAGATTCGCGGCCCGCCAATCTACCAATCTGGCGTCGCTGAGTTTGCAGAACAATTCTCAGCACGCGAACTGGTCTGAAAGTGAATTGAGGAAGTAACCGATGATACAGGAAGCTTCGTCAAGGAGTATTCTCTAATTCTGATGCGGCGGTAAACATTCTACGCCGAAAATGTCTCATCAGTCCTACCGGGAATATTTATTCTCGTCGTGTGATAATCTCAGCCTCGTACAGACGGTCTTTTTCATTATCAGTCATCATGGCAAATCATTGTCAGGATTCTAGGTACCGAACTGGGTCCGCGATTTTCGCGACGCAAGAATCGCGGCCCGCCAATCTGCCAATCTGGCGTCGCTGAGTTTGCAGAACAATTCCGCGATTTTCGCGACGCAAGATTCGCGGCCCGCCAATCTGCCAATCTGGCGTCGCTGAGTTTGCAGAACAATTCCGCGATTTTCGCGACGCAAGATTCGCGGCCCGCCAATCTGCCAATCTGGCGTCGCTGAGTTTGCAGAACAATTCCGCGATTTTCGCGACGCAAGATTCGCGGCCCGCCAATCTGCCAATCTGGCGTCGCTGAGTTTGCAGAACAATTCCGCGATTTTCGCGACGCAAGATTCGCGGCCCGCCAATCTGCCAATCTGGCGTCGCTGAGTTTGCAGAACAATTCCGCGATTTTCGCGACGCAAGATTCGCGGCCCGCCAATCTGCCAATCTGGCGTCGCTGAGTTTGCAGAACAATTCCGCGATTTTCGCGACGCAAGATTCGCGGCCCGCCAATCTACCAATCTGGCGTCGCTGAGTTTGCAGAACAATTCTCAGCACGCGAACTGGTCTGAAAGTGAATTGAGGAAGTAACCGATGATACAGGAAGCTTCGTCAAGGAGTATTCTCTAATTCTGATGCGGCGGTAAACATTCTACGCCGAAAATGTCTCATCAGTCCTACCGGGAATATTTATTCTCGTCGTGTGATAATCTCAGCCTCGTACAGACGGTCTTTTTCATTATCAGTCATCATGGCAAATCATTGTCAGGATTCTAGGTACCGAACTGGGTCCGCGATTTTCGCGACGCAAGAATCGCGGCCCGCCAATCTGCCAATCTGGCGTCGCTGAGTTTGCAGAACAATTCCGCGATTTTCGCGACGCAAGATTCGCGGCCCGCCAATCTGCCAATCTGGCGTCGCTGAGTTTGCAGAACAATTCCGCGATTTTCGCGACGCAAGATTCGCGGCCCGCCAATCTGCCAATCTGGCGTCGCTGAGTTTGCAGATTAATTTCCGCGATTTTCGCGACGCAAGATTCGCGGCCCGCCAATCTGCCAATCTGGCGTCGCTGAGTTTGCAGAACAATTCCGCGATTTTCGCGACGCAAGATTCGCGGCCCGCCAATCTGCCAATCTGGCGTCGCTGAGTTTGCAGAACAATTCCGCGATTTTCGCGACGCAAGATTCGCGGCCCGCCAATCTGCCAATCTGGCGTCGCTGAGTTTGCAGAACAATTCCGCGATTTTCGCGACGCAAGATTCGCGGCCCGCCAATCTACCAATCTGGCGTCGCTGAGTTTGCAGAACAATTCTCAGCACGCGAACTGGTCTGAAAGTGAATTGAGGAAGTAACCGATGATACAGGAAGCTTCGTCAAGGAGTATTCTCTAATTCTGATGCGGCGGTAAACATTCTACGCCGAAAATGTCTCATCAGTCCTACCGGGAATATTTATTCTCGTCGTGTGATAATCTCAGCCTCGTACAGACGGTCTTTTTCATTATCAGTCATCATGGCAAATCATTGTCAGGATTCTAGGTACCGAACTGGGTCCGCGATTTTCGCGACGCAAGAATCGCGGCCCGCCAATCTGCCAATCTGGCGTCGCTGAGTTTGCAGAACAATTCCGCGATTTTCGCGACGCAAGATTCGCGGCCCGCCAATCTGCCAATCTGGCGTCGCTGAGTTTGCAGAACAATTCCGCGATTTTCGCGACGCAAGATTCGCGGCCCGCCAATCTGCCAATCTGGCGTCGCTGAGTTTGCAGATTAATTTCCGCGATTTTCGCGACGCAAGATTCGCGGCCCGCCAATCTGCCAATCTGGCGTCGCTGAGTTTGCAGAACAATTCCGCGATTTTCGCGACGCAAGATTCGCGGCCCGCCAATCTGCCAATCTGGCGTCGCTGAGTTTGCAGAACAATTCCGCGATTTTCGCGACGCAAGATTCGCGGCCCGCCAATCTGCCAATCTGGCGTCGCTGAGTTTGCAGAACAATTCCGCGATTTTCGCGACGCAAGATTCGCGGCCCGCCAATCTACCAATCTGGCGTCGCTGAGTTTGCAGAACAATTCTCAGCACGCGAACTGGTCTGAAAGTGAATTGAGGAAGTAACCGATGATACAGGAAGCTTCGTCAAGGAGTATTCTCTAATTCTGATGCGGCGGTAAACATTCTACGCCGAAAATGTCTCATCAGTCCTACCGGGAATATTTATTCTCGTCGTGTGATAATCTCAGCCTCGTACAGACGGTCTTTTTCATTATCAGTCATCATGGCAAATCATTGTCAGGATTCTAGGTACCGAACTGGGTCCGCGATTTTCGCGACGCAAGAATCGCGGCCCGCCAATCTGCCAATCTGGCGTCGCTGAGTTTGCAGAACAATTCCGCGATTTTCGCGACGCAAGATTCGCGGCCCGCCAATCTGCCAATCTGGCGTCGCTGAGTTTGCAGAACAATTCCGCGATTTTCGCGACGCAAGATTCGCGGCCCGCCAATCTGCCAATCTGGCGTCGCTGAGTTTGCAGATTAATTTCCGCGATTTTCGCGACGCAAGATTCGCGGCCCGCCAATCTGCCAATCTGGCGTCGCTGAGTTTGCAGAACAATTCCGCGATTTTCGCGACGCAAGATTCGCGGCCCGCCAATCTGCCAATCTGGCGTCGCTGAGTTTGCAGAACAATTCCGCGATTTTCGCGACGCAAGATTCGCGGCCCGCCAATCTGCCAATCTGGCGTCGCTGAGTTTGCAGAACAATTCCGCGATTTTCGCGACGCAAGATTCGCGGCCCGCCAATCTACCAATCTGGCGTCGCTGAGTTTGCAGAACAATTCTCAGCACGCGAACTGGTCTGAAAGTGAATTGAGGAAGTAACCGATGATACAGGAAGCTTCGTCAAGGAGTATTCTCTAATTCTGATGCGGCGGTAAACATTCTACGCCGAAAATGTCTCATCAGTCCTACCGGGAATATTTATTCTCGTCGTGTGATAATCTCAGCCTCGTACAGACGGTCTTTTTCATTATCAGTCATCATGGCAAATCATTGTCAGGATTCTAGGTACCGAACTGGGTCCGCGATTTTCGCGACGCAAGAATCGCGGCCCGCCAATCTGCCAATCTGGCGTCGCTGAGTTTGCAGAACAATTCCGCGATTTTCGCGACGCAAGATTCGCGGCCCGCCAATCTGCCAATCTGGCGTCGCTGAGTTTGCAGAACAATTCCGCGATTTTCGCGACGCAAGATTCGCGGCCCGCCAATCTGCCAATCTGGCGTCGCTGAGTTTGCAGATTAATTTCCGCGATTTTCGCGACGCAAGATTCGCGGCCCGCCAATCTGCCAATCTGGCGTCGCTGAGTTTGCAGAACAATTCCGCGATTTTCGCGACGCAAGATTCGCGGCCCGCCAATCTGCCAATCTGGCGTCGCTGAGTTTGCAGAACAATTCCGCGGTTTTCGCGACGCAAGATTCGCGGCCCGCCAATCTGCCAATCTGGCGTCGCTGAGTTTGCAGAACAATTCCGCGATTTTCGCGACGCAAGATTCGCGGCCCGCCAATCTGCCAATCTGGCGTCGCTGAGTTTGCAGAACAATTCCGCGGTTTTCGCGACGCAAGATTCGCGGCCCGCCAATCTGCCAATCTGGCGTCGCTGAGTTTGCAGAACAATTCCGCGATTTTCGCGACGCAAGATTCGCGGCCCGCCAATCTGCCAATCTGGCGTCGCTGAGTTTGCAGAACAATTCCGCGATTTTCGCGACGCAAGATTCGCGGCCCGCCAATCTGCCAATCTGGCGTCGCTGAGTTTGCAGAACAATTCCGCGATTTTCGCGACGCAAGATTCGCGGCCCGCCAATCTACCAATCTGGCGTCGCTGAGTTTGCAGAACAATTCTCAGCACGCGAACTGGTCTGAAAGTGAATTGAGGAAGTAACCGATGATACAGGAAGCTTCGTCAAGGAGTATTCTCTAATTCTGATGCGGCGGTAAACATTCTACGCCGAAAATGTCTCATCAGTCCTACCGGGAATATTTATTCTCGTCGTGTGATAATCTCAGCCTCGTACAGACGGTCTTTTTCATTATCAGTCATCATGGCAAATCATTGTCAGGATTCTAGGTACCGAACTGGGTCCGCGATTTTCGCGACGCAAGAATCGCGGCCCGCCAATCTGCCAATCTGGCGTCGCTGAGTTTGCAGAACAATTCCGCGATTTTCGCGACGCAAGATTCGCGGCCCGCCAATCTGCCAATCTGGCGTCGCTGAGTTTGCAGATTAATTTCCGCGATTTTCGCGACGCAAGATTCGCGGCCCGCCAATCTGCCAATCTGGCGTCGCTGAGTTTGCAGAACAATTCTCAGCACGCGAACTGGTCTGAAAGTGAATTGAGGAAGTAACCGATGATACAGGAAGCTTCGTCAAGGAGTATTCTCTAATTCTGATGCGGCGGTAAACATTCTACGCCGAAAATGTCTCATCAGTCCTACCGGGAATATTTATTCTCGTCGTATGATAATCTCAACCTCGTACAGACGGTTTTCATCATCATCAGTCATCATGGCAAATCATTGTCAGGCTTCTAGGATTGATAAACTTGGCATGACTCATTCGACAAAAACGAACAAATTTCGTTCGTAGTAAATTTCGAACAATTTGTCAATAGTAATCTACAAGGTAACACAATTAACGGGATTTTTTCTGTGATTTTCTCAAAAATTTTTACGTGAACGACAAAGAAAAAAAAAAAAAAAAAACAAAAAAAAAGTAACTTCAATTCACCAACAACCGAAGATAACATTTTTCGTTTTACCTCCGATAATAACGTATCTAGTTAAATATTTTGCACTTCAAGAAAAGAAATTCTTCAAACAACATTCAACTTAATCAATTTCCACAGCAGTTTTTCATCTAAAATCTTTGTATGTATCTATATTCTTATTCGTTCATCAATCGGTCAGAAACCGGTGATTCACGCGTTAGGTTTTTGACTTATAAGCGTTCAAATCGTCACACACGGAAGTTGGACAAGGGTCAAGAAAGGATGCGATGGAAGGAGGTCAACGGGCAATTTTCGAGTGGATGCGCGAGCATGCAAGACTTGCTTCTATTTTCCGAGACACTCGGCTCTATCCAAACACTCTGAACTAACAAACTCGGCGTTCTGCTGCAAGTGTATCCACATCCACATCCACATCCGAATCCAGCTTCCAGACCTCTCTCTCTCTCTCTCTCTCTCTCTCTCTTTCTCTCATCCTCTACCATTTTCCCCGTACTTCCGTTTCCCGCTTTTCCTACGCCTTTCTCTCGATCCCGCGTTTCCATTCCAGGACCCTCAACGAACGAAGAAATAAATAAGACCGCTGAAGACGTAGCTGCTGAATTAGACGGTTTCTCTCCCGGCTTTTTACATTCGGCGAAAAAACATGACGAAGAACGCCGGTTATTTACGTATTTTTATTCATCCCAGCCACGGTTTCTTCTTTCTCCCACACTTCTCTCCGCCGTTTTTACTCGCGCAGAATTCTTATACACACGTACAACGTATGCATGTATAAAACACACCCGTACACCCACGTCTACAGCAGCCAGAGACTCGACCGCGACTCGAGGAAAAACCAAGGTGCTACCCTAATTGCTCGCATCCCTCGAGGTACGTCAGAGACCCATAAGTCTCTTATGGCTATGTATGCCCGAGTGCCATGTGAAAGTATACGAAAGTCGGTACTGGCATCCGGCCAAATATACGCCACTTTTTATTCACCCGCTTTCTCCATTTACGCGTACAATGTAATAAAAATAGATACAGATACCGCATGATTTATAATGAGAAAAATATCGCGTCTAATATCCGTCCTTTTGACGGAGTAACGTAACACATGTGCGTGTATTGTGTTAAAAAAAATCAGAGTACGAATTTTTGTACGACCAAAAATTGACGTCCCTTTATTTTAACTTTCTGGTTTTCCTTATTTTTTATACCATTATGCATGCGAATGCGTAAACACGGAATATTGCGGAGGAAATTTACACGCTGTTCGTGCATGACTAGAATTTCGTGGCACGGGTATAATATTTTAAGAAAGACCCAATGTGACAACTATTTGACGTATATTCAATACTATCTCGACGCGTGTTCTCGACGAATATCTTCGAGACGTTTCAGATGTTTGGAAATATTTTTCCAACCAGCGAATTCGGATCAGTACCTACCGTTGATCCATCGACGATACGTGCCTTAGATGTAAAATTCGACGTAAAATAACAAGAAAATAAAACAAATTCGGACGAATTTTTCAACACGTCGTGGACGTCTTAGACAATTTTCGCGATATGATCAACGATATCGTGGTGTTTTGGAAAATTATTAAATCAATTCGAAAGGTGTAATCTATGAAATATATACATAGTGGAGAGATCTGTGTTTACACATCATATATATATACATATATATATACCATAGAGTATTAGTGTAATCTAATAACGAAGGAATCCTTGACAAGGTTGGAATCCCGAGTGGGCATAAAAATACCGTCGTTTTATCTGCGTCGTAAAGCACGCCTTATACTTTATAGTATGTCGGTTGCAAAAAGGTTAGGGAGCGGAGAGCGAAGAGAAAGAGAGAGAGAGAGAGAGAGAGAGAGAGAAGGTAAAGTCGAGGGAAAGATATGAAACGAAAGTGAGTTGGATAGAGGCAGATATAGGAAACTGGAAAAGAAGCGGGCGCTTGTGCGTTTCCAGCATCCTTCGAAAATTAAATTATTGCACAGGTAGGCGTGTTCGGAATAAATTTCCTACCAGACTCGAGAGAAAATTTTCTTTTCTGCATTTTCCTTACGTTTTTCATTTTTTTTTTCTTTTTTTTTTCTTTTTGAACGAGTTTCGAGAAAAAGTTCAAAATGAATGTAATTCCCGTGAGGTGTCCTCCTTATTTTTTCATGTTTTGTAAAAAGAAACTCACATACGTTCAAGTGCTTATGCGATTATAAAATCCGAAATTATGAAGAACATGTACGTATTAAATATTGTGTACGTACAACGGCCATACGCAGCTGTATTTCCTTTTCATTGCCGGAGAAACGAACAAATGCAGACGAAGAAGAAGAAGAAGAAGAAGAACAAGAAAGCAAAAAAAAATAAAATAAAATGGTTGGACGAAAGTGGTTAAAAAAAAAAAAATGTGAGCGCAAAGAAAAAAAGCGTAACAACTCCGCGAAACTACCGTCCATTCGCAGTTTCGGTTTTTCCCCCCTCTTTTTTATAGACGCTCGTATATTCCATCAGGCGCCTTCGTAAAATATCTATTATTTCGCATACAGCTAGATGTATACTGGCGCTCGTAAATCTCAGGGCAAATATCACCGAAAACATGAACTAGGTGGTGACCCAGCATCACCCAGGTGAATGGTGTGCATGTAAGGGGAATAAGAAGAAGTAGAGTAAAAGACGAAAATGAAAAACAAGGGGACGAGAAACTAAAAAATGACAGCAAAATGATTCGTAGGACATTACATCAGGGTGAAACCGACGTAATTGTACGCGCCTTTTTCCAACAAAATACCGTAGCCGGAATTAAGACTCAAGAATTAAGGGAAAAAAGCTCTCGAGCTTAAGAGCAAAATATGGATAATATATGTATATTAGAGCGGCCCGCAAGAAAAAAATTTTTTTTTTTTTGCGGATCTGAAAAGTTGAGTCGTGTGCCAAAACAAATTCCTGTGGAAGGAGAGCCTTGTAGATCAATTTCAAAAGATCACTCACGCGGATGTGGGTTCAAAAACTTGAAGTGGTCAAAATATTGGGAATGGCCGATACATCGAAATTTTAAACATGCGAAAATAAAATAACAAAAAATGAATTATGCGAAATCCTGATTTTCGAAAGTGTCACTGATTAGATTGACTACTAAATTTCTTTTACGGGTCGTTAATTCCCAACGTATACTTTCCACCCCTGGAATCGATAGACAATGACGAAAAAACGGTGCCTGAATTATTTCAGAATTTTACCTCGATTTGGAAAGGGTGCCAAAATGAATCTCATATCACTCTAAATTTATCTCGCGTCTTGATAGTGCTACGAAATAAAATGAATGGATTTAATAATTCCGCTATACGTTTGTGTATTTTATACACAACTATACGCTGCAGCTTTAAAGCATTCTCGATGAAGAAAGCATTCCTAGTCTGCGAGATGAGCGACGGTTTGTTAATTCGTTTCGTGTCTCTCTTTCTCTCATCATAAAACTTCCAAAAATATACATATATATAAAAAAAAAAAAACGTTCACCTTGTAACGTCGCGTTTCGTTCGGACGATTTCTGCCGTTCTTAGCAACCCTCTGGAAACGGTACGGAAAGAGAACTCGGGAAGCCAGGATGGCCGTTTACTACTCTCGCGGGACTCGATGGTTTGGGGGGAGGGGAAACCACATCCTCGACCAACTGTGTACAAGGATACGCACTACCCTACACCTTTTGTTTCACCGCGAAAGAAGAGAACAACGGTCGAATTAAAAAAAGAAAAGTTGAGGGAAAAAAAAAATAAAACATTAGAAACAAAAACACTGTGCAACTCCGACTTGGCGTGTTTTTTTTTTTTTTCTATCGACGCTCCTGCAAAAGCTTAATACAACGTCGTCAGCTTCAACCTGTATTTTCGGCTGGAATGAGCTTGAACTGCGAAATCGTGGCGATAGAATGATCGGAGCGCGAGTGTAAGATCGTTGAAACGCTGTTCAATTGTAACTAAAAAAAAATTGAACTAATCGCTACGTATCGGCAGGTTCGCTGTATATTTGTATTATTTTTTAAATTTCTGTTAGCATATCGCGTGTAACTGCAAATGCGTGAAATAATATGTTTTTTGAATCAGGATTATTATATACACGAGATGCGAGGCAGGGATGAACGTTTACTCGAGAACACACAGCGGCACAAAGGCATGGAGAGACTAACTCGCGCAAGATATGTATATATATATATATATATATATAACACACGACGTATCTCGGCGGATATTTGGAGGTTGAGGCGGATCCGACAGCGAACAGAGAGTTGAAACTGTAAACGGAGATACGTACGTAGTCTCACACCGCGGAGCGGAGTAAACGATTACTGAAACGGCGTCGGCGTTGGCTGAAACCCCTTACTAGCTACGCCTGACAAGTCAAACTTCGGTGGGAGCCAATTCCAGGCGTCGCTTATTGCTAGTATTGCCTCTTCGGTTTCGGGTTTCCACCTCACCTGTCCCTGCGAGATACGGTGGTTAACCCATTCGGTCAACTTTTAGAACTAGGTGTTATTCCGTGGTTTTTGGGGTCGATGATTGCGAATCTGAAATTTTGATTTTGAAAATCCAAGATGGTGGATCCAATATGGTCGACGAAGATTTCGAATTTCATCGAATACGGTCAAGAAAGTTTACGCAGGGCTTTTCGGGGTCGCTCAATTTTCGATATCTGATTTCAGATTCGTAATCAGTGTTCCCAAAAACTTACAAGTTTATGTCAAACACGTACACGTGTAGAGGGGTAACTTTCTAGGAAATTAATGATTTCTTCAATTTTCACGATATTTTACAATCAATTTGTTTCTAACAATAACAACTCAAATTATATCGCGATAATTACTTTCGAGTATTGAAAACCTGTTGGTACACTATCAGAAGTAGCAAAAAAAAACCTCAAGAAAATATACAAAAAAATGATTATAACATACGTCTCAAAGGGTTAAGACGAGTTTATCACCCCGAAAATTCTGACACCCGTCACTCGACATTTACATCACGAATGAAAAAAAAAAAAGTAAAGTTGTAGACCTATAATTGTAATCAATGTAAGAGGAAAGACGAAATATCCTCGGGATCAATCCTTCAGGATCCGTGCGCTGTTTCACCACCGTGATTAATCGCTGCCGGTTGAACCCACGAATTGAGAAACCGGTGACAAGGGATGGTGAAAATCGTGCATCCCGAACACGAAACTATTCGCAAAATCGCGAAAGCCTGCTGCAGAGTGTGCAGGTTGAAACGCGGCGGAACAATGCGCGTATGGCTAGAGAAAGGCGATTTGTATGTAGACCTAAAACCAGCGCCGTGTACCTGTCCTGGTGAAACATCACTCCCGAGGTATATACAGGTAGAGAAGGACCAACCCCTGATTTTCAATGGAACTGGGGTGAATCCGCGCGTCGAGTAAATTGAAACTTGGAAACGATTGTCAAACGAACGCGAAGTCAGAGCTTACCGAAATTTACCGATTTTCCGATATTCGACGACCGTATTGGTAAAAAAAAATCTGATCATCGGGAGAAAATCCGTTGCGACGAGGTATCTTCCCTAATTTGTACACGCACTGAGAAAAATGTCATTTGTTACGGTAACTAGAAAAATTGAGTAAAACGGGTATCGTTGAAAAAAAACTGTTTGAATTACGAAAAACGAGATATGGTCGATCCTTTTTTGGCAATTGCAACGCAAAATCAGTTTCTGAGGTTTACTCTACTTTTTTAGTTAAAAAAGGCTTTAACGTCAATTCATTCTTGCACGAGCATTAAATTTTCGCAACGGTTGCGAGAAGGTATAGCAACAGTGATCGTAACGAGAAATAATAGCAACGGATACTAGACTTTCCGGTAACAGCTAGAAAACCTAGAACTATATTTATCGATTGTGGTAAAAAATGAAAATAGTCAAGAACCGAATGGTAACCGGAACTAAAAATTTCTCTCAGTTTACCCACAAGCCCGAAATAAAGCTAACTCGAGAGGCTTGAAATTAGCGAGAATCGATGACGCTGCTCTATGCAGAAGACCGGAGAATGTAATACATTCACGCAGAATATTATACGTCGGAGATACAATTACGAAGCAAATGAAGGGAGAACCCCAATAAAGTCTCAAAGCAACTCAAACATGCGATCATATTGCGATAAATTTCTATTCGGGGAACAAATGATCGAGGGAATAGACCCTAAGATTTTGGCTGTTTGAAGAAATTTTAAATTTTCGAAAATCGTAAGCTGCGCGTATATACGTAATACGTGTAATATTTCCGCGATGCGCAAGCTTCGGGACAAGGTAATAAATACCTTGCATTCTAAATTGGCAAAAGAACGAGTGAGCTTCTCGTTTGTAGCGTTGATCGACGAGGATCAAGGAAGAATTCGTACCTGCAAATTTATATAAAACGCGGTAATACTGCAGATCCGAAGTACTTTCCACGAACACTGCGGGGGAGTGAGCGGAAGGGTTTCACACCCCTCGGTTTACTTTCTGTCTCTGATTGTGAGACATGTCAGCCTCAGCCCTCTCTCTTTCTCAGCACTTCGGAAGGACTTTTTCGCTTCTGAATTTTCGCGAGACTGACCAAATTTTCACCGCTCTGCGTGATAGCTGAATCATAATTTTCTTAATCTCTAAATTCTCATATTTCTCTTAATTCAACTCTACCTGTTATCTCTAACTCTAATTATTTTTTATTCTTTTTTGTTTTGTATCTCATCCCTTGTCTTTTCTATCTCTTCTAATTCTTCTTCTATCTCTGTTTTTTTTTTCTTTTTATCAATTGTGACAATTCTTTTCATTTTCTTTTCATAAATTATCAATCTATCTATCTATCTATTTATCTCTCTCTCCCTCCCTCTCTCTGTTTTCCTCTTTCTCTCGTAGGAATACAGGCAGATAAGGCTCGCTCGACCGAACGGAGGCAAGCATTCAATTCCAATTAGAGAGAGTTCTTCTCTCCTCTCCTCTCCTCTCCCATCGTTCGCCCGCCCGCTCGCGCCGCGTTTTACCGACTTGCCAAATTTCTCCTCATATTATAATTAAATTTAGGTGAGAGTTCATTGGCACCGCGGGGCGGCAATCAACCCATGCGATGTTGTAATTGAACCGCTTTCATCGACGCTAAAATATCATTCTACGTTGCTCCTCCCTCCCGACTGCTGATCCGTTTAAAACTTGCCAGACGCTCCTCGCTGCCCAGCAGCAGACTTCGTACATCCGTACCCTACAATTTCCAACATTGCAGCAAAAAAAAATTAATAAAAAGAAAATAAAAAAGAGACCCCCCATACTAGCTTTTGTAACATAATACAGAATACAAGTTCGTGGACGTATACGATATCCCTCCCCCTTCCTCCCTCCCTCCCTCCCACCCAATCAACCTGAAACAATTAAAAACAATTGCCATATTTTTTCAAATTTTCCGGGTGAATTTAGCTATATGTTTAAAATACACGTGTTTCGGACACATTCTCAGCGTGTATAATATTTTATTGTGAGAGTAATTATGTTGAGAGAAAAAAAAATCGACAACTGCGAGGTTTTGCCGAGTACCTGTTGGTGCTAATAACTGGGAAAAAAATTCACATTGTCGTATCAGGCAATCTAGACGAATCGACCAAACCCTCGAAATCTGACTTATTTTTCATTTAGAGAAAGTGCAATCCGTCTAGATTCTCTGGTACGATGATGCGAATTTTATCTCAGATATAAATAGCGCTAATGTCCACTAAAACCTCTCGGTTACACGTTATTTTTTAACCATTATTACTATTTTATTTGAGGTCGATTTGGGGAACGGCCCGAAAAAAAATTCTACAAAATCGTAAACGAGGATCATCCTGATGTAATATATTATCTCGATTAGATGTATGATCAAAAATTTGAAAACTTGCCTCGGGCGAACGGATCGTCAATTTTTGAGCAATCATTTTGCAGCGCGAATTTGTTCAAGTCGAGAGAACTTTTCGTCGGGTGAAAAAAAAAAAATAAAAACCAAAAAGAAAGGAATAAAAAGTTGTTGTCTGGTCTGTATAATTGTAGCTGGCAGCCCCGTGTTCGCAGAGACAAAGTTAATTCGCACGCACCAATTTTCTCACTCGCTCATATGCATACATACAACATAGAGTTGCATCGTTACAGTACCTACGGCTCAATTTTCTTTTTCTGACAAAATTAAATTCCCTCCAACGCTCGTCGCTTGTATCACACACACGTATTACGTATGCGGGTGGAAAAAAAATGACAGGGGGATAATTTTATTTTTCATTCATTCTTTGTTAACGTGGAAAATTCACAGGGTTAGCAAAAATGCAACGTCCGATCATCGCCCACTCGTATAATAAAACACGCAAACAAGAGTCGATGAATATATCGCTTAGCCACTTTGTATAATCATTCAAGTTCTGCAATTGATTTGGGTACCGACAATATAATCGAAATATAGATGCAAAGGGATAGACCGGCAAAGCTCGCTTCAACTTGCAGTGCAAATGGATTCAAAGCTCGATAATTGAACTCCAGGGCGATTATTGAACAGGGATTCTCCACATTCTAACTACTGAAACCCGTAGGGAGGACTTATACAAATCCCTCGCGTAACTCCAACTTGAACTTTGCTTCGTTCACTCATTTTATACGTAATTTGTGATAAAATATTTCAGGCTCGATACCACGCGCCGTATAATAAGAACCAATATACATATATAAATTCATTATTCAAACTGCATACATGTAGAACCATCCCCATCTTAATTTCCAGTAAATCGTACCATCGACAACAAATTAGTCGAACGTTTTGAATCCAGTAAAACGAGTCAAGTACCGAATAACAAAATCCCTGCATCGTATGAAAAAGCGTCAAAGGGCGATCCAAATTTCTTTGCAAAGGGTTCGTTCGCGGCGAGGGTGAAGAATATGGAAAATCCCTAAGCCGCCCCTCATTTCGGCCAGGATTCAGGAGCTATCTGAACCCGTGACGTCACGCCGAGGATTACTGGATTACCCTGGTGCTAACTATCGCCGCGAGTGAGTTAGTGCCTAGTAAAACCGCGCTGAGTGAAGGGGAGATATCCAAAACCAACCGCGGCTGATAGCTAACTGCCCTCTGATTTCCACCCCCTCGAAGCAAGCCGCTTCTTCACCCTCTTCGAGCTGCTGCTGCTGCTGCAGGGAAACGCGTAAAACAGAGGGGGGAGTGTTAAGGGGAGATCTATGTCTCCCGCTATTAAATGCCTCTGGTTACGTTTTGTGCCTTTGCATGTATATATATACATATATATATATATAGTACAATGTAGATGAACGTTATAAATGCCTGTTTGTATCCGAGTGACAGTCCCATTGTCGCGAGAGTATCAGCGACAACTAATTTCGACGATTTATCATACATGTATACGTATGTACGTATAATTTATCGTATATGTATATTGTTGCAAAGGGTGAAATCAGCCCCTTTCTAATGATCTGGTACAGTAATCATAGATAAAAAAAACACGTAAGATGTCTCGTATGTTATAAAATGAACAAGATTGCTGCGTCGATCAACAATTATTGTAAAAACAATCCTGTTTCAGGTTTTAAACCAATCGACACGTATCGCTGTTAAACGCACATTTCCCATATTTTAATTTCTACCTTCCTTGGTCACTTCTGTAACGCTCAACGAACCCATATGAGACTTTTTTGACAATATACATTATTCACGTTTGATTCCCTCGTTTTTGTGGTAATATAACACCCTGAGCAGCCTTATTCGCTAATGATATATTCTAACATCCCATGCATGGATTCGCGCAATTTGTCATCATCGCCGTGGTTGGAATCCAGATTTGTGAAAAAGAGAGCAAAAAAAAAAACTCTTAACTCTTCCGGCCATCTCTGAATTTTTTCTCCTTCTTCTTATTCGTTTTTTTTTTTTTCTTATTCATCTTATCACATTCGTCGCTCTTACGCCGTTAATGGATTAACCCCGCAGACGCTGCACGCGGATTATACCTTATCGAATAAAGATTAAACCAAGTTTTATTACACGGACCTCGGCGCTCTCTCCATAAAGTCGATCTGATTTTATTTTTTTTGAATCTCCGTTTTTTCACAATTCCCTAAAATTGGATCCTTAAAATCCAATTTACGTTGTATAAAAACGACAATTTTCCAAACGGAATCTGCTCTAAGTTTAAAATAATAATAATAAAAATAGGAATAGTATTATACAACAATATACAACCACTCCGTGTGCGCGTGCGCATTATTTATGTATAATGGGTATCCTGACTGAGAAATGAAGAGAGTTTGCGGAGCGGGTCGCTGAAGACTTCGCTTCGTCACGCGAAGACAGTTTGTCTCTTGCGTCTCCTCGTCGTTTGCTCGAAATACGAATTTTACGCACATACATATACATTATACATATATACATATGTATATATATATGTATGTGTACATGAAGTTACGTTAGAATCCGCGGAACTCATTGCCGCTAGGCATCAGCTGTTTCCGTACACTGCTTATAATATCTCGTCATTCTGACGGTTTGTTATAACAATAGAACAAGGCTCTAAGAAACACGACATATTTCGAAATTAAACTTACGGAAGATATATCTGATATATACCTATACATATATATGATCATGTTGATACCATGTATATAAATATGTATGTTTCCGAATTTTTGCACAGCTGTAAAATATCAGAACAAAATTTAAATTTCTTGAATGGTAGCGAAATGAAGTTCATTTTCGAGAAAAAAAAAAAAAAAAAAAAAAACATACAAATGGGGAATACCGTAAAGCGAAAAATTTAATTATCAAAACCCCCGCAATGTAAATTTAAATGATCGATCTTCACCTGTTGTAATTTTTTTTCCCCTTCGCCCACGCTGCAAAAGAATATACCAAAAAGGCATGCAAGTCAAGAATTTGAATATCTTGTTCCGAGGTTGTCGGCTTTTTTGTAAAACTTTAAAAAAAAAAGAAACGAAATAGAGAGATAAGAAAATTTTACCGGCAAAATCTATTCGAGAACACTGCAAGGTAATATAAAAAAAAATACGCACGCAAACACACGCGCACACACTTGGAGTAACCACGGAAAAAGCGAATTACTTCGCAAATATTTCATCTCATTCCCAGAGTACGATAAAAAAAAAATACAACCGTCGGCGATGCTACGATAAGGATAAAAAAAAAAAAAAGAAAAGAAAGTTCCCTCCGATACTTCACCTGGAAATAATTTCTTACATGCATCGATCGAAGCAAAAGTTTGAAAAATTCTCGTTCAGAAATTCTTATTTCACATTTTAGTAAACACCCCGTAAATTTATAATGAAAATATATTATCGTTGTAAATGCGGTAGCATGGAACAATTCAAACTGTCTCCTAAAATACGTTTAACTTAAAAAGTTCTAGCATCAAGTAGTAGAAACATACAAGCAGCACGGTTGAAACGACAATAGTAACAGGATTTTTCACAATGATAAAAATACCTGAAAGTTGTAAAGAAAATTCCGCGCCTTATATACAATGCACGCCTCGTCGCGTGACAATATTTAAGGCTTGTGCTATGTACGAGGTATAATAATATACATATATAATACACGCCACAGTCAGATACGAGCGTACATTTTTACCGCTGTTAAGTTCCCGTTCGTTGTTTCTGGTTTTTCAATTTCTTTTTTTTTGTTTTTTGTGTTTTTTTTATTTTTTTTTTTATTCTCTTTCCTTTTCTTTCCTCTCTTCTATTTCGAGCTCACACTTTGCATTTTCTTTACAATAAACAACGGAGAACCGCGTATGCTGGAATAAGCAGATCTGTATACATGTAATTTCGCATTAACACCGTAGGTATGCAGTCGAATGGAGATTAAAACAACGCGTGTTTGCAACCCGGTGTTATAACAAGATATGTACATTTACAGTGTTTCCGAAATACACATTGTTGTTATAAACGCGTACATTTTCAACGATGCTTTTACCCAATGAAATTATTAATTAATAAAATAGCCTGCCGTTATCCACGCTGGAATAATAATCCCGGGGTGGTTGAAAATAAATAAAAAAAATTGTGTTTTTTTTTTTTTTTTTATACCGCAACGAATATCGAACAAAAAACGTACAGAATCGTCGTACCAATTGCAATTTCGTTATATAAATATACACGATGTGTTACAAAATTTATGAATAATACAGAGTTTAATGTTTATCGCGACCTGCGTATCAATTCCTGCGTAATCAATGTAAGGCTTTCATCTACCGCGGTATTTTGTTATTAAAAAACAAAGGGCAAATTTTTTCCTCTCTTCAAACATTATCAAACCCTCGGGTAAAATTTTCAATTTCTCATTCTAAATACTGTAATAATACGATACATGCATTAAGAGCGTGCAGGGGCTTGTTTCAAATCGTTTACACGATTGGATCATTTTTAGCCCCAAAACCACGAAAATAACTCTATACACATACACACATATATGTGTATACGTTTGCGCGTATCGAATGATAAAAAACGAGTAAGCGGGAATACGAATGTCGAATATTTTGAGAACATTTGCTTAATTCGTTGAATATGAATCGCCATTTATGTTCCTTTAATAAGCAAATTATTTATCGCTTCATCAGCTCGGGAAAGCTGTAACGAATGAACCGCGATATTTTTCTCTCGTTTCTTTCTTTTCACCTCCATTCAAACTCTTCGTTTGGTACGTTTAATTTTTCTTTTTTTTTCTTTTATTGTTCTTTTATTTCTTTTTACGTTTACCGAAAGGCTGCGCACAAGTCAAAGGGCTTCGTTTACGTCAAATATTATACCGCCGCGTATTGTTTCAACGCTATTGTTATCCGGGTCGAAGTTTTATGTACCTAAAATTATTAGTTTCTCTCCTTGGAGCAGCAGCCTTCAATCTACAACCGCAGCTTCGTCGTCTTTTTCGTTACTTCTTCTTCTTCTTCTGCTTCTCATTCAAGTCACGAACAAAAAATTCTTTTGTCGTATTTATGTTATTTAATTTCGTTTCGTTTTTCTTTTCATTTTTTTTTTTTTTATTTTACTTTTTTTTTCATTTTCTTGCTCTCCGTCTTTCTTTAATTTCACCACAAACCGTCTCACTTTCACTTACGTAAAAAGCCTGGACGGAAAAAAAAATGCGAACAAAAATATCGCGTTCCTTGTTTTTCTCCGGTGTGGGTAGAGAAAAAAAATCAATGAATAAAATGAACCATTCATTCGTATCTTCTCAGTCGAAGAGCGTACAGGCGAAAAATGCGGAGTAAACTAATTGTGAATCGTTGATCGAACGATCAGTGTTATATACGGGATCGGTGGAGGGAGATGAGATAAGGGATAGCAAGTCATTAGGAGTGGGCTTAATTAATTTTCTTCCAAGAAAACCGAGCCGGCATCGATATTCGATCGAGACCTGAGACTCGACACCTTAATTAGTCCGAAGTAACTGACAAGGAGGAAGGCTTCGCTCGTCTTTGCAGAAATAAAAAAAAAAAACATATATATCGCAAGAAAAGCGTAAAGGGAGAAGAAAAAAAATCCCGCGTTAATTTATCCGAAATCCTTTGAATAATAATCCCGAATCCTCCGTAAATACGGCCCGCTAAACTTTTCAAGGTATGCGTGAGGACGGTGGTTAACGGTTTGAAATTTTCTAACGAGTTTACAGCGACAAACTATATTCAACAATAATTAATACCGTCAAGAATCTTGGATATAATAACGACCGAAATACATGAAAGTTAAGTGACAATCTCGGGGAACTGAAACGGTGTTGACTTGAAACCCTTAACAGCCAGCTATTAAAACGTATAATTCCGCGACTCGGAGAACACGAAACCAAAGTATTTGGATTATATGGAACGTATATGTATATATATATACATCGGTAACAAGAAGTTTAACGATCGGCAATCAAAGTTCGATCATTCCGTGTCTTATCATCTATAACACAAGTTGTTAAATACGGTGGTCGTAAAAATCAACGTTTCGAAAAAACGTTTTAAAAAACGTCAAATTTTCAAGCCATAATCACGTTCGATTTTTCACTTCGACAAGTGGACGAAAAATCGTCAAAGAGAAAGGTGGTAGAGGAAAAATTTTTTTCTTTTTTTTTATATCTCCCAACGCCTATGCTTTTCGGAAGCAAATCGTTATCTGTGTTTGTTAATTAACAAACGGCGGGAGGATGAAGGAAGAAATTTTTCCTCCGTACAAGCGAAACAATCTAATTAATAACTGCGATGCTGGTTCTTGGTTATAACAAGAAGGGTTGCTTCTATAAGTCAAATGAAAATCAGCAAGAATTTCGTGCAGCCCTTTGAAGGTTTAGGTTAGGCCCCCGTAACCGATCGCCGAGGGCTTTACAGGATCGTGAAGCGAGTTCGATATACTTTCTCCCGACTGACTCGACGTCGTCGCTTTTCCTCCCGAGGCGTGCGCAGGCAGCTCTGAAGTAAAACGAGGGTAGGTACTAATTTCACTCCCCCACCCCCATCCCCTTCGATAAAATCGAAAGCAATTTCGGTGTAGCTGATACGCAATAACACCCCGCGTATCCCGAAAAGCTGCCGGCATCGGGAACAGACGTCGAGGCAAGAAGCGTGCAGGGCTCTAAGGATCGGGATATTGTATCGCGAATGGATTAGCGGTGGGACTTACACAAACCCGCCGGAGTAGCGGAGGGTTCAGGAATTGCCTTAAAGCTTCGAGCAGAGAGCGATCTCTCTCTCTCTCTCTCTCTCTCTCTCTCTCTCTCTCTCTCTCTCTCTCTCTCTCTCTCTCTCTCTCTCACAGCGATGATCATCCGCCCTGACTTTTCCTTTTATAGGGATCAACAGCAGGTACGTAACTACAGCGTTCGGCGTATTTCGTCAAACGATACACGCACGCGAATCCGGCTAAATTCCCGTCAAAGGCGTCTCTCTCCGTATGTAACCCACCTACGCACGTGCAGAATGCGTAGGCTGAGTCTCAAAGTGCGGGTCACAAAGCCAAAGCACCCGGTCTCCGTTATTATCGCCATCCCCCTCCCCCCACCCCTGCTATACAAGATCACTCGACGTCGAATTACCTGTTTTCAACATTGCTCGAATTCAGCCGTCAACGCGATTGGTTCGGATGATCGTGTGCGAAAAAAATTGCAAGAAGGTGGAAAAAAAAAAAAAAAAAAAAATAGGACAATCCTTGTCAGCGAAGATGAGAGAAATTTCTCCTTCATTTACTCGTATGCGTATTGAAAACGAAATTTTTTTTTTTTTACAATACTTTAATATCCGAACTGTCACAGAGTTGTGGCAGTAACCCAGAAGCAATTACTTGGGAAATATGTGTGTTTTTTTTTTTTTTTTTTTTCATTTCATCTTCAAACTTGCAGGGATATTAAAAAAGAAAAGGAAAAAGAAACGAATCGGAATCGTGATACGCGGCTTTCACGACCCCTGACGCAGGGCGAAAAGTAGATATACGTTTCGTTAGATCCGGGAATCGCTTATGCGACGTCAAATTAGCAGTCGAGTCGATTTTAATCATCTTTTAGTACGATATTTTTACTAATCGCAAAACGTCTCGGGAATTTTTTCAGATTTTCTTCAGCCACTGGTGAAATTTATAAAAAAATTAAAAAATCATTTTCATCTTTATTTAGTACCGATAACTGTATGCTTGAATATTTTTCAATTAGATGATAGAAAATAAAATTGAAAATAGACAAGGATCGCAAAGTAATCAAAACAGTAAAAAAATTTTTTCACCGTAAGCGATCCTCCGATTGAAACGATGTAAAAATTCGAAATGAAATAAATTAACGAGAAAGAAAAAAATCGATAGGACCGCATGAATGAAACAATTATTTTGAAAACAATACAATTTATACTGCGGTGGAAGGGAGGATGAGGAGGAGGAGGAAGAGGAGGAGGAGGGCTACAGGGATTAGCGAAAGAATCGATACCCCGATAATGCGTGTATGACGGAAGCGTTGCATAAATTGAGGAGATTGTCCATAAAAGCGTCAATTTGTGTGTATAATACATAATACACAACACATTTACACTTATACTTTGTACGTATACATTTATACATAGAACGGTAAACGAACAGCGCGGAGCGAGGGATTTGGAATAATTTATTAAAATAGGCTTATACACTGCGGCTAGTAAATATTAATTAAAACCGAGAGATTTCAGGTTGGTTATGGTATACTGCTAATTAAAGGGGGCTTAGCCACAAATTGCATTAAAATGTAAATTTGAATCAGATCTCGCGCGCCGCCTCGCCGTGTCAACTGCGAATATGGATGCAAACCAATATCTCTCTCCCTCTCTCTCATTCTATTCCATTGCTATTTCGTTCAAATGTTTTAACGTACATCTTATTCGTCTATTTATTTCGCTTTGATTCGATTATTTTGTCACATTTTATTTTACATTACTTAAGCGGCCGTTTATGCATATTTAAATTTTTAATACTATTCTATATTTATTTCCGTTTATTTTCACCTGTCTACGCGTGTATCTGTAATTCTGTCTCTTTTCTCCGACTTCCCAAGTTCACTGTTAATCTTAAACAATTGTGCTCAATATATTTTTTTTTTGCGAAGATGGACTTATAACGAACCCACCTCAGATTCGTCGTTATCAAATTTTTAATTTCGCTAATACGAAAGTTGTCCGGAATGCGAGTGTCCTGAATTTTTGAACGCGTCTAGACTTCGGATGAGTTTATAATTTATTCATATATACCGTTCCGATCACTGATGGTTTTTGGTTTTTACCTCGCTATATAAACCTGCTGCTCCGGACGATGGTATATCACGTATAAGAAAAACAAAAAAAAAACAAACAAACAAACCAAGTTTTCCAGCAAAAGAAATATTTCCACATTAATGTAATAATCAGCGAGTCTGCTCTGCTCTGCTTGCAGGCGATGAGCAAACTTTTAGAATCGTTCGCAAATAATGGGACGACATATTCTATACTACATTATAGTTATTATACATGAAACATTTTTTCTCGTCTGGAATGGTGGAACCCTTTTTTTTCAGTCTCGCCTAATGAAATGAATAACGAAGCGAAGATAACTCTGTGAGAATATGAGCCGGTGTTTTTTACCTCAGTTTTTTGGTTACTTTTATTATTTTCTTTCTTTCTTTGGTTGTTTTTGATTTAGTTTTTGTTTTTGCAACGGCAACAAAATCAGCAGCAGCAGCAACAGCCAGCACCTCGGACCGTAAAGCCAGACAACTTTCTACCCCCTTTATTTCAAGGTCCTTATTTATTCCGTCTGTGTCCCGTATTTTCACAGTCTCTCCTTGAGCGTCGTCCCGAGGTCATAATACCCACTTTCCGAAATACGTACATTTTCAAATCACTGTACTTATAAATGCGAGGGCGAAATTTTTCGACGACGCAAATTTTAACCGCCGCGTTTATTCGAGGCCTGATTTATTCCGAAAGAAAGAAAATGGAATAATTTCTTCGTTCTCAAAATATTAAACAGGATGAAATACGTGTAATGTAATTGAAAAATAATCGCCGATTCGCGCCTTCGAATATCGAATAAAAAACGCAAAAATTTAACCATCGTCGATAGCTCAAATCCCGAACAACAAAAACAAATTGTCAATAATTGTTCGAGTGTGTTTAAATACAATGTATTTTTATGTAGTTTAACAATAAGTTAGTTGGAGATGAATGCATTGCGAATACGGTAGTCGGATCGTCTCCGACAGAATTATACCAGAAACACAGAAGCTATAATAATAGACACAGCCAGGAGAGAAGATCGGAGTATCAAGTACCGTGCTCGGTGTTTTAATCCTCATTCAGATATCAACGTGCAGCAATTCTGCCCGCCAACTCGACGCCACGAAGCAGCGGCATTCTCTCACGGGGTTTTGGACCCTGCTCCCATAGCTATCCAACTTAAACGCAACCGTTTTCACACGCAAATTCATTTTCGGCTACCACTTGTAGAATTTACGTCAAATTCGACGAATTGTCATAGAAAAGAGACTAGCGAAAAGGCATCTCTTGGACTCTGGGTAGCGTTTTGATGACGTGATTAAGTCTCGATCTTCACCTGCTCGATCGTTTGGATCGATAATTAATCAGGGCATTCGTTGACTCCGTGTACAGTTTCTGACATTTGGCCATCGGTAATCCAACAACGTTAATCGGACCTGCCGATTATTAATTAACGAAGGTGACCCCGTGCTTTTTGGGGTTTTGGACCGAGGGTGAGGCCTTCGATTGACTTCTTTTTTTAAATCCAAATAAAGAAACAAAGGTCAAACGACAAATTAATGGGACACGGTTTTTATACCGACTGCGAAAAAGCTCAGCTTCTTAGAATTAGTCACGGCGGCAGACATGCCGGGTATCTCGGATCGTGGCTCCGCTTGTAAAAGCTCGACTTTAAAAGCTTTACCTTTACTCGACGCTGATTCAATTACGACCCTGCACTCGTGGCAAAAAACATCCGAGAGTAAATTTGCGGTACGTACTTCGATTCCTCGCAATCGCAAAACGATCAATCGTAAAGCCGCAAAGATCCGAAATTCCTGGATCCGTTTCGCTCTCTTCCCCCTCTACTCGCCATCATGTTTTTCAATCGGTAATTAAAATTTTACACCCGACAATCATACCGTTCAACAAGCCTAGACTCGAGCCACTAAATCATTTCACCGATAGCTGCAAGCTTTTCACGGTGAGGGGAGGCTGTAATTTTTTTTTTTTTTGTCCTCTTTTCTGCAGTGCTTTTGTTTCACGAGGGGAGAAATTATGCGCCCTCTGGAAGTGCCTCGAGGCGAACAAACGAGCCGATCGCATCGCCGATGTAACGGCTAGTTTCGTTCAGAGGTAACCCGTGTAAAAAGTACACGGCATAGAGTTTAAGCAAAATTTGCATAATCGTCGAATAAAGTTTATTATCGATATTTTACTGTCTCCCATTGTTTCGTCAAATTCTGCCGTTCAGTTCTTTCCTACAAGCTATAAATTATGACAAGAGAATCGCAAATTTATACCATCGATTTTGACAGAATTAGAAACGGTGCGGGACGAATTGAAATTTGTATTTTATTTCTCGAACAAAGCAAGCAAAAAGTCGATTTTCCGACAGTCGTGAAAAATTTCGCTAGACATAAATAACACGTGACTTGCAACGTCAGGGCAATTCGAAAAGCGAAACGACTCGACGATCGTCCCCGTGAATTGAGCGAAAAATGATGTAATAATTACCCAGGGTTAAAGTTAAACATCTTTAACCCCCGGTTGAAAACTCACGTTGATTACTCGCAGCCTCGACTCTCCGGCACTCCCTGATCTTTCAACCGATGCGCGAAAACTCTGCGTGGAAGCCAGATTATTATACAGACAGATCCTGCAAGATCCGGACGAGGGTCTGGAGAATTGAATTTGCAACCACGAACCAACCCTCCGTCTGGATCCCAGGTCCGGCTGCGTTATGGATTTTCAACTTTTCCTAATGCCTCCCCCTCCCCCCTCTGTCCCTCACTAGGCTGATTCTAGGCTGTACATCACAAGTAAGAAATTAGTCGACTGTTTTTCGCGCACGAAGCCAAGTAGCGAAAAATTTCGTCTGGCGCGTTGAAAAGAAAAAAAAAAAAGCTCGAGCTTTAAATTATATAAAATATGAGGTATACTAGACCCAAGTCTCTGTTTCTCGAAGTTTGCACAGATAAGTCGAAAAAAACTTTCCGAGAATTTCTTCCATCCGAGTCCATCATCATCGTGAGAAACTAGTTCGGAGAATGAAGAAGTGTTCTTGAAGAAAAGTATACCGTGTATAATACATGTGCGCAAACACCATAAAGGATAAAAAAATTTCTTCGCGGTAATTCTTCATCGAACAAAAGTTGAAAATCTCGAAGCTTCACGGTACACGGTATATAATATATACATGTAATACATACATATGTATATATATGTATGTGTATAGATAACTTTGAGTGGCCTGAATCGATCCGATCGTTAATCGTTCAACGTTGGGAAAAATCCTGCATCGAAATTGTGTGGAAACAAAAATAGCTCCAAAGCTCGGATGAACGTTGGAGAGGGCGAAGAATAAATTTATGCTAGCGCATCGAGAATCCATCACCATAAAACCGAATCCCAACTAAACGAACCTGTATCGCGCACATATCCCATTAACCTAGTCCCAAGGATGAATGGCACAGGCCGCAGCCCATGGTATTGGGGCGCATGTCCAAGTTTCGTCAAATTTCGGTGATTTTCAATACTGGCCAATTGGAAAAATACAGATTTCGAATCCTCCGAGCACCTAATTAATAATTTCTGAATACGCGCAACAATTCTTTGTTTTTCCTTTGTTATTTCTCCTTACACAACGTTATCGAATTCAGCGATTTTAATATTGTTACAAGAAATAATTGTAAGATTGCATTATTCCCACGCATATTTCAGTATTTGTATTTTTTAACTCTCCTTTCCATCGATCATTTCCGTAACTTCCTGTAACTGGGGATAGTGTGCGTTGAAATTGACAATTTCGTTCTTCGTAATTATCTTCTTCGTTATACAGCGACGTTGGTGGGTGTTTTAATTTTCTTCCTGTTTTTATTTTTTTTCGTTTTTTCCTTTTTTTTTTTTTTTTTAGCAACTTTATTCATAATCTTCTCTTCTCTTTTTTTTTTTCCCCCTCCCACTGTACTCCCTTTCATTATTATTCGGTAGTTCCTGTTTATACAAGCCTCGGAGAGACGTTCCGGCTCTTTGCCTTACATCTTCATTTTGGTCCCGGGCAAGGATGGTCGTTGGGTTCCTTCGGGATACTGCCGCGAGTGGCGGGCGTCCGGGACGTGGTTTGTTATGGTCGCGGGTTTACGAGATCCCCGGGGAACGAGATGCCACGGAAAGGGGGAATACTGGGGAGAGGAGAGAAAAGAAGAGCGGAGGAAGAGGAGGAAGAGGAGGAGGAGGTGGAGGAGGGCCTTCCTCGTGTCATTTCCTCGCGTGTGACGCGAATAACGAGAACGACCCCGTGGCCTCCGACGCTTTGCCACATGGACGACAAGGTCGTCGTACATGGTAGGTATCTGCCCACCTCAACCTCTCTATCGGTTCACTGACTCCGTCCGGATGATTCTCGCTTCAGCCTCCAATGTGGATACCGTATCGTAGTTTTGCAATTCGACGTTATTATTATCGTTAACAAGCATTAAAGATAGTGAAAATTTAAGGAATAATTCGTTTCAGAGAAAGTTACCCCCCTGCACGTGTACGTACATGTACATGTTTTACATAAGGTATAAGTTCTGGGGTAGCTGATTACGAATATGAAATCTGATTTCGAAAATTCAGTACGGTGAATCCGAGCAGCGATTCCGAAAACCCCTACAAATTTGAAATTTTCGTCCGTCATATTGGATCCGCCATCTCAATTTTGTTGAAATCTGATTTCAGATTTCTAATCAGCGATCCCAAAAATACTATCTTGTACACAGACGTCAACTCGGCACAATAACACGCGAGTCGAAGGGATAATAATTGGTTAAAATAACGTAATCCTATGAATATAGAAATAACAAAGACTGCCAAAAAGCGTACCTTTATTTCTTTTGAATATCCACTACTTCCAAGTCTTGACGGTATACGAGGATGAAAAAAGTACTCGGACCGGAACGCGTTCCAAGTTTTATTTATTTATTTTATTTTCCGTCATTTCACCACGACGCGCAAGCTCCGGCTTACAGATTTTGGTAAAATTTTATTCCGGCAGGATTTAGGCGTGGGATGAAAAGGGGCTTTTTCACGATAACGCGATTAGGATATGACGGGGTGTCGAAAGGATGATTACGCTTCGCGTAGGCGGTTTCTCGTCACCCTCCGCAAGGCAGAGAGTGAAACGGAATAATACATGCGTGCAGAGCTTAAACAGCTGCGACGTCGTTGCGTCCTACCTGGGTTACAAAACACACCGTGATGAAAGTATGAGGGAGAGGGCCAGCTCGGCGATCCCTTTTCAAAGGACGAAGGGAAGGAAGGAAGGAACGAGCACGAGAATCGGGACGAGGACGAGGACGAGGCGGAGGCGGAAACGTGGATTTGAGCTGAATTATCACGAAAAGCGTTACGATCCATCTGCCCTGCACCCTTTGGCCCCCACCACTCCTCTAATGTAAGCCACTTGACAGCCGAGTTCTCTCACCGAATTGCATCCAGTTCGGTCCCTCGACTAACAATAAATCATATAATCCAAATCCCACACCGACGAACGAGAATAAAGATATCATTGTTTTATTAATCCGGAATTATTGTCGTCACCGGCGTACGGATTTTTTCCGTTGCTTATTTTTAGTCGGTTTCTTATTCCTCCCTCCATCCACTCTCTCTCTTTCTCCCTTTCTATTCGTCGTCTCTGTTTACGACCATAACGACGTTTCGTCAAGCACCCTGTAACTACTCGCATTACGTCACTTATACCGTATATTGTAGTGTTGGAAATACAAGGTACTTAACTTATAAATACCTCTGCTGGCAAATCACACAAAGCCGCTAAGCCGACTTTCGTCGCGTTTAAAACGGACTTTAGCCGCGGTCTTTGACTCTATTCGTCGACTCTCGAAAGCACCTGCGTTACGCAAGTACTTGTTAAACGTGTGATACGGAGGTGTGAATTTAGCTCTACATTGGTTTCAATTTTTTAATTTTTTTTTCCTTCTTACGTACTTATCGAATAAGAATTATATTCATTTACACGTATTACACATACGCGAGGCAACGCTGCGCTTTGCATTCAAATTAACTTGCTTGAAAATAATAAATTTTAATTCATTGATCCAGCTTCCTCGTTTCTTACGTATTAATCCAGCTTGTACGCAAACGGGTGTTGGAAATAATAAATTTTTATTCGTTATTCTCGTCGTTCTATTTTATTTTCATTCGTCTTTTGTTACAGCTTCGTTTTATTACCTTCAATACTGACTGACGGTAATTTTCCAGCAACTCACAACAACGGGATTAAACAATAAGGGCTTGCGTAGGCGACGTGATGGTAAAAAAGAAAAAAGAAAAATGAATCTAAAATTAGCTTTAAGAAAACCAACGTAATTTCATACTTTCCAAACATTGTCCACGCGAGAAAACAGGCCAACATTTTTTTTCTCCGAATACCTTGTCACGGAGAACTCGAAAAATTAGTCGACGAGAATAAGAATGAGAATGAAAAAAAGTTATTCCCTCCCATGCTGCCTGATAAAGGTTTTGGATAACGGTCGGGAAATATGTCAAGTATACTATACGCGCATACCTCGAGTTTGCATTTGTATTTATACGTGTACATACACACACACACACACACACACACACACGCACGCGCATTGGTACGTAGAATAAGTATGTAAATATCCTCGAGCAACGTAGTACTGTAAGGGCGAACCAGGGTATTATACAGTTTAGAGCTATAAATATACCCCGGTAATACATCCTTCGCTCGCATTCCCTGCGTACCTACTTATAAATGTATAAATTATACTCTGGATATTCTTCCGTCAACGTTGGAAGAGGAATTTAACCCCCGAGGTCCCTGCCGGTTTCGGGTATCCTCGGGGAAACTGAAACGTACGTCGAATGACGAGGAAGGAGGAAGGAAGAAGGTAGAAGGTAGAAGGTAGAAGGTATCGCACGCGTACGTACAGAGGTACAAAAGGAGTATTTCCGGTGTAGAATTCCCTCAGTTTTCAAGGGAATTACAGTGTTTTCCTGACCCTGGTTCGCATCGCTGCCGGCTATGGTATTCTCTCAAGAGTATTTCCCGTTATACGTACACCCTGCAGCTATACAGGCTAAACGCGTGCTTCATGCAAATTTTATCCGAGTCACCCTTGTCCGGTTCACTTTCTCAAGACTCATGGGGGTCGCTGCCATTCTTACCGAGGGTCAACGCAAATCGCGTCTCTCTTGTACCGGTATATTATCTTGCAAATATCCATACCTGTAGCTTTTGGTCAGTTGAAACGGAATCGTTTTTCAGGCACGTTTCATGTTCAAACGACAATTCACGCGTTATACCGATGTAAATATTTCTCTTCGTTCATAAACTGGGATTATCTCGCGATATAATACAGATGTATAAGTTGGCTATGTAAATGGTGGATACAACGATGCTCGTCGCGAATGTTGAACATAAGCGACGTATCTCACGAATATTAGATGACCACGGAATAATTATCCTCTCGAGTTACAATTCGGTGGAGAAAATCCTTCGTTTGATAACAACGCGATGCGCGAAAATGTAATTTTTTACCTCAATTTCAAATTTTACTGAATTTTCGGCCAAGTCTGTTGAATTCGAAAAAAAATATATGTGAAACAAAGTGATTTGCTCAATTTCAAAGTCAGGATGAAAACACATGTAAAAAGTCAAAAATTGTAGAAAGTAAAAAGTCTCATTGTGAAACAATCCAGACTCAACCGTTCCGTTAATTCTTCCACGATTTTTGTATCTTTGAGATAATAGGTGTGGATGTTAATAAAAAATTCAAGGCACCTAATTCTCCCCAAGCAGTGTCAGAACAAAGTTGTATAAAAAACTCGATTTCGTAATGATTAGTAAAAGTTCCTCAAATTGAATTTAAAAAATCAGATTGAACGTGAAAAATGAATAGTAGTGCGATTGAGAATGAAAACTCCGACACATCAAAGACACTTTCGGCGGAGGAAAAATAAACCTTCGGGAATCCCGGAACCTTCCCTTGTACTTGAAAAACAGCCGGACACTTATTTCCTGCGTCTTGATCTTGAAAACTACCAACAAGCACATTGCATCGTTTAGAGTTCTCTTCGAGTTTTCTGACTACATAAACAAAGAGATCGATCCGATCCAAAGAACGGACGGAGCAGAAAGATCGACAGGCACGCCGAAGATTTGAATCAAAATCGCGAGTCCATATTCAACGTTTACGTGCCGTCCCGGCGGTTCCGTTTATTATGTACGGTTAAACCGTACGGTCTGCAATGATTGGTCCGATAATTAGAGACAATGATTACGGATCGGCGAACCAGTCGACAAAACACACAATTAGGCGCTGACCGTTAAACGCACACTTGTTCCTTCCGTGTAACGACATCGCAAACACCGTCATCCCTTGTGTGCGTATGCGTTGTGTAAGCCGGAGAGAGAAAGAGAACTGTCCTCGCCAAATGTCCCCCCCTCTCTCTCTATCTATCTATCTATCTATCCGTCGCTTTCAATCTCGCTTCCCCTCATCGTCGTTAATAGTTTCCCCAAATTTATGCACCGCGACTATCACTGCCCAGACAAGTTACAACCACCACTTGCTCCGCCAAACCATCAAAGAATCTATAATACTGGACAGATTTGACTGTCTCCGGTAATAGGTACAGTATAGGTACATTGAAAATCAATTTTCATAGTGTCTCTTAGATGAATGAATTATCAATAAGCAAATAATAATACAAAGATCCTGTTCTGGATGAGAGTAAAGTATAATAGATTCAATTCCAAGGATGAGGAAGTATGGTAACGCTACCTCCCGAGCACTTCAATATCTGCGTGAACACCGTTCACCAATGATTAAAATGTGCACGAGACATCGTTTGCATGAAAGGAATTGATACTTCGAAAACTAAAGGATTTCAAATTTATGTACCAATCGTTTCGAAACACCGCACTCGCAAGTGTTGTAAAAAATTCCAGATCCGTTCCAATGACACAGTGTCGATACCATGCCTGGTCACGAGGAATACGTCACTCACCAACGTGAGGTTTGAGACGATAATATACACGGTGAAAGGATCCCATTGGTATCACGGTACCTGTCAAAGCACATGGGCTCAAAGAACGACTAATTGCGCCTGACGTGACGACTGGAACGAGACAGAAGCGCGTCCTCTCGGATGGTACAAGAACCTTAAGCGCGAGACAAGATCTAATTATTGTTAAGGGTCGTCCCGCTTTGAAAGTAGATAGACGCGTTCTCACCCGTCCGGTTCACCCGCCGATCGCGGTGGGAAGATGGGAAGCAGGAAGGGTTCAAGGTGGGTCGGTTGTCTTTCTCCAGGTCGTGCGAGGAGCTATTAGCGTGGCCAAGATAAGCCGGCATACGTGATAGGGACTGTTCAGGGGTTGGGTTATTATAGGTGTACGCACACGGATGACGGTGTTGGTACGGTGTCGCGGTTTCGATATAGTTAACCCGCCGCGTATACCATGGTGGAGTAATGACGTGGGAGAAGAGAAAGGTTTCACCCTACCAGCAGCCACCCTGGCGAGCTCTAATTTATACACAAACTTTGTGACATGACCTAATTCTCCATCAAAACCAACGCTCTACGCATAATAATGGTTGTCTCGGTGCCCTCCCTCTCACCCTTCACCGTATTAGATATACATACACCGAGACGGTCTCCACCTGATTAAGGATGACACGAGTACATAGCCCGAAATACCACCGCCGTACACGAGCTTCGTCTCTGCGAGATATTCTACTCGATTATCTGCCCGCTGCGGCTCCGTCCGTTAACATTTCGAAATCCCTTATTGCGGCAAAACTGTTGAACATGGCCACGTGGTATCGTTGAATTTTTTGTTCAGAGATTGTCGAGATATCGAAACCACTTCGACGTAACTTTCCTCTGCCTGTGAGAGTTTCGACAGCTTTCGCAATTAATTGCCTAATCGCGTTCGTACTTGGCTGACAAATATCGTTATATCTCCGAAGGCATAGATTATACGATTGTAACGAAACGTAGCCCAAGACTTGGCCAGACGTTGCAGCTATCGACAGAAAGACAAATTAATCAAAATCGGTTCGGTAACGTTTCAGTTATAATCGAACACAGGAACGGACGGACAGGAAGACGTCGAGTTTTATGACAAATATACAACGTGTATAGAGAAAAGAATATACGTGTTTTGTAAAGAATTTCATATCTTGATGCGGTGAATGGGTAAGAAAATGTAGCGAAAAAGTAACAATAGTAGTAATAATAAGGTATGTTTTTTATAAAATAAATAATACGTAGAATTCTTTCGAAGCTTGTGTAACACTATATTATCATAACAGTTTTACGGATTTTAACAAAGCACAATGTCGTCAAATTCCCTGCAGAAACGATATTTCACGAACGTTGAAAACAGGTAATATACATGTACACAATGTTATATCACGAATAGTTTTCACGACTTTACATTGTTGATTAAACTGTTTGAAAAAAAAGTCCCGAATCGATGTAACGTCTGATTTTCGAAACGATTTTGTAGTTTCCAGTGTGTGCCTGTAAAATCATCCACGGGCGAATCGGCAAGTTAATTAGTCAGTCAGTTTACCTAGACTGAAAGTAATTAATTATGATTCCTTCAAATGCGTTCGTGAACATACCCTGAGAAATTTGCTGTATCAGATCAAATGGAAATTATACTCGGGATGTTAACTGGCGCAAGATACGTGTATAAATAAATAGACAGACAGACAGTTAGATATATGGAGGGAAATACGTATGCATTAAGAACACACACAAACACACTCACTCACACACGGAGGTGTAATCAGACTCCAGAACGAAGAGGAGACCCAAAAGACAATTTCGATTCTCTCCCCCAGAGTTGTGAAACGTAATTCAAAACTCCTTCTCTCCTATACGTCCCTCCGACTGTCTCTGTCTTACCGCCTGTCTGTCCCACCCCTGAAAACAGGGTGCGTGTATAATCTAATCCGAAGGTTAGACGATATATTCTCCGTCTGACGTACATATCGAACCGCGCGCTTACCTCTTGTGTCTCTGTTTACATATAAAACAACATCGGTGCCTAATGAATTGTATATTTTCCACTCGATAATGCCGTGAAACGGAGAGAGAACAAAAAACCAATGAAAAAGATAATGGTGGGGAACAATAATAATTGCCGCACGTATCGAGCAACGAGCAAGAGAATATCGAATGAAACGTAAAAAAAGTTTGAAAAAATTAAAATACAACATATTCAGATACAATATGATGAATTAAAAATAACGAACGTAACTTTGAATGTTATTGGGTATGTATACGCGATACACCCTCTGACCTGGATGCATTTGCATGACAATTTTCACTACCAATTAAGAAAACACCGAGTGAATTAAACAGGGTGTATAATGATCGGAGAAAGTCGCGTCGTCGCGACGACGACGAAGGCGTTGATTAAGCGATAATTAGTGCAGAGATGTCCGCTCTGCATGGTACGTCATATACACGTACATATACACAATATAACACATAGACGTATGTAATACATAGATTTACGCGTACGGAATAACGAGATGCGTCTTGCGAGACGTCGAACCCCCGTCTGAATATCACTTTGACGAAGATCAGGAGCCGCCGCGGCGCCGCCAAGCTTGACACCCTAAATTATTCAATTATCGAATAACCTTTGAGAGGCGAAAAGTCAATTTCGCATACAGCACCGAATTACGCATTATAACATTCAAACGTGCCGCATTTATTATACATTATTATACACTCGTCAAAGGGAATTGAAAACGCTACGATACTTAACAATTATTGCGACTCGTTGCAAAAGCAATCACCTGCGAGTAGCGTGTAATAATTTGTTAGAGAATAAAAAAAAGAAAAAAGGGCAGAACTAAATACTTCCATCGGAGCAACGATCGTCATTATTTGACTCCATGCATGCGTGTGTCGTAGACATACACCCGTAATTGACGACGTATGCATACGTATACTTGCGCAGTCCGGCAACTGCAGTGCAATAAACGTTCGGCGTTAAAAATAAAGGCAGGTCCGTTAACCGAGCGCATTCGACCGATGATTATGGGTAGACATATACGTATAAACAACGCGGTAGTGATGATAAAAAATAAAATGAAAAAAACACCAGAATCTCGTGTACATATATATATATATATGTTGAGCTTATACAGTGCAATACGGCTGCCAGAACTCGGAACTCCAGCGTTGATCTTTTTTGTAAGAGTTACCACTTTCTCGAATAGCGTAATATAAGATATTGTTTCATTCGCTACAACACATGTATTGTACACCATGGAATATACTTGAAAGAATTTTCTTCGTACGGATAAGAAACATGGACGACAAATTACAATAATCTAAAGATTATCAGGGTTAGTTTACATCGTGTGTTCGATCTTGGGTGCTCGATGTATCCAAGGTCCGTAGACAGAGGAAAGTCTTCCCATGAGCAATTTAGCATAGAAACAAAAACGGCGATTGTTAAGTCTGTACCGTATGGTATGAAACCTACGCGCTACACGGAAATTGAAGACCTTTCCTTGCCGAATCGTCCGTCACCTGTTATTCCGAAAGCAGGTAGAATTACAATGTAAGCTTCGGGATGACCAAGGAATCAAAATGTTTATATAAAATAGGGTCTCCTCCTCCTGAACGGTCAAAGAATGTTGTGTTTATATTTCGATCTGTTAATAATACAGTAATTGCTTCTGCTGAAACGGGAAGCGACGACAAAAGGACCTTGGACGCGTCCAGCGAAGCATCGTGAATGTACTCGACGCATTCGCGTATCAGTATTAATTCCTAGTTTCGCAACCAGGTAGCTTTACGCGTACAAGAGAAACAAGCCAACCCGCCCCCGCCCCCGCCACTCGACGATGCACCAATTTATTAACATTTGAGTATAATTAATAGCGCCCGCTTAATTGGTTTATGCAATTCCGTGGATGAGCAACGGGAAATCACCGCAAGCTGCAGAGTGGAGATGTTACGGAAGCATCGGTGGGTAGGTGGGTGGATGAACGTACACTGATTCGGCATAAGCACGCGTATACGTGCATGGCTCGCACCACCGACACTTTAATCCCGACCCCGCAATGCTGGACGTAACCGCATGCATGCACCGTGTGTGTAAAGGTGAGCCTCTGCATTCTACACAATTGCATAATACAGCTCGTCTGCTACGCCACCGTTATACGAGCTCTCCAGGCTGCGAGCTGCGAGCTGCGAGCTGCAATTACTGGGTGGCTGACATGTGTGTGTGTGTGTAGGGTGAACCCTCGTTTCTACCTCCGCGCGTAACTTTGTTCGAGTTAACTACCGCCGCCGCCTTCTATTTCCTCAGCAACAATACTGTGCTTTAACGTTCCGTTACCGGGACTGGAAGCTGCGCTCTCGTGCATTCGCTGCCTGCGACAACCCTCGCGATGCAACGAACCTGTGCCCATCGTGTTCGTCGGGGGTAAGTTTTGTTACGATGCGGAAGAAGAGAACCCCTGGATACGCGAAGCTTCGTCGACGTGTTGATAATAACGGGGTGAATTATGCGATAAAATCGTAATGGGTTCTGATAAACTCGACCGACCGAGCGTGGTATTACCATCGATCATCCCCTGGGAACTCGGAGTAAGCTAATGCGAATGAATTTTAAAAACGTCGATGCCACGTGCAGGACTGTAAACTTTGAAACGGAAAAGTCCGCCGAGCGATTACTTGTCAGCGCAACGTTGCGTGTATGACAATGCTAAATAGAAATTCACATTTTTCTCAACTCAACTCAACTGCGCGAAAATATTATTCAACCCATTCGTCACACATTTTTCAAAACTCAATATTTTGACCGGAATTTTGATACGCGGGGGTTTTCGGGTCGCTGATCGCGAATCTGAAGTCAGAATTTCATAATTTTTAAATCCAAGATGGAGGATCCAACATGGCGGATGTAAAGCCGAAAAAACTGAATCAAAATTCAATGATTCTGATCGAAACTTGTTATTAGTCTGTTTTTGAGTTTATACGAAGTAAAAAATATGATTAAAATATTATAAATAAGCTGCGACAAAGCTTGTATAAGACGTGGAAATTTTTGAGATGGGTCGCCGAGTATCCTACTTTGACTGAGATGGTTAAAAAATGATTGATTACAGATGTTTGTTGTAAGTTATCTCTGTAAACCAAAAACATGGCTGTGCACTAGCAGAGATGCAATTGCGCAGAGGCAGTGAGACAGAGACGGGCTGTCGTTATGGAGTTGAAAAATTATACCATAGCGTTGCCCGTAAGACGTTGAAAATCTGTATAACGGGCGCGGAAGTCGAGTCTAAATTGCGAAACTTTTCGTCAGTTGAGACGATTCGAGATGCTCGGATAAATCTTTAATTTTCCGGACCGTTATCTCTGGACTGAGGGGCGAGAGAGTAGAAAGTCGGCAGAGCCAAGTGACTCTGTACGAGTAAAACATGATGGCGTTTTCCAACACGCGGTAAGAAAAAAAAAAAAAAAAAAAAAAAATACGGAACAACGGGTGATTACGGCGTGTACAAGTTTAAGGTGAAAAGAAAAAAAACGTTTTTAAACTATGAAAAACTAAAATTTAGCTTCCTCAGGTATGTACGAAAATTTATGTATTTTAATGGTACGTACGTATGGATGTAATAAAAAAAAATAGGATGCGACTACTGGACAAATTTTTACACACGGCGCTTCTTTTTGCATGCTTTTGAATAAATAAGAACATCGATCAAAGTGCATAAATGTCACGAACAAAAATTCAACTGCAATTTATGTATCAACGTACCTACAATAACATTGTCTAATAATATATTTTTTTTAACTGTATAGCGTCGACCGGGTGAGAGTACAATACGTAGCATATCGTAGCTTCGCACGAGTGTATAAATTTTCCATACATCCATGCATCTAATATATTTCCTTCCACAAATTGGAAATATAAAAGCGTCGATCAATTTTACGGCGGTCTCCGACCATTTACGCATTATTTGTAGGCATGTGTCGTATATATACATACACGTACGCATTATATTTCACAATGAAATATTGTAATAATTTCACCCTCCGCCCGCCCCTCTCTAAATTGTTTCTATTTCTCTTTCAAACACTCCTCTTCTGCAACACACACACACACACACACACACGTATAATATACAGTTATACGCGCATGTATAATATAGAGATACGCAGACGACAATACATCGCATATAATACGCATAGCCGCGGGGTCCGAGCGACCTTATCGGGCACAGGAATCTCCAATAATCCTAACATACCTATAGTTAGTTGTATTATGGCCATCGTACGAGAGCAAGCCTCCTGCCCGTGCCTGCTGGATATGGAGGTACATGGGTGCGGAATGGGGAACCGATTCCATCCAACAGTAGCAGCGGAAGGTAACCCCCCTTACCTCGTAGACATCGTACATACATGCACGCATGCGAGATGTATGCCTACATACACCTCTGTGTACGTGCATGCGTGTATAACGCGGTATTAGGATATATAATAGGGATAATTCTCGTGATCCTTTGTTGCGCTCTAGTTATACAGTATTATACACACACACACACACACACGCGTATAGGTTAGAGGCTTCAACGACGTCGCGATGTCCAATTCGAAACGCGCGCGCACGCAGAGCAAATCTATATATTAAGTATAGATTACGATATATATATATATATATATATATACATATATACGTACCTTGTACCAATTACGCAATGGATTTGATATATGTATAAGTATACGTACATCTACGTAATATACCTTGTACGTATACCTACTCAGAGATGTGTTTATACATAGGTACAGGTGTGTGCGTATAATGCATACTGATTGGATTCATCCAGCTTAATAAACGTACACGCCCAGCTCCGTCTATCCTATGTATTATACGTATATGTACACATCGATCGTACATACGACGTAGATGTAGGATACATACATAATCCATG
The DNA here is from genome assembly GCF_021155785.1 of Neodiprion fabricii. Taxonomy (NCBI): domain Eukaryota; kingdom Metazoa; phylum Arthropoda; class Insecta; order Hymenoptera; family Diprionidae; genus Neodiprion; species Neodiprion fabricii. Next base: position 4,206,473 of record NC_060244.1, read on the forward strand.
CAACACCACTACAGACTACAATACGTACACTGTTGACTGACTGCGACTGACTCGCATCGAATGACACGTGCACAGCACATCGGCGTTGAACCGTGTGACGGGATGTCGGAACAATTTAGTCATAAGCCACTTGAGTTCTCAGAACTTAGATTAATACCGCATCTTCTTCTTCTCCCTCCCCACACCCCCTCCCCCTGCGCCCTTCGATCCTCCGCCTCACCCCCGTTTCCTCCAACTCCGTCCATTAGCGGGGCTGAGGATCCCGAAGAGGTAACGCACCCCCCCCCCCTGCACCGCGTGTGAATTAACAACTTTGTTTCGGTTCAGCTAATTACCTTTGCATTTTAACAACCTGCCCACCATCACCACCGCCACCACCGTCATAGTTGGCACGTACGACGTAACGCGACCTCTGCAACTTTTCGTCATTATCAATCATGGTCTCTTCCGTTTCGTTGCCTAAACAATTTCTATTGTCAACAGTTTCGGACGCGTGACGAAACTTTTTGCGCAAAAAATTCAAATCTAAGTTGTATACCTGTGTATATATATATATATACATATGGAAAGGCACGACTGTGAAAACATGCAGATAGGTGAAAAAAATTTACTGGTAAATGTTTATAGAATAAAGGTCGAGGTAGAAAATTACGCATAACTGGATGGAAAAAATATTGAAAATAGCTATATAGGGATAAGTTTTTCCTTCGGTTTGAACTCCAACAAAGCTGGGTATACGCTAAAGTTTATACACGAGTAAAATGTCGTGGGGAAAAAATCGGGCGGAAAAGTTGCGGTGGCAGGGGTAGGCATAGCGAAAAAAGAAACATTCCAAAAATGTATAACGCACAGACCAGAAAAAGAAAAAAAGGAAAACCGTCTCCGTAGTCTCTGCACTGAGTTAGTTATGAGCTGGAATATACTTTGGGACGACGGTATGTGTAAAGAAAAATGGAGAGACAACTGAGAGAGAGAGAGAGAGAGAGAAAGAGAGAGAGATAGAGATAAGTAACAAGTTACATTTCGTTACCTACGAGTATTTCGTGTCTCTATGCATACATATACATATATATATATATATATGCGGTTTTGAATTATAGCTAACTTTGTTAATAGCTTCGCGTTTCTCCCCCAACCCCGTGTAAAATTTCACCCCCTAACCTACCTTCTCATCCCCCGCGACTGACTTCCGTCCGAGGTAAAAAATACGAAACAACATGGTGATAACAAGGGCGCAGAGAACCGGAACCACAAATCATTGCAAAAAATTTTCGGGGTGCCGTGGTTGGCCTAAACTTTACGATCACCCCTCGCCGGATGCCATCGTCGATGGAATATTTTATACGTAATCCGCAGATATTTCCATGCTTCATTTATCGGAAAATTTTCGCACCGGTATAAGTATAATTATATACCGGATGCAAACGACGAAAAATATCCATATATACGTATACGAATAAAGCGAGCGTGTAAATCTATGGTCGATAACATCCGGCTGCCTGGTTCATACTTTTTCATCATTTTTTCATACGTTTTTACCTCTCACGATAATCTACAGTTGAATAAAATATATCTCGCGATTTATTTGTCAACTTTTAAATAAGACAAGCTTCGTGTAAGCTACGGCAATTTATTTATAAACGAATGCCATACGACGTCCTCATCTCGGTCAAAGTTATTACTTAAGTAAGATTTTTTTTACAAGTTGCTAAATTTCTAATACCACAATTAAAACTGTACCTTCATGGACGAATGAGCAGTGGTTCAATTATTCCAACATCGACCGATTGAAATGGTCCGCGGAAAACCGACGTTAAGTTTTCACAATTCTAAAGTGAAATTGAAAATTACCTGGTCGGCAAAAAAAAAAAAAAAAACCTCAACTTCAATTATACAAGTATGTACAATTTATTAGAGAAACTCTAACAAACGCAAAAATTTGAAACCACCTTTCGATCCAGGTAGACAAATATTATTATACAATCCAATTTTCATCCCCGCTATTAAAATTTAGAAAAAAAAAATTAAACGAATAAAAACAGATGATAAAGCCGACATTTCTTGACACAAAGATAGCCAGTAATTTTCATTACTCGTCGTCTAATCAACCATTCCGAATGTTCGCGACTGCGGTTGACATTCCACCTACAAGTTACAGTGAGTACACATGGTTATATATGTAAAAGGTACCGACACCCACGTCGTATGACCTATATACGTAATATGTATAAAACGGGTATCTCTCTCTACCTTCGCTCACTTTTCCCCTACTTGAATAATTCTGTTTTATTATTTAATCTTTCCCCTGGGTTTGATTTTACTTGTACCTGCGTTAACCGCAAAAATATGTTCCGCACATCCCGTTTCTCAGTTCCCTTGGAATGTCCCAATTATACACCGTATTCTCATCCAACTAGCGAATTTCAACAGCAGAAAAAAAAAGCCTAACAAAGTCGAGACGAAACGATCAAGACAAAAACTTTTCCATCCCCATCGACAAACGACAAGTGATTTCACATAAATATCAACTTGAAAGTATATATATATATATAATCGTTTCAATTGACGCCATGAATATAAATAATATTACAAAATCGGGAAAAGTGAAAAATCGTGATTTTCAGTAACGGTCAACCCTCTGCTTACGGGACGTTGGAACCGTGGATGCAAAATACGTCGAGTGACACACAGGCGCATGAAAAAGAGGAGGAGAAAGAGGAGGGATGAATGCATGCAGGCGATAGAAGAGGAGGAGGAGGGCTGATGCAAAGTAGCCGGGCGCTTATCGCTGCCGTACTTGGTACAGGGGGTGATCCATTCCAGGGTAGGAAGTCGGTTCTCACTTCTCCATTTCCAAGAGTCTCGATAGGTACAACGTGCATCGTACACGGATGAATACACGTACAAAGGACACAACCGAACCCTGCACGTGATCGAAACGAGCGCACCGAACTGCAGGCCTAGGCCAACCACGACCTACATCATCCCCACATCCACACGGCGTACATGCTGCCCTAAGATTTATGACCTAACAACGACTCGAGCGAGCACACCTTCAACTCCGCATACGTGTATGGATGTACGTACCTGCTGTGTCATACTGCATATGCAGCAGCACGAACACAAACACAAAGACACAAACACACGTCGTATGGGTCTTTCAGCGTGGTTGGCATCCTCGTGATATCGCGAACCGGACACACTAAACAATACGAAACACGTCCAAAAGCAGCGAGATAAGCGCCCTGAAATACGTCCTAGTCGGCGACTTGTACACGCGGTGTGTATAACTTATTCGTTGTGTCCTGCCGAACGATACTTTCGCAGGGTATGGCGTAACGTACGTGAAGAATAAATAAAAATTTGACGAAAAGAAAGTAACCAAAACAACGATAACACGTGTGGAAAAGAACCAGGCTAAAGTTGGCGGTCAGAATTAGAATGCTCGATCCGATAAAGTAGTGAAATCAGAAAATTTAAAGTTTGTCAAATATCTTGAACCCCCCCCCCAAACACTTTTATACAATTATGGGGATAAAACTGAATTTCATTATGCTAGTTACAAAAAGAAATTAAATTCTCAAGAATAGGCTTCGATTTTATTTTTAATTTTTATTTTATTTTTTTTGTAAGTTGAGCGAAAAATCTGAGTAATAAATCTGCCGGTATACATATAGGAATACATGTAACTAAATATCCTCGCGATGTGTTAAAACTTGACACTTCTTTATATTTTTCCCCCAACATTCGAAATACTCCACATGGTGTGACATACAATTTGTGACATTTTGCGGAATCGTCGCGACGTAAACTTGCCGAAAGCTTCTCGGCGAACGAACTCACCTGAATCCAGATTGATCTCGAAATTCTGAACTCCGTATAATTAAAAATCCATAAACGCGTTAAACAGATATCATCCCCCCCCCCCCCCCCCGCCCCGTTTTCACACAAGTTGGGGTTGAAAATATTCGTTCGACGTCGCGGTGCGTTATACCTACGTAGAGTTATGCGGGGTATACGAATGGTGGGGAATTATCATAAATTTCATAAACCGGAAGAGCGCAAAGTTGAGAAAGGGTACACCTAAAGGTGAGGTAGAGAGATAAAAAAATAAAAAAATAAAAAATAAAAAATAAGCAAAACGTGCAAAACGATTTGAGGTGCAAGGAGAACGAAAAAGAAACCAGAAGTGGAAGGAGACGCGTGGGGAAAAAAAATCGCCGAAAATTGCAGGGCGCTAATATTGCTAATATCCCGAACTAGCTATCGATCCTCATCATCCTCTCTCTCTCTCTCTCTCTCTCTGTTGCCGCTACCGCAGCGTAATTTCTACACGATTTTTCCGGGCAAACTGGACAATCGTGAAGCGTTCACGCGCTTTTTTTAGAGACTCGATATTACCTTGTACGATACGCCTGAATGTGTGCGCGCGCGCGTGTGTGTGTGTGTGTGACAAGGTATAATAGCGTCAAGTAGTACAGAACGATGCCGAGATAAGAGACAATAAATCTCAAGTGAATAACAGCTACCCTCACCGTGCTGCCTCAGCCATAAAACGTGTACGTATAATACATACCTTATACATTACAGGCAACCCCAGAGACTCTCTTTCTCGCTTTGATACGAGATTGAACGCGTGGCCCTTTTCTTCTTTTCCGCTTTCGGGTTTGTTATTGGACAAAAATCAAACCGCGGTGAGATACGAGGAAAACGGAATCATTCGTCAAAGATCACACGCAGTAATCACGCATTTGTACATGATATGTCGAATTATACATACAGGCTGAGAATGAGAATGAGAAGAATCGTCAAACCAAAACCCCTTCGTCATGGGTATAAAAATCATTACTTATACACGCGAAAGAAGAAAAAAACAAAAAACACTATTCGAATTTCATCAGCATAAAATGCAAATCCTTCTTAAAAGTATCGTATATTTCTACGTAGCATGTGGCTAGAAATTCGTTCGCAAAATGTTATACGGTATATGGAGAAACGTACTTTGCAATGGGATGGGAAATTTTTTTTTTTGCCCAAGAAAATGAAATCCTGCCGCGATGTAGGTATAACGTATAGGTGGTATACCATTCGGATATAAAAGCATCGCGCAATCCCAGCTTTCTCTTTCTATTTCACTTTCTCATTTTTATACGTCTTCGCTTTCTCACAGCCTCTCTCCTTCTCTAGTTCGCAACGTTTGTCCGTAGAAACGATGCCGCTGTGTGGTAATCCTCTCGGTCTCAACGATCCCGCGATATCAACTCGGTCGCGACGTACTTACATCGTATAAGACGAAATTGGAATAGGAACGGACGTCTTTCGTGTGTCCGTATAATAATATATGTATTACAGCTTTCGGATCGCTCCGCTGCAGTTTCGTGCCGTAAATGTTTTTCCCTATTCCCTCGCTTTTATGCGTTCGACGGACGTGTGTAACCTGCGAGTCGTACCGCAGGTAATATAGATTCACGCAGGGATATAGAAAAGTAAGAGGGTGTCGTGTGATAAATGTAATGAAAAAAAATATAAAAAGGACAAAAACGAACGATTGAATATAAAAATGAGAATAAAAGTAGATCGTATATACGTCGTGCCTGTAATACGTGGGACAGTCATGGTGTCTGGTAAAAAAATCCCTAACGAATTCCAGAACGTTTTCAGGTTATTCAAGGACATTGGAAACAGAAGATTTCCATGTGACAGGAAAAATTCAACGACAGTTTTCAGGACTTTTAAAAGACGAAGCAAAATTCAAGGAAATTTCTACGTGATCCGTCTGCACACTTTTTATACTTTTGCAAGAAAGAGAGAACCTCCTCAGCCACGTCGGGCGAATTTTTTTGCGCTGGCTGTTTTTCGAACATAATATTATTTCAAAACGACCAAGACGTTGCGTTGCAGCAAATTTACACAACGTTTAATTTTCCTCTTTGCCTGAAATCGAAAATCTCATTCTAGGATAAACACCCCATTATAGAATACGAATGCGTCACAGGAAACGAGACGTAAACTTTTGCTATACGTATAATGCAATCAAAAAGTCTAGAGACACTTTCGGAGCAGCCTAAAAAAAAATCTGTAAAATAAAAACGGTATAAATCGTCGAAAATTTTCAACTAAGTAAAAAGATATTAAGCGTTTGTAAAACCGTCGAAAGGTACGAAAGAAGCGAATTGATATTCCGTTCGAGCCGAGTAGGCACTCCGTACATCGTACAACGTATGGAACACGGTTTTCCGCATTTGCCGCGTTAAATTATCGTAGCTTTCGACAACAAGTTGTCGGATGAAAATGAGAAAAAGTACAAGGTACGCGGGTGTATGAAAGGGGTAATAAAGTCGACGGCTTTGACGTAGAAATACGATGAAAAACTTTGCTTTCATATTGTTTTAATCACAGTCGATATGACGACCGCAGACCGCGTCGCGTCCTCCGCAGGAAATGGCTTTTCCCCGCATTCACATCACACGAACATCGCCCCGACCGAATCGCGTTCGCTATTTTCAAAGTAATGAGATTTTTTTTTTTCATTTCTATTTTTCATCTCTCTTTCTTTCTTTTACATGTTGAAAATTTTAAACCCTCGAGGAGCGAGCAGACCTCGTCGGTTTTGAACAAACTTTCAATTCGTTCACTGATCATATTGCATACAAAAATGTGTCCCGCTAATTGGATATTCCTGTCGCATACGTATACTACACACACGTGAGACGAATTGGCGAGGGTGTGTTTTAATTTTCCCCTTTCTCTTTCGTTTTTTTTTTCCTTTTTTTTTTTTTTGGTGCGAGAAAAAGAGAAAAAAATAAAAACGTACGTCAGAAAACAATTAGACATAAATATTTTTCACACGGTATGATAATCTCGTAGAATTTTACGGTATTTATTTACTTAGCGTTATTGAAAGAAATAGAAAACTGAAAGCTCGCCGATCGCGACACGATTATGTCATCTTCGGACGGTAATCATTCTCCGGGAAACGAGTGTTAAATAAAATAATGAAAATCCCTGTGTTGACAAAGTATAATTACACTTTACATTGTTTCAGGGCTATTCGACCGGACTCGCATTGGTTAATTGTAGCGATTTTTAAAAAAGTTCAGAGCACGCAAAGAGAGGACAAAGAGAATCACGATACTCCGTGAAAAGTGTACACCTACATAGGTGTGTATGTATAATAGTGCAGCAGCCAGTGTCGACGCTTGACAACCTGGCGAATGCGAGCTTAAAGATAACGTCGCAAAAGCCGAGCGTCGAGTAGAGTAATTTAAACGAACCCGGTGTGTGCGCAATTTGCTCGCCTCGTTATTTTCTTTATTCTCTACTTGGTGAAAGAGACGGAAAGAGGGAGAGAGAGAGGCGCGTGAAGAGAAGGAGAGAAAAAAAACGCAAATCCCTTGGGTCTCATTTTTGCATTGAATGACACGTACAACGGTAAGTAAGTCATAGTCGTAAATAACCAGCTACTGTAGTTGGAAAATTTTGCGACAATAATTTTTTTCGAGACGCTATAAAACGGTCGGATATCTTATTCTCATAAATTAAATGTTCGTATTAAATTATAACTATTTTATCAGATTGAATTAACGATGAAAAAGTCGTCGGATAGATTTCTCAAGCATCGACAGGAGATTCGATATTGCAAGCGTGAATTTTCTTCGTGACGTATATTGATATCATGATTGATGTAAGCAATAAAATACATTTTTAATAGTGAAAAACCAACTGAGCACGATTTTCCACGTAACGTAGAACGATCATCTTTTGACAGAACTTTTCATATGACCTAAATAAACTTTCTAGAGGATTCCATAGTGGAAAATCGTATATTATTTTTTCCGAAACACCTTGATATACTGTACTAATATATGCGGGAGTATAATTATTATAGATGGCGGGGTTCTGAGGTCAGTCTTCATAGATGCGCGACACGATGTTTTTTTTTTCCTTTGCCGTGCAGTTTTTTTTTCCCTACTTTCAGAAAATTACAGGCCATTACACCGACTACGACCGTCAATCTTCGGCTTGATTTCACTTATTTCCCTCCTTCCTACGCAAATTGAATTTTCTTTCCACCCCCATCCTTTCTCCCGGCAAAGCACATCATTTATTCCAGGGACACTATTGTAATATAGCTATCCGCAAATTACCACGATTACCGTTTTACGTATACGAATACAGGTAAACAGCGAGTAATTTTTTATACACATTATGATAAATTTACTACTCACGGGCATCAATTTTCCAAGCTTTTCCAATAACCGTGGCCACTGCTGTACTTATTCCGTCCGAAAGAATAAAAAAATAAAAACTTCAAAGCCTTTTTCGAGGTCACGTGCGTCTAACAAGTGCCGGTTAAAACTTGACGGCAAGCCCCCCCCACACTCAAAAAGTACTCGCCGGAACTCACAAGTTTCGATCCACATCTCGAAGATAAGTCACGTTATTTGAAATTCGTTTGTAAAAGATATCTTATATACCAAACCTTGCCGTACAGACTATAACTATAAGAAACAAAAGGCCTGCAGCTGTCAGAGAAATTAAAGCTTCAAGTCGTGGGTAAAACAGTACTTTTTTCCCCCGTATTTCGTTTACTGATTTTGAAAGAACGCGATCATCGATTCGCAGTAACTTATTATTTCAGGTAAAATCACCGCGCGGTTCGTACTTTTGTTATACTTTGAATGTAATATTAAACGGGCGAAAAATAAAGAAAAAAAACAATTCACCCGCAGACGATCGTTAAACGGTGGATTAACCATCGACCATTACCGAAAGTAAACGGAAATGATTGAAAGGTAAAATTAACGGGAGAATAAAATGATAAATCTACCTTTCCAACACCCTTACAGACGTCTCTGAAAATATTATAAGGCACCCTGTACGTACAAACGTCGTTTCTCACTACCCTCGACTGACCGACCGACTGCCTGTCATAACCCCTGCTGCATGCTTCGTTAATTACACCGCGTGACGCGCCGCGAGCTTGCGACTTTGTTGTTTTATACGTGGCGCATGTACGCGAATACCCTAGGCATAGCGCACTCGCTTAGAGCCCGACAATGGTAGGTGAAAAAAGAGGGAGAGAGAATGAAAGTTTCGATTTTTAAATTTATCTATAAATTTGTATTTTATCAAGAAAAAAGATGAAATTTTTCACATACCGTACTCCCTAAGCTTTCCGGAGACAAAGGGGAAATCAGAAATAGTTTTCTTTCTTGCCGGTATTCCCTTTTCAAATAATAGTTTTGAGAGAGTGAAGAGGAGAAGATTCGCAAAGATCACGCCGCGACAGCTTTGAATTCGGGTATAATTTGCGGTCTGAATGAGAGAGAAAAGGGAGGATGGTAACAGCGGTAAACAGATTATTTAGCGCAATTTTCTTTGTCACTTGATTCAGTGGCTGGTGTATAAGCGGGATCAAGCCCTCTCGACCCGTGCTGCACTCGTCTCGTGCGGCGTGTATAGGATGTATTATGTAATGCGCGGAGGTCAAAGAGAACGCGCCCTCCGCTCTTTGTCCGCGAGCGAGCTTTCCTTTTTGTCGTTGAAACGTAACAACTGACCGTATAATTTTGCTCCCCGTTCCCGTGGCCATTGTCATTGCGTTACAACCGTGCCCGCGTGTGCGTGAAAGAAAAAACGCGCGGAGAGGTGTCAGCCGGGTATTACAAACGTGGCAATAACGTCGACGTTATCGCATCGCCGGATAAGGAACGAATTAGTCATTTTCGAAACAAATCGCGTCGTGTTTCTTCTCGGATAAACAAGAGCGACGATGATCGAAAAGCTCTGCCGCCAACAATGATAAAACCTGCCCGAAGCTGTTACGCAGATATTAAAGGCCCGGCGGCGAGGAACGAACCGCGTTAAGCGCATCATTAAAATTAATGGATATTGGATAGTGGCGAGGGAATGAAGAAAGGCTGGAACCGACCGCCGACGATGCAATGGCCCGAAAGAATCGGAGAAGGAGGCGCTAGGCGGCGTTGTCGGGGTGGTTAATTCGACTCGGGGAAGAAAACAGCCGGCGTGCCGTTTATTGCGCGATTCGAGGGACAGACTCCAACAGGTTACAATATTATTACTGTAGGTACACGAACGTGCGGCGCGAGCTTAATTCGCATTTTGCGCAGTGCAGCTCGGCGTGCGAAAAATCGAATCCGAATTTTCGGCTCCGGCGGGCGCGCCGAGTCTACGTTTTCTACGCTCAATCGCCTTGTTATAATCAAATTACACGCCCCTGGAGACGAGCTATTCGAGCGCGTAACGAGACCCCCTGCATGAAATGTTGCCGGGGCGTGAAAACGCCACAACGCAACGCCGAGCGAAGCTCGTTCCGATCCTTGCGGTCTTCGTAACTCTGCCTCTCGTCCACCCGCAGACTGTTCGAATGCAATTATATCCGTTGCAAAATCCCTGAAATCCCTGAAATTGATACGAAATTTTTCACGAACAGACAAAGGATTTTAAGTAACCTTCAAACTTTGTTGTACGAAATCTAGGCACGGTTGTGTATTTAGGGCGTTTAAGAAAGAAATTATTTGCCATCTCCGAAAACGTTTATTCAGGTTGAAAGAAAGGATCTGTCAAAAAATGAGCGTTCTACGTTATGTGGAAGATCGTGGCTCGGTCGATTTTAAACTTTTATGTATTTTATTAAATTTATGAAGTATCGTGGATAAATTTTTCTTTTTATAACTAGTACTAATCGTAATATCAATTTACGTGACAAAGATGATTTTTTCATCAACAATTTAATCTCGTAAAATAGTTGTAATTTAGTATGAACTTTTAATTTACGAGAATAAGATTCCCGTGTGATACATTGTTGCGTTATGGATCGTGAGATTTGGGTTGAATATAAATGTCAGGATGGAAATAATAATCGATGTGCTACAACGTGTTTCTTTAAAAATTCACAAAAATGTGAAAAAAGTGCAGAAATCAAATAAGCGCGATCTTCCACATAACGTAGAACACGCTCATCTTTTCACAGAATATTTCTTTTGACCTAAACAAACATTTTAGGGGGCACCACGGTGGAAAATCATAAACACCCTAATGTGCATACTCAAGACACGGGGAAAAGTGTACGAGGCGTAAGTTAGTAGCGTTATTGTAACGATTGGCGTGTCGGAAAAATCGTTTTTCCACAATTGCAGAACGTCTGAACTTCAGTAAATCATAGTAAGGCAAAACGTACTCATATTTTGAAAACTTAACTACTTCAAAGTCACTATAATCTCGCAAAATAGTGATTTCTCCCCCCAACGTTTCGTTACTAACATCAGCCTCATAAAAGTGTAGGTAATGCGTAATCGCGAGTTGATTAGGAATTCTGCGAGAAAAACACCGCCGGTGATTTGTGCATAAATCAAAAATTTCGCTAACCGCTCAGAGAAGATCGATACAAAGGTGACCTTCCAGTGACTAATGCGAAGACTTGTTTTTATTTTTCAGCACCAACGAGGTTTGCCGTAGACGCTGAGATCAGCGTAAATCGGAACAAACAAAGGTCCTCTGCGTGAAAACCACAGCGTAAGCAGGGACGGTTTTTATTCCCGAAATTAGTTTCTTTTTGTATGGTTTTTATTTTTTTTTTTTTTTTTTTTTGGAAGTTTTCCTTTTGTCACAAAATTTTCAAGGGTGCTGACTCACCCGTTGAAAAACTTTTGAAACTTGGAAAGGTTTCCGCGCAGCGAGTGGGTAAAATTTTCGTGACAAAAACAAAGTGCGACAGTTTATGAAAAAAGTCATGTTCATTTCGCATCGTGGTGAACGACGCTGTGGTTTTTCATTATCGCTGCGAAAATTGCATCGCACGCGTGTTCTCGGGATTCGTTGCGTCTCGAGAACGAACGACCACGTGCTCAAGAGCCAACGATAACCGACACTCGTTATAATTGTGACGTAGGTTGGTGCGCAAAATGTTGCTCGGTAGTTTTGTTCTCTGGAATCGATTGGTACTTGATAAAAAAAAAAAAAAAAGTGTCGTGATACCTTTTTCGGGATTGTTGGATCGATATTGTTAACGACAAAAACATGAAAAAGTATGAAATGAAAGGTGAGTAATTTGAATGTACAACAAATGTCTTACCTTAATTCGATCCCTTGATTCCGTTTATCATTAATGCTGACAATGACGTCACGGGGATACGGCTGAATCGCAGTCTTATCACCGTCACACTTTGTGGAAGTCACTTTGCTACACTTTATTTTACAACCGGGAGTAATTATATGCAGCTAGATCGACTAATATCGTAAGTGGGGAAAAGTAAAACTTTTTTCCAACGAGCGAGACAAATTTGTCCTTCGAAGCGAGTCGAGCTGCAGTTTTTACCGATGTATGATCAATTTTTTTAATTCCGTAGATACAGAGTCCATTCGACACGCTGCACGTTTGCAAATTTGATTAAACACGACGTACTTCACACAGGTTCAACAATATTTTTATAATAATTTACTTGCCTAAGTTTTACCACACTGATATAAGTATTATACTATATATTTATTTTTATACCGACTGTTATTTTAAAAACGAAACACCACGATTATATCACTCTCTAAACATCGAACGACGCCTGATCAATTACCGTTACTACCGTATTATTCCGACCTAGTTTCATCCGCGCGCGTCAGAAGAAACACACGATATATCGTTGGCGTAAATACACGCTTTGACATTCACAATAACGAAACACACACACAACAACGCGTCGGCAGAGAACAGACCGGGAGGGTTATAAGAAACCAGCTCGAAAACTATCCCGAATCCTCCCCTCTATCATTCCTGGAAAGTAAAGGGTTTCGACTCCCGCCCTTAATCTCGACCCCTAAAACTCGGCGTTCATCACCCACTTCCCACGCTCTCTCTCTCTCTCTCTCTCCGGCAAGTATTTACCCCGATCAGGTACGAGCGGGCATGCCGATATCCCGATCGACAATCCCCGACTGTTTCGCCGTTCGGGTTTGAGGGGGAGGATGTAGGCTGAATCTACGCGGGGTCGAGGCGAGCGGCGACTCTCGACTCTACGTGACAGTGCGGCTCGATGTGCGTTCGGTATTGCAATGCGGACGCGCTCCTTGGCTCGCGAAGAGTAACTGACGGGGCGTCGCGACCCGGAGAGAGTGCCTCGCGTCTGCGCGCAACATCGAAAGCTCGGAAGCTCGGAAGCTCGCCGCGAGGAGAGAGACGTCAGGCTCCTCTATCTCGCTGCCGCTGCCGCTGCCGCGCCGCGCCGCGCGTGAGTGCGTGTAGTGAGAGAGTGCCTGCGTGTCTCGCTTTCTTACGCGCCATCCGTCCGACTCTCCTCGAGCGAGTGATGACGGTCCGAGCTGGTCGGACGGACGCGGCTGTTCTGTTTACTACTGAAACGGCCGACCCGACACCGAGACCGACTACTTGCCGCGTTGCGGGCTGTCTCGATGCACTTTGTTCGGAGTCGTTTCAGGAGGCGTTCGTATATGTATCACGTAATTACGGCTGAGGAGCTACGGAAATTATGACGTCGTATGGAAAAAGGTAAATAATAAATAAAAAAAATTATTTCGATAAAATTACATAAATAAATAAAACTTGCGTAAGTATTTGATATGAAAATTTCGAGCGTAAAATACAGTTTCTGTAATGCGTATACTTTCTTTTATTGTGCTAGTCTTAAAAATTTTTAGCCCAAAAATTCTATTACACACCCAAATAGGAAGAAGATGGGGGGAATTTGTCTTGTGCAATTTCGAGGAAGGGGGGGGGGGGGGAAGGGGGGGGGGGAGGCTTCAAAGCTGACAAAATATGACAAAAGAGGAGGAAGGGGGCAAGAACCCTCAAAATTCTACGACGTAATTCATGGACGCCCCTTAGACTTCAAGGACAAACCGATGAGAACGATCAACTGATAACAGACGAGTTTGGATGCATTTTATTGTTGTTAGTTTGTATTAAAATATCACTTTTTTTTTTGCTTGCTAAGTCGTTGTCGTTGTTATAGACTGATATTATTTGTTATTTACTTTTATCATCACTGGCCAATCGATATACATGATTTTCAAACTTTCGTTGTCTTTCTACAGACTTCTAATAAGCCTGAAAATCAGGAAGAACGATCCAAACATCAAAGAATCGTAACATTTAATGCTTTGTGATCGATTATTATTAGCTGGCACACAAAACTGAACTTAATCTTAGATAACTTTACAGAGTTGGACAATATTTTTATCAGCCAAAACAACAAAAAATTAAGAAACTAAAGAAAAACGAACCGTTCAAAGAACGTTTCAAACTTCAACGGCGTCTCTGAAACCCCTCAGACTTTCTTCTAATTCGATTATTCTGCAAGCACGTCACGAGTTTTGCTAAGAAGGTCGAAGGACAGGAGAAATTTTCCATCCACGTTACCCCGGAGAATGTTTCCGAGAGAACTGTACCACGCTTTCGACAAACTTTGTCGAAGAAATATTTTTCAACGACTGTTCGGTTAACCTCGCGCTCCGTACAAGTATGTACTCACATATTTACGATCCTGCGTCTATTCCGCGCGGCACAATCGAGCATCCACTTCAATTCTGTACAGATACCGAATTCACCGTTCTCGGTGCACCATCGAGACTTACTCTCTGGGGCTTAATTTCGCTCTCCTTAAAGAATCGCAGGAGCAAGCTGAGCCGAGGGTTTCTTCATTTTTCCACAACATATTTCTCTCGGGCACCCTACACGTCTCGGTGAGTGCTTGGAAATTCCGGCTCTGCAAATACCAGCCGCGTAAATTGCATATTCAATAAACTAACGTAGTCGCGTTATTACAGCGGTCAATTCGCGAGTTTCGTATTCGCGTCAACACACCCGCGTGTATCCCCCACGCCGCTCTCGCTCCTCTATTTACGCATTAGATGTTTGTTGGCAAGCAAAGTCTGCACCACAGTGCCCTGAGATATAACGCGTAGATAAGAAACGGTCACGTCGTCCCCCGAGGTCGAACGCGTCGAATACGTCTAGAGTCTAGACTTAAACAAATCGATAACACGGACGACCCTGTCAGAAGCGATGTAGGAACTCGGTGACCATCGTTATCTGCAAAACGGAAGTAGAACCGACCGGAAAAGTCGGGTAAACATCCGATTGAACAAAGATTGCTTACATTAGTTCTGCGGGAAAGTTTGTTACTAATTTCGCAAGTTACAGCGTTGCGTTCGTCTGCACGAATGAACAGTCTCGTTGCTTGATTCGATCGAATTTTTGATAGAAATTTGTCCCTCTTCGCAGAAACGTGATATTCCATCGCAACGATGATACCAAAATCTGACTGCATCGCGACTTGTTTACCCTGATTTAGTTTTTTTCACCGCTCGCAGAAAATTTTATTCACTTCTTTCGTCCACGGAAAAATTCTGCATTATCGCCGTGTGTCGTGAAATAAGGGTTGAAAGTACGAGCTGAGCTTGCACGTTGTATCGCTGTCGAATATTTAAAGCGCATGGAGAAGCTGTGCTTGCAGTTCTCTTTGTACCTACTGCAGGACGATGGAAAGGATAATAAAATGCATCGATGAAAAGTCGTGGCTTAGCATAAAAAATGGAGCCTCAGACGAGGACGAAAATATTAACGACGATAGTGTGTTTCAAGAAAGATATCGATCGAGCTTCTTGTCATGTAGCAAACTTCAGACGTACGAAATGGGTGCGTTCTAGTTTTTGCCAACCCTGCGCAATTGGCTCGAATTTCGAGGGTTTCCCCATAAATAATGCACTGCTTATCCCGGGCATCATTTATTTATTTCACACCGTTTCGTTACGCGGCTCGTTAGCCCGACGCGAATAACCTTCCCCTTCCCCTGCGCCTTTCACGTATGCTCATATCTCGAAATAATTCTCACTCCAGCTCCGGGACACGCAGAACGAGTAGTCGCGAATCTTGAGGTCAAATTTCTCTAAATATGCAAAAAAAAAAAAAATAGATATAAAATAAGTTTTAAGACTTACCGCCATGACTCGAAGGGTTGACCAGCTTCCAGAGGGTTGGGAAAACCTTGAAATCTTTCCGAGCCAGGCACGTCATCTGCAAATCAAGTATCAAATAAATAAACAATACAGTATTCTCGACTGGATCCGTCGCGTCGGAATTTCAGATAATACGTTTCACAATCAGGCACATCAGAAGCTATATTCCCGAATTTCGTCGGTCGAAATTTCAATTCGACTTGCGGGCTGATGAATTGCTTCGAGTTTGAGCAAGGGAGTTAACAAAAACAGCGTATAGCGCGAGTGTGTACGTACCAGCGATTTCAAGCACCAATGAAAATCAATTCGGGCGAAATTTGCCGTCGGTATAACGGCGGAGCTGATGATAAATTCATTTAATCGACGAAAGCGTTATCGCTATTATATACGCCCGTACAATGAATGCAGGCACGGACTGCATAGTCCAAGAATTAACTAACCACCCCTCGAATGCACTCCTGCTAATGGTTTCCCGGGGGATTAAAAGCAGTCGGATAAATGCGGTTATTTCTTAAACTCGCATAGGTATGCATATAAAATACGTAACGTATATACGTATACAAATATCGTTTCGCCGCATCTTCGCAGACTCCGGTGATTAGGATTTAGGGATGAGATTTATACCGAGGTGTATTGCACCTATTTATCCCTGTAGGATAAAAGATAATTTTTATTATACATGTACGCAAATGGAGAGATCAGCCGCGCGGAACTCGCGCAAAATCGAAGAACTCCCGGTCCGGGCGAGTCTTGGCGAAAAACTGGCAAAAAAGGAAAAAGGGACGAAGGAGGGGGGAGGGAGGGAAACCCTGAGGTAAGAAAACAAAAAAAAAAAAAGGCAAAAAGGACGAGAAGGTCTCCGACCGCGACGGCAGCGGAGACTCAGAAGAAGTCAACCAGACAGACGAGGCCCGGGTTCAAGGCGTCCCTCCCCCCCCCCCTTCATCCCCTCTCTCCGCCTTTCCCTCTCTCCCGCTCACTCACTCTCTCTCTCTCTTTGCCCAGGAGAACTTGACTTAACGTTTGCTCTGTTTGGGGAAGTTTTCGTTTGAGTAGAACCCTGCCGTCCCGCGAATCCGTTGCGTCGGCGGTGCGTTGATGGAGGGCTCGAATAGAAATACGTGATGCAAATACCAAGCGACTCGGCCCCGGCTAACTTGAAGAATCTCTGCCTGATCCGAACTTTTTACCTACAAAACAGTCCCTCAGGCGAGCCTCGGAATATCCGGCCCGACGAGAAGAAAGGGAAGAATCATCGAAGGCCGGTGTGTCCCATTTCCTGCGGTTCGCCGAAAATCGATGACTTTTATCAATTTTATCGCGAAACGGGCACGTGCCTGGAGCATTTATCTTTTGTTTATTGTGTTCTGTAGTGGCTACGAAGATCTCGTAGGAAATAGACAAATTTGAAATCGTTGAATTATAAACGATCGAGGCTCGGGTTGCGATGATTTTATCATTTTTAAACTATTTACATCGATTATAGCCGAGCAATTGATCACTAACGAGATTTGAAAAATCTTTTTTTCTTGTTTTCGTATCGCTTATTTCTACCATAAATCTAAAACTACGAGGTAAATTTTGAACAGTCAATATTACTACTTTTGATAATTATTTAGCGATTTTTTTATGGTGAAAAATTGTGTTCCGACATTCCGACGTGCAACAACATTCCTTGTCCAAAACGTCGAGATACGTAAGCAAATTTTTAACCAGGAAATGAAAAGATTCGTTCTACGAACGTTCGAAACTTCAACCGCAGTAAAATTTTTTTTTTTTCTTTCAAAATCTGTCTACGTCCAATTCTGAATAACTTATGGAAAACTCTGAAAGTATCGCTCGTGGCGCGATTCTGGTGTAATTTTTGGCCCCCTTCAGACCCGGTTATACGATCCATTCCCGACAACGAAAGCATCATCAATAATCGGGTTCCGGGGATACACAGCGCAGGAAACAAATTCAACGGTAATCGAGATGGTGAAAACCACGGAACATCGAACCTTCCGGAAATCGCATGTTTCCGGTCAACTAAGCTTTCAATTCGTTGTAAATATTCAAGCATCGTTCCTCTTGCACCTCTTGTTGAGATTTCCTGGCGTTTAATAGGTCTCGTTAATTCGATCCTACTCGAATCGTAGTAACGAAGTTGAAGCACCAACTTCACGTCATACATGATCACGTATTACGGTATTAACGAATCAAGAAACTACGATGTTATTGATCGAATTGTTGTTCGCGACAATAACGTCCGATTATAAAACAATCAACTCTGTTGTTTCCGTCGCGGGTTCGTTGATATTATCCATCGAACCAGTTCCCGCGCAATTCCATGGGAACGGTATTCGAGGAAGTTCAACTTCGCGGACGAATTAACTTTCCGACCCCACGGAGTTCCTTCCTTAGACGTTGCTATAAATCGTGAGGTAATATCACCGGCGTTACGACACGATACGACACGATACGATACGATACGATACCTGCGCTACGATCTATGATCGTTACGTACGTCGCCTAGACTACACCGGTTATCTAATTTAGTATCAGAATCCGAGGTGTGCGGGAGCTGGTTCACTTAAATAGTACAGAGAGGTCTACCCGATGATTTGTGGCTTCCAATTTGCAGGGTTCTATGTAACAGGTATACCCATGCATCGCGATCGTGAACGATTCGGTATCAAGTTACGTGATAATCTTGTGTAATGTGCGGAAATAATTTCCCGTTACCTGTCACCTTGACGACAGTATTTCCACTCCGCGAAACATTCGTCTCCCTTATTATGAACATTCTTCAACAGGTCGACTGCCGCTTCGATGCCATTTTTATACCCGTTTTAACGACCCGTCCTTTTTCGTTTGGCTTACAAAATATCGTTGAAAATTTTATCCCGACATAGATAAGTGTAATAAAACTCCGCCGCATTTTTCTCAAATCGTTGAAGAACAGTACAGATTCATCGCTTCCGAGATTCGCTTTGTTTTTATTGGGAAATATCAAGATTCGTAATTTGTTTTCACGAGCGAAAAAACTTTGACCAGCAATTTTACGAGGAAAATTCGGTTCGAGTTGAAAAAATTCTTTTTTTTCAGCTCTGTCGAATAATATAGAACTAGTAATTTTATGGTTACTTCCATATTCCGGAGATCAAAATTACCGTGAATTGTGCGAAATTGCGTACTCGCAAGTGGAGGGAAAATTGGATGGAAAGAAAAATCTGAGAAACTGGGTTAAAGATTCTGAGACATGCGATAATCGCGCGGGTGATAAAAAAAAAAAAAATGGAGTCAAAAAATCTGAGGGATGAAAGAAGGGAAATCTCGATGGAGGAGAAGAAAAAGCCGCGTCTGCTCGGCCCATTTAACCTTAAATCTGGCCGATGATTTCAAGCGCGTTAAGTAGCTCTTTATTTGGCGGAAGAAATTAGTATGAGGAAAAGCAGCAGCAGCAGCAGCAGCAGCGAAAGCGTTGGTCGTGAGAAATTTCGCAAGAGAGAAGGTAAGAGCAGGAGTAAGGAAAAGAGTAATGAGAAGAGAAGTGAACGGCTGCGAGAAGGGGAATAAAAAAGGGGGCGCGAGGGAGGAGGGCGGGAAACAGAGAAACGAAGTGTAATCGAATAATTTGCAGGCGCAGCACGCGACGCTGGTAAACTACAATAATTCGCCGGAGAAAAGCGTAAATACCACGGTGCAGGGAAGAAATTAGCCGCAACCAGCTTGTAAGACAGGCGTGAGCTTCCGGGTTGGGAAGCAAAGAGCGAGAGGCGAGAGATGGCGCGAGCTTTTCCGATTGGATCGAGAATCTCTGCTGGCATAAGGTATTTCGATTTAACGAGAAATCGGGAATGCTTCTTTGGATTCTTTGGTCGTGGCCCTCCTCACCTCCTCCGAGCTTGCAGAGGGTTGGTCGAAGAATGAAGAGAAGAAGGGGAAGATGGATTTGACTCGACGATGCGTTAAAATTGCGCGTCATGTTCGCGATTCTCATGCAATTTTAATGCGGTGTTGGAATCAGTATCGTTATTTGCTATTTTTTAACCCTACTACAGACTGACCGAAAGAGTCAAGTTTTGAAAATTAATATGAGGCATGTTCTGCTTCCTTGCGGTGTCATACCGTTTCAGTCAATCCTCAAGGTCATGCGGTATTCCTACCCTTACCGATCGAGCAAGCTCACCCTTTTTTTCCCCTTTTTTCACCCTTTTTCCACCCAGGAAAGTTAAAATTCGGAATTCCGGATGTCAGTAACTTTCCTGAATTCCGCACACAAAAGATCGATTCATCATCGAAATTTAAACCCTTTCCGTTCGTTTGTTTATTTAATACGGGAAGAAAAAAGGGTAGTTTGCTCGGTCGGTAAAGATGGAAGTACCGCGTGACCTTAAGTTGCGAAATAACGCGCATTTTCCTGAAACAGCATCGTCGTTATCAACGTCGCCGTCTGATTCAACCAGATATTTCAACCGAGTATACATATATAGTTTCGTTTCGATTCAAGCTCAAGCTTGATATTCTACTCGAGTGTTTCGTTTTTTCTCCCAGCTTCCTCAACCGTTTCTTTTTAAAACTTTTCCCGGTATACGTGCGGCCTTCCCGCACTTTGCGACAGATCCAATTTTTTCACAATGGCGACTTGCGGCTTTTCCCGGAATTCGCAAGTGATCCGGCCTTGATGCACGCCGCCGCGTATAACCGAAGAAAGGAGATAAAATCCTCGGGCATAGCATCAAATCCAGAATTATATGCCAGGCATTCAAAGAAGATGCGGCGATCCACAGAAGGAAAAAGTACGTCGTTTACCGTAACCGCGCTGTCGAGCTGCCTATTTCTAAACCATGCACGAGCAGGCTGCGATGAGAATTTAAAAAATACAATCTCTCATCGTAATTTCTTTTCTACGCACCTTCGAATTCTCCGATTATGCCGAGAGATAAATATTATACATCTGCGGTGGTGAGAGTTTTCGGAATTACATAATGTGGCGTATTATACTCGTATATTTTCACACGGACCGGTTATCGATCCCCCTTCTCTTCGGTAATATACATATATTTATATATTATACATATACATATTTCGGTCACGATTCGGTATGAGATTCGGATTTTTGGTTCAAGGTATGATTTGAATCCCGGATTTATTATACGGCTGTAAGCTCAGGCCTTTCGGCGGGCTTGCAGGGTCATTCGGACGGTCAAGGAGGCAAGAAGCCCGTCAATTTTTTTATCGCCAACCGAATCGAGAAGTGGTTAAATAACGAGAGGCAATTTTTTACCTCCGTTCGATCTCTCTCTCCTCTCCTCCTCGCCCATCTTCTCGGGCATTTTTCGAACTTTCGTTCAATCTAGATCGCTGCACAACAGCCGATTTCAACAAGTATCGCACCTCGGTTTACATTGCAATCGCTACCAATCAGCAGCACCTAAGGTAAGTGTGCCGGTTATCGATACGTTCAGACCCAGATATTGACCCTTTTATTTATCAAAATTATAAATTCACGACACGAATTGTGAATTTCTCGACGACTAAAACCAATTGCCCGTGGGTTAGACGCTGGTAATTTATTGTCTGGTAATCTTAGAACCAAGGATCGAACAGATACAACCAAAAAAGGTCAATAATTGGTACAGGGTCGATATCTGGTACACTCACCTTATCTTCATTAGCTGTGCCGACGTTCGAATTCGGGTAAAACGAAGCGCGATTCTCGTTATTTCGAAATCCGAGAACAGCGATTCGCCACGCGGGTCTTAAACATTAGTCGGGTGGCTCGTCCCTCTCGGGGTGATACCGTACGGTTTGTTTTGGTTAGCCTTCTTGTATTACCGGTGTCGGGGGCCGGTGAGTTACGAGGATCATACACCAGCTACCCTTCGCCATTTTCCACGCTGCGAGCGTAAGTAATGCTCGTAGTATCCTCGGAGCCTCGCAGGACTCGGGATTCTCGCTTTGGCGCATGAGATGAGTATGGAAAAAAGGATAATGGAGAATAGAAAAATACGGAGGCAGTCGAGGTGCAGACGTCAAAACTGCGACAAAACTCGGTGATATTTAACATGGTATCCAATGGTCCTGGTGGTCCATGAGGTCCTTGAATTTTGCTTGTCGTAAAAAACTCCTCAAATATCCTCCGATTTTTTCTTAAGTTCCGGAAATCTTCAATTTTTTTTATGTACAGTGCCTTCTGCCCTCTGCATTAGTGTAGCTTTATTCTTTCTGAACATCCTTGAATAACCTGAAAATTACCTTGAAATGGCCTGGAAGTCTCCTTGGATTTTTTACCGGTCACCATGTTTACAGATCCTGGAGCTGCAGATCCAAACCGATCTTTCGTTTCGCGCAAACTCCGTCACGCGTTGTTTGACCCCGCCAGTGGGGAATAAAGGAGAACAAAAAAAAAAAACCTTTGGCAAACACACACCGTACGCGTCGCCTGCCGCAGGTTTGAATCGTTGATCGTTACTAATTAAACCGGAATAAATCCGGATAGCCCGCACAGTTTAATTTCATGTGAAAATTCGCGAGTATGCACGACCGCATGGATTTGCAGATATATTTGTTTATAATACGTGTGATGGAAGATATTCGCACTCTAAAAAGAGTTTTTACTTTTGTAAAAAAAAAAAATCATCATCTAAACGTATTTTGTAGAAAACTTTCTCGAGGGAACGAAATCTTTTGTTGCAAATACCGCGGTTAATGAAATGATTGTTTCAGATTTACAAAAAAATCGAATTGAATAAGATATACTCATAAATACGAAATCTCGATTTTAATTTCGTCAATTTAATGAATTAATTCTCTATTCTTGGTGTTATCAAAATATCGAATACCATCCGATAGATTCGATTAAATCGCTTCATACAGACGACTAAATTCATTCGGTGGATAAAGATGAGTAAAATTTGCGAAATTACGAGAGCAACTAATTGATTACCGCTATCAAATAATACATGTTACATCGTAAATTTACAAAAATCTTTTGTTCGAGTAGCAAAATACTCTGTGTAACGCGTTAAAAATCCTTTCTCGCGAGAGAAGTAGGACGAGAAGTTATTTGGAGGGGCTCCAGACAGCAGTCCGATGTAATCGGGAGAACTAAATCATTCGTGGTCTAATACCTATACCATTGAATCAGCCTGTCAATTCACAATGGCGTATTTCTTTGTCCTTGTTTGACGTGGCGATTGATTCGCGAAGCATGAATTACAAACCAACGATAATGTTTAAAAAAACTATGGGATAGCGGTGCCAAACCTTTTCTTGGACATTACTGAAACATTTTCATTTCTGCGCGCTATAAAATCAACTAAACCCTTTGGTTGTGAGAAAATAATATTTCGTCGGGTGTATATTAACTCTAAAATTTCGTTGCCTGATTCAAATTTTCATCATTAGGACCAAATTTCTTTCCGAGTGCAATGTTGACGATACCTGATGGAAGGAATGATAGCTTAAGTGAAAACCACTCCTCGTTTAAGCGTTCCAATCAAGGAATTCAGCGTCGGCGGAAGCTCGGTTGAAGTTCGTCGAAGGGAGAATGGACGTTACGGAATTGTTACATGCAAAGAAAAATCGCGCGAGGAAACAACGTGCATTGAAAATTTCTAACAAAGCTTCGCGAGCCACGGCCTCGGGGGTAACGGCTCTACAATGGAAAATAACTCGGATAATAACCTACGTATGCTCTCGTACAGGGGATGTTGGGGGTTGAAAACGGGCTGAAAAGGAGTCCGGGGTGAGTGAAGAGGATCAGGGAGTGAGACGGGGGATGTATAATATGCAGGGCAGAAATTTAGTCGTGGAATATTCAGTATGCATGACGCACTTCCTTGACACGCCTTCTACGTGCCTTAGTTATCTCTCTTGGCTCGCGTCACGCCGCTTCTTGATCATGTATCGCATATTATAGCTATACACCTGGATATTATTACGCCCGGAAGCGTAATAAAGACGGAGGGTTTTCGGTCGGACGTATTTCGACGCTGTCAATCCGTCGGTATAATTCCGTATCAAGTTTCTTATACGTTTCTTTTTCTCTCTGTTATACCGATTCGGTGCTTCTTACCATTGTGGCGGGGTTGAAGATCGGAAAGCGCCTAATTCCGAATTATGTGGTGGCGAAACTCGAAGTGAAGAAATCAAACTTTGAAGAAGTTGGAAACCCGACGGGTCAAAGTTCCGAAATGAAAGATTTTTAAAATTCAAGTTGCGATAGAGCAGAATTCCGAAAGCTAAAATATACTCACACAGCGTAGTTTACTCGACGAAGGGGTGTGGAAAATCAGAAAAACGAAAAAGTCAGAATTATCAGAATTTCGAACGTAAAAATGTGGAAAATCCAAAGAAAAATCAAAGTGGTGAAATTTCACCAAACCAGAAATTCACGGAACTGAAAATCTTCGATGTTTCAGATTTTTGAATTTTCTCATTCTCGCACTTTCGGATCTTCAAGCGTCGGGTTTCCGACCGTTCGAAACTTTGATGTTTCGTCAAAGTTTGATTTCTTTACTTCAACTTTTGCGACCTACAAATCGGGAATTTGGCGCTTTTGGAAGTTTTCAAATTCGGAATTTCAACATCGCTCCCTTACCATTATATCGAAAACACTCCGTACGACGCGTACCTTGAACTTGTCCAGATACGTGGCGAAACTCGTTCAATACCTTCCGAGAGCCGGAGACATTTTTTCGCAAGTAGAACACGTCGCGACAGTTTCGTATCATGTGCGGAAAACAAGCAGATAACGTAATTTATCGGCCAAGTTTGGCCCGGCGGCGCATTCCCGTAAAGGTTCTCAAACATTTTCGGACTTGGAACGCATAACAATTTACAAACTCGCCTGCATTGGCTTGTGCAATATATTTTTTTCACAATTACCCTGCAAGTTGCGGATAAATTGGCGAAAGATTAAACGGGTCTGCGGATTTCGTAAATATAAAACGTCTCGACGAAACTCTCGCGCTTCGCTCGGAGTCCCGCCGGCATATAAATTTGAAATGCTAATCGATTCTGGCTACGTGGCAGTTAAATTTTAGCTACTTCGATTATTTCTCCCCGAGACTCGACGCAGAGCTCTGCGAACCCAAGGCTTCTTATTTTCCTCCTTCTTTTCATCTTTTCCCGCGACTTTTACTCAGACTCGAATTGATACGGCCAATCGACCTTTTGACCGCAGCAAACAATTCGACGCTATCGTCGAGCCTCCCTTCGATTCCTCCTCTTCCTCCTCTTCCTCCTCGTCCTGCTGCTGGTTCAGCTCGTTTTCCCTCTCATCGTTGCTCCCTCTTTCTCCTCTCGCATTCCCTGACTCGGTTCGGGTAATTGCCAACCGAACCTAATTGTTTATTGACTTGTTTTCCGATCATATTACAACCGGCGGTAAACCCGTTATCGTCGAGACCTGCCAATTTTCATTGGCTAACTCGAGCTCGGTGAAACAGGCACTCCTTTCTTTCTTTATCGACGGAATGGAATGAACGGGAGGGGGGAACAACAGTGCAAACAAAGTTTCCCCCTTTCGAGATAATAGCACACTGAATATCTTTACACGAAACCGATCTCCAAAGTTTCGCTGTAATCGAACCAAAACGGCGAAAAATCTTTCGAACGCGAGGGCGAATCGATAGTACAGAAATCAGTTCGAGGAGTGTTTGTATCTGTATATGAAAATCGGAAATAAGCTCTGATTAATTTCCGTTCAGTCTTATTTAAACTCGGCCGCTCCAACTTCTCGGGGAGGTGAAGTTTCGAATTTCTGTTTGGGAAAAGTTCGCCAAAGGACGAATACCGGTGTCGAGTGTTTACCGCTCGTCTCGAGAGCATTATACCTCCAGAGTCGAATGTCGCCCCGATTAAAAGTGGTCCAGGACGGATGCGTCAAACGGACGTCAAGTCTCGTTTCGTGATACCAGGCGGGAAACGGAGATCCTCGCGTTTCGACGCTGCGGGACGAGGAGACGGAACCTGACGGTGAATAAACAATGGGGAAACAGGACCGTTTCGACGAGAGAGGCGTAAAGAAAGATGGGCTCGAATAAAATATGAATCGAGATATTCAGGAGACGGAATGTTGGTACGAAGGAAAAAAGGACGAACACCTGCCTCGGAGCGAAAGTAGTACGGGACGAAATTCGCGAACGCGACTCGAGTCATACACGCAATAAGAACAATCCTCCCGCGGCGAAAAATATGTTTAGTGCCGTTTTGCACGACATTTTTTCACCTACAATTTTTCACGACTCGTACGGAACGGTATAAATATTTTTTTAGGCATGCTACAAGTTATTTTCAATCAATTCCAGAGGCGATTCTACCCTCCGATTTCAACAAGTATATCGTTTATGTTATAATCGTACTTTTTGTTCGTTAACCCTGCCTGGTCACACGGCAGATTTTCACCCCAAAAGTGATATTTTGTTTAAAAAATATTCAGGCATTGTTTAAATATTGTAAAACATCGGCAAAGTTGAAGAAAGTGGGAAAAATGTCGGAAAAAAGCTTTTATTTCGGACGAAGAATGGTGCCAAGAGGTTCAGTTCCACAAACAAGGGACTCTTATACGCGGATTTTGAAAAATGTTTGGGGTGATATTCACCCTCAGTGACCCATTAGGGTTAAACTCAAGAACTACAGCGGAATCGATTACATTTGACAAGGGTGAAAATAAAAAAATAAAAAGAAACAAAAAACCAGGCACAATGGCGCGTCATTAAAATGGTCGAGAAGACTTGACGTCTCTGAATTTGGCGAATGCTCAAATAAGCGAGTGTTCCTTCCGAAGCACGTTTCCTCGGTGAATTTTTCGTTCGGGTAAATAACCGGTGTGACGTGGAAAACCGATAACCGACGTTGCACTTTAATCCGGTGGATTGACAGTGGAACGATCCATAATGATTGCGAGATTGCGGGTAATATTGTAATCGCTGGGAATTCGCGAGGAGCATTCAAGTGAAAAATACTTTCTCCGATGTAATTCATGACGAGGAATAATGTCATTCACATAATTCACTCAATTGTACAAAATTATAGCGTAAAGTTTGACAAACAACTGAGACTTGGATAGTTATCGTCATAGACAATACTGTATACGATAAATTTAGCTGGTAAAAAATATAGCGGTCGGGCTTATAGCTGTATACAATAAACATTATAGAAAAAAGGGCACTTCGCGGTGGGACGAAATTAAAATTTATACTCAAACGAGAAAAGATATAAAAAGAATATAATATAAAAAGGTACTCCAAGCGAGTAAAGTCTCGCGAGCCTCGCATGCGGACGAATATACCGTAGGTTATACCTACGTATAGACGAGGGTTGCAGGCAGACATGTTGCCCACCTACCTTGTGTACGTATGTATTATACGCCCGTACACGCCGACGTGACCCGGGAGCTGTGCGAGTAGTAATACCTGGATATACGTGGACGTACATGGATCCACGTCTCGCCCAGCTCCAACTTTTTGAACCTGACATTATCATCTTCCCGCAAGAAGGAATTTCTCGACAGATAAAATAATCCAACCCGTATCAAAATTTTCCTACGTCTTATCGCCAACGCCCAGCTGACTCGGTGTCTCGAATATCACGCCTTCGGCTTCGTACCGACAGACAAAAATCTAATTCACCGTACAAGACCGGGGCAGGTTGTTACAAGTGTGGACTTCACCCGCAGATCCACGGTAATTTTGAATCGCCCTGCTGAGCTGACGTTCAGATAAAATGCGCGAGTGGTTCACATCGGTGGTGTTCGAATAGCTTTTCCAATTTTTTCTTTTTTTCTTCTTGTCACCTTGTTGGTTTTCTGTTTATGTTTTATTTATTTATTTTTTTTTTCAATTTTTTTAGAGAGAATTATCGTTAACGTCGATTCATGATTCTACAAATGATACCCAAATGCCGAAGAACATTCTAACGCAATATTTCTAGAAACGTGAAAGAACCGGATGCAAAATATGTTCGTGAAACTTTCCGAGATTTCTTGCTCAATAACTTATCTCAGCATTGACTGTACGAATATTTTTCCGACCGAAAAATATGAAATCAACAACTCGCTGCAAGCGCTGCTGGGGTTATAGAACGATATAAGTCATTTCGTCACGTTTCGAATCATGGTTAGGTTCACAAAAAATATTATTCACGGGAGTCGGTATAATGATGAAGTTAAGAGGGTGCCCTGGTCGATTTCGAAGCTGACGTGTATATCTCAAAATATCGAAGTCTACGTATTCCAAACAGTTGCCCGATTCTATACACAATTCTGAACAAAAACACTCCAATGCATTTTCATTTGACGCAGAAGTTGAGAAATGGCATGAATTCTACAAATTTACCATTGCGATACCTCAGAATCCATCGAATTTCTTTATTTTTGCGTCAAAGTAGAATGCATTGGATTGTTTTTTTCCAGAATTGCGTATAAAACGGAGGTGTCGAGCGAGCCCTTCTTAGCGTTTGAGATACGTGCATGGACTTGGATATTTGGAAATATATACGTCAAGGTCGAAGTCGACAAGGGCGGCCCCTTAAAGAACACAGTTTTTGACAAAAATTTCTATGTTCTAATCGGCAGACGGAGTAAGCCCGAAACACGTAGCAATTTCCATATCTAAATTCCTCCCCGGGGTCGAACGGGATCGGAGACCAACTAACCAGCCACGAGCAGACGCCTGGGCCAAGCCACTCAAAGGGCCAGCTGCCAGGATCGGTCTGACAATGACGAATGCTCGGGATAATTAGTCGGCCGCCCTCTCGGCGAGTCCCTCGACGCTCTCTCGGAGTCGCGTGCAGTTGGTACACCTGGAACGCGAATTGCGGCTACTGGCCGCAGGCATCATCGGAGCAGGACGCGTGGCTTGGGTCAACATTGAGATTAATCGGGGGGTGATTTTCAGAAATCGTTAAGACCATTTTTAGGGACCACGAAGACGGTTTTAAAGGTCGCAAAGACGATTTTTAAGGGATCCTTATTCCACCGGGAGTGGGGTAAAAATTCTCTGACACGGGTGCGAAGGGCGCGGCGCGTCTTTCCCGGAAACAGTGTCACTAAGTCACGCATCCTCTTTTACGGACTTGATGTACACATCGGGGATCGATACGATACAAGGGGCGACGCGACGCTGGCTGCATGAGGAGCTTTTCACCCTACCGACCTACTCACTCTGTCGCTTTTTGTTTTTTTTTTTTCTCTCTCTCTCTTTCTACTTTTTTCATCTCCTTTCTCAGTTTCTGTCGTTTTTAACCATCTCCGCGTCACTCGCGTATCGTTAACGAACGGCTGGATGTTCCGCTGTAAGGACAATCAGTGAGCCATCGATGCGTGAATTACCACCGTAAATCGTGATCCAGATTGCGAGAGGTGATATGAGTTTGCAAATTTCTGTTCCGTTTTCTCGCATGCGTTTTATACCAGGGCGGATACGATTAACGACTGTATAAACTGTTGGTTGGTTTTACTTTTCTTCAACCTTCTCCGCACTTTTCACCAAACTATCCATATATTCGCGAAACAAAGTGATCACCGCTCTTTGCTAATTATTTTATTTGGCAAGTTCGCTAACGACGTGTGCAGAACTATCTGCGAAAACTATAAGAATTTCATTTATATATTCCTGCAAACTGTTTTCCCTTTGCCTTGATAATAATCTGTACGGTATACTTAAGCGAATAAAATTATTTTTACACAATGTTTTTTTAATTTTGGCTCAGGAGACGAACAGATAATCACTTTTTCCCGGCTGAGATGTAATTACATGATTTCCAATATCCGAATTTTCATCGCATCTGGGTTGTCTGTATACATACATATGCATTAATAAGTATATGTTATATATATATATGTTGTATATATATATGTTATATATGTTATATATATATATATTTGTACGTACATGTGCCGTATGCACATACATGGATATAGCAAGGCATTATTAACGAATATCGATCCGCAAGCACAAAACCAATATACCGATGACCCCGTTGATTTCTATGGAAGTTCGTGACGCATTGTGGGGCTCCTCCTCATTTGCACTTAAATCCGCTTATCGATGCGCTAAAATACCCGTCCGTCTGTGCTCCGGATTATCAATGTGCTACTGGTCTAGGTATACGTATATAGCCTCCCCGCAACCATCAACTACGTCTGTCGTTATCCCTATAATAATCGTAATGCGTGTAAAATCCCGCGTATGAGGCGAATAACAGAATATAAACGAACACGCGTTCACTGCACGTGCCTCTATATGCGAAATACTGCACACCGACAATCGTCCGAGATCCTCATTCATTAAAGTCGTTGCCAGCGGTTATTTTCTCTCTCTCTCTCTCTCACTCTCACTCTCTCTCTGTACCTAGCGGCAGCAAACACGCTGCAGGAATCCAATTTTAAGAATTACTCTATCCAACGACGATTCGTGCTGTAGATATAATAATATATCCATTTATAACGTAGGTGTGTATACGTATATACACGTGTTTATAACGCGAGAAACTCGTTAGCATTGAAATAATTGACCAAGCAATTTATCAATTCACCCGCTGTCATATTTTAAATTGGGTGTTATATAAGACGTGTAATTTCCCCGACAAAATAACGTTGCAAAATACCGCAATTTGTATCGATGATAACTGCATATTGTTACACTGTTAATCTGTGAACCCTCAGAGATGCATCCGCGAAAGCATCGCGCAGCTGTTATTATAACGTGAGTGCATCTCGCGTAAACAAAAACCTTGCGAGTCGGGAAAACTGGAGTTCCTTTTTTCTCCGTTTTTATGGCACAGCGATACAAATTGCGAAAAAAATAAAATGGGAGGAGGAGGAGGTAGAGGAGGACAAGGAGGATCGAGTCCGCGTTACGTATATGAGCTACGGGAAACGGGACAGGGATAATAATGGGTTGCCGAACGAGATAACGAAGGACAATGGCGGCCCTCGTCCACCCCCCAGATAACAGGGAGGCTGCTCATCTCTCTCAATTTATCTGCGGCAGGGATTAAAACCGAACTTTGTATGTCCCGAAATTTCCAACCTTTGACAGACACGGAAGGTTGAGTATTTGTGGGGATCGGTTAGCCGTGATCGAAGTGACGGTAATTCGAAATTTCCACGAGCATTTTGCCGTTGTTGTACCGACAATATCTTCGCAACATCCGGTATTAAACCGCGCGTACCTATCAACGTAATTTTATTATTACTTTCCAGGATGACTTACGTTCATCCTCATATTTTCATATCGTCGCGTACCGCGTACCTTCCTTGCACCTTATACTCCCCACTTGCTACCGTCACCTGACCTCTTTTTCACGATTCCCAGACGCGCCACGGTCGTTATGACTGTACAAGTTAAGCGAACCAGTTATTGACACGTTTAGATCCAATTATTGACCCTTTCATTTTCCAAAATTATTAATTTCACGGCACAAATTGTGAATTTTTCGATGACTAAAACCAATCGCTAGAGGGTTAGACAATAGAAGTATATTTTTGGTAGTTTTAGAATTAAGGTCAATAATTGGATCATGTTCAATAACCGATACACTTACCTTACCTTGCACTTATCATCCCGGGTTACCGTAGCCTTTCCGCACCCATTAGTGTAACACCCAAAGCGTTCCTGCGGTAAGCGGTTCCAAATGAACGCCTAAATTGACTTTTCGACGTTCGACGAACAAGGAGCGTAGAACAAACGAAGACAATGCGAAAAACATCGTTACTTTTGGCCAATTTACCGAAATTGCCGAAAGTCAAACCGAACTACTTTCGAAAGAGCCATGCCTAATATCCAACCCTCTAACGCCGGACAACTTGGCGTCCTTGAATCGAGGGTTGAGTCTAGAATCGATTCGCGGGAACATTGACGCATGTCTACCTATATATGACAATGATAACCAGAAGCGTGTAATACCGTGAGCGCGATGTTACGCATTACTCGTAAATCATCGGTGACAGCCATTGTAATTGCAGCCGTCTCGGTCGCTGAGGGTAACTGTCCCCGTATAGTTTCATACGCTGCGGGTTAGGTTCTCGCGCAAGAGATTTCCAGAGTATATCGAAGTACCGAATATCGCACAGTCGACAATTGCTCGCTCCAGGAATAATTGACAAGGATCTCGAGAGGTAAAATAAACTCCAGTAGAGCTTAAATTTTGCCTTGGCGAGTTCTCGAGGCACTTCGTCCTTCGTTATTACAGCATCAGACCCCGAGTGATGCGGATAATACAAGGTCTGGACGTACTCTGCGAGAGGATACGATGCAATCTCGAGAGGATGCAGGGACGCGAAATCGGAGTGGCTGCACATCCACCATCCGGTTCCACTAATACCGTCAGTGCCAACCCGACGTGCTGCAAGCTTCAACCACTCCGACCTCCGGAGCTTGCGAGCTGGCTGAGATATCACTTGTTGCCGGAATTATCGCGTCACGATCGATCGTGATCCGACACTTGGATCAGGTTTTCGAGATCAGTTGAATAGCCAATTCACTACGTGACGTCAAACCGTCATTTCACACCCACCCCAAGAAAGAGCCGAGATATGTTTCGTGCCTTTCTGCGAATGGATCTCCGTTTTTGTCTTATTTGAAAGATGTGGAACAAGTTTGTTCGACGAGCCTGAGTCCAGGCTCAGCACTGACACGAGGGCGAAGACATAAACGAAAACTAAGCGCTGCAGGAAAAGTAGGACAAAGCGTTATTGCAACGAGCAATCCGAGCGTTCGAGACGCGGAGACTCGACTCGCGGACCGCATGCACAGCGTAGAAAGAAATCACCGGGGAAAAGAGATACCTACCTACGTCCACGTTTCGACTCAGCTTCTATTTCAATTTATTTTAGCCTCTTTTATACCTCGTCTATGTACGAGGACGAAACGCAAGGCATTGCAAGCTTACAAAAAGAACAAGCGGAAACGCGAACTTTCCGCCATTTCATATCTTGCTTTTACGATATACCGCGATATAGTTTACAACGATGCATCAGTGTCAACGGCTGTGACGCGGTGAAGTGAACAACGTTGTTCGGACATACGTGTTTTCTTTCTTATTCCCAAATCCGGTGACCATTTCTTCGCTTTTATTGCCAAGCCCACGTCTGCGCGGTAGCAAACTTTAATACCGTACAATGG
The DNA here is from genome assembly GCF_021155785.1 of Neodiprion fabricii. NCBI lineage: Eukaryota > Metazoa > Arthropoda > Insecta > Hymenoptera > Diprionidae > Neodiprion > Neodiprion fabricii. The sequence continues at coordinate 4,239,580 of NC_060244.1, forward strand.
CAATGATGCTTTTCGCGCTTAGAAATGCTTGCCAAAACAGTACAAGCATAATTGCGGGGTACTAAACGTGTTTCCTCCGCTGGTGGCATGGGAACGGTAATCCTGGTTCAGCGCACCGCTTCGGCGGCCCGACTAGCCGAAGTTCTGAATTCTCAGCTGTTCGCAGCAAAGTATCCATTACGTATAGAGAAGTCTCGGTGTTTAAAAAAGTTTGATAAAAACCAACAGCCTTAGCAAGACCGCATGCATCTTATATAAGAAATTGGAAGAACTGGAAACAACAAGTTCGTCGGAGCCCTGAACGAAATAAGTTGAAACGCGAATTCAGGCCCGCTTGAAATGGCGCCAGACGGTTTGCAAGAAGTTGAAAAATAAAAAAAAAAAATAAAAAAAAAAAGAAAACTGCGTGCGGAAAGTAGCAAAAAAGTTTTCAACCCGAGCACGGTCTTTGCTCAAGTTGGACCACGATTAAAGCCACATCACATTTACCGAAGGCCGTCTTACGTCCCGCCGATCTCTTCAAAGCGACCGCAAGGGCTTCGAACTTGCCAGCTCCGGCAAACTTGGCCATTATACCGATCCGGCTAATGGTCGGGGAGGACGGGTCACGCGCGGCGGCGAGCTTTCCGCGGCAGGCGATAAAGAGCGTCGCGACGTCGACGTCCTGGAGCACAGTGGTTGGGCCAGGCGTCGTCCTCATCCTCGGATGCTGGGAGTCGAGGTATAATTACATATCGTATGGCTAATCCTCGCATTACGGTGACGGCTGCTGGCCAAAGGCCAGGCCGGCGGGCAGTGCGAGCTGCCAACTTCAAGGGAGTGCGTGCGTGCCATCCCCTCGTGCTTAACCCCTTTCCTTCCTTGACCATTGTCTGCCGGCCGTGACCATCGCCGTCCCTTTGGCTGGCTCGAGACTTTATTGAGCGAGTAATGCGCCCGGAATATCGCCCCGATTTTTTATGCCCCTGTAACGTCCTCCTAGGATACATTATGCCGCACGTTTATGGAACCTCCAATGCCCGATCGGATACTTGGGACGCTACGGCTCGTCTTGGATGCTAGCTACAAGAATCATTCTGGAACGGAATTCATCAGCCACGTTCGTCACACGAAGCGGTTATGAATTTCCGAAACCGTTTTTGAATCACTTTGTTTCTCACTCTCGGTACAGGCCGAAAAAACGTCTGCAATTATATTCCAAATCTCTATAATTTGAATTGAAACACAGGTTTATTTTTGTAATTCAAATAGTGTGTTATAATGTTTTCGAATATTTGGAGGTTGCGAATTTCAAATTTAATATAACAAGTGCGGAGGTTGTTGAATAGCAATTTCCTTCAGCTATTCGTGGTTGCTTCAAATCACAATTCCAAAAAATTCAAACCAAATTTCAAAAGAACACCCTTGGATCACTGATTAACGGTATTAAAATATTGAAAAAAAAAAAAATTTTTTTTCAATAAATCTAGTTTCAACGCGAACGAGGCTTTATCGAATATGGTGTATAAAATTCAATCTTCTCTCAAACTGATTAGATTCATCGACTTGCCGACGCGTTGAAAGATCGCGACTACGAGTAGTTTAAGCCCTCCGTAAGAAACGGGGGGAAATTAAAGTCCGGACATTTGTACGACTCCCGGCAAGAGCAACAGCAACAGCAGCAGAGACAGATTGTGCTTTTATCACGTTGTTTTCTTCCGCTGACAAATGCTCCTCGCGTATATAAACCATGTGCAAATTTTTAATCAAACTCTGAATTTACGTCGCGCACAGAGAACGTGCTCCCCGTTTCCACTATTCTACTTCAGAGCCCTGATCCATTTTCCACGATCCCAACTCCTTAACAATCCTGTCCTGTCTGCAACGTTCAACAATTGTTTTCCGTGCAACATCGGCCAACGACTGGTCGAGCGTAAATCTTAGTTTATTAAAAACCGGCGCTAATTAAAGCCCCGGATTCCAGAAATGATCCGATACGGCACGAGCTTATGAAAGCACGCCTCGCGTCGCGTCGCCAAGAAAAGCACACCTCGTCGTAGACGTATTCCCCATGAATTTTCCGCCGGGATATTTCACTCGATGCGACTGATGGCTTCGCGTGCTCTTATTAAAGTACTCTTTTCACTTCTGTGCGCTTCGTGAAGCACCTAGTTCACTCTGGCATCTACACTTTATGCTTACGGTAAGCGAAGTCGACCTCTGTTATCGTCGAGAGCATCCTTCTAACGCAGCCTTGCTCGTAGGATTCTTTCGGTATCGAGTAAAAATTTTTACCTCATTCTTGAGCGAGTTAAGGTAGAAAATATTCTCAGGTGTTTGATCGATGTTTAGTGAAAAGCAAAGTAGATACTTGATTTTGGACTTTTTACCAGCTTTCCTCAGTACCGGTTACAATACAAATTCGAGTATCGTCCGCACGGAATTATTCGCGTTTTCCAGATTAGCGGAGAGATTCTAATACCACTCGAGACAGGGTTTACCAAACGGATACCTTGGGAGGGTGGTCGTCCAATACGTTTAAGTAATTGCAGACGAAGCAGATACTGCCTCGTTCGCTTGGAAGTAAGTAGGATGCGAAGGCACGTAATTACCGGAGCCTCGTAAGGCTGGATCGTGAATCGCAAATTGCGAGAGAAACACGAGTATTTAGGTCACACAATGGTGAAGTACCTCATTTGGCAAACTGGGAGGAAATTAATCGATATTAATTGACATTTTATATTCCAATTCATACGGCCGTCTCGATATTTGGTTGCTTATTCTTCTTACCACATCAAATTGAGAAATTATAACAATTAACGACGATTATTTGGAAATCATATTAAAGAGAAAACGTCCGCGATGCCGATTGATTGACAGTGTCTGAGAAAAGTCAAAAGAAGAGACAAAAAAGAAGGGCAGCGAAGAGGGACACGATGACGTGTTTCCCGTTCGCCAACAACTTTAAACAATATTTAAATTTCGGATAAAAGAGAACGTTATTTATACCTCCAGCTTTAATCCAGATACTAGAAATGTTGAAACTGGTGTTGTAGTTGTTATATTTTTCACTTTTTACGTCTGAACGCTCATTTTTTTCTCTCACGCTCTCGACACCCTATCTTTCGTTTTATTTTTTCAAGCGAGAGGGCATTTCGGCCTCGAAGGGCGTCGCGACGCTCGCCCACGTACGCGACCGTCCGCACATACTAACGTCAAATTACGAAAATTCGAGCCCCGCATATATACGCTCTGTTGAACACCGGCTCGCGGAAAAGTTGGTAGTTTCAACTCGAGCCGAACGGGCGAAGAGAAACGATGTATCAATGTCTCGTTAACGAGAACTGAAGGAATAAAAATAATACGTACCTTTGGAGCGTATACTTGATTTCGCTCGATGAAGCAAAATCACTGACATTCGGAAACTCGGACGTGACCCAAAACGCTCCTGATCCATCCTCCATTCATCGTCAGACACGGCAGCCGTATCAGGCGAGCGGTGTACTTTCTGGCAGATGTCTAGGGCTGATTCAATCAGAAATGCAGATTGTGGAGATTAGACGTCAGGAAACGATTAACGGGATTGCCTTTCGGGTAGCTTCATACTCGACGTTCGAGTCAGTCGGGATAAATTTTACAGATCTAACAAATAAACCGAGAAGTTCTCTCGGCAGGACTCGCTAAACAATTGCAACTCACAAAATAACAGTTGTAGCCAACTTTGTAAAAATATAACTAGCATGGCCGGTAAATTGCCGATATGTAACGGATCCCGAGGTTGACTGTCATTTGTTAACCGGTTGATTCTGGGGAACTTAGGCGAAGGTTTGATTCAAACTTTGAGAATGAAAATTATGCCAGCGAAAGATAATTACGCAAGTCGAATCGAACGTGATACAATTATGTCCTTTCATGAGAACCTCTCGGCACACAAAACAATATCAGTATTACAGATTTGTCTCTTGTGTTTCAAACGGCATTTTTGCATATTCTGCAAAATCGAATACAAAATGCATATCCACGTATACCTATATAAAATGCGCACGTATTAACCGTAGGAATTCGTAACCCGTATTCAGGGCACATAATCGTGTAAAATTTTGGTAGAATGGGCAAGCATAATAAGCAATAATAAGCAGAATAAGCAATCTAAACCCAAACTAGTATTTGTATTGTGTGTATGTACGTTCGTATTTCCACGGGGTGTGATTTTGCATACATGAAAATATTACTCGGTTCTTTCTTTTTTTTTGTAGTTAGTGATCCACGAGTGAATTTTTGCATTCCAAATACCGAAGTTGTCTTGTATCTTGTATTCCCAATACACGTTACCTATCTAATAAACTGTTATTGTCAACTTTACGAAAAATTATAAAATCATGTTCGAAATGTTAAAATGCAACATTGAAAAACTGCTCAATCCCACCAATAAATTGGCAAATTGGTTAGGATGGGATTGAAATTTTTTTTATTTAACACCCTGAAACTACGATTTTAGATCTATGTTGAATCTGAGTCAGTCTCGTTATTTATTTAGAAATCTGTAAGATAAATTCCTGTACTTCATACTTAATCGCAGGTAACTTGTCTGTAATAACGATGGCTGCTTACACCTGGCCGTATGGAATCTTTATTATTGATGACCTATTTGCAGGCGTGAGTCGTTTGAATCTGAAGCCCTTTCAATATAAGTCGTTGAAGCGGCTCTCAAATAGACAAAACTAATAAATTTGATTCTTCTCTTATGCATTACTCGTAACAGTGATTACTAGGTAAGTCTACCCAGACACGCTCTCTGTGGCAACGTCAGTATTGCTAGACGACTTAACGCCTAACGGTAGACATCCCATCTCACGGGCAGGCTCTTACCTAATGAAAAACACGGAGGATAAGAAAACGAGGTTAGGGAGGCAAATGATAATTAATTAGATTGTAATCGCAGCACATTAACCAGAAATCAGTTGAAAATCAACTATATAACAATGAGGATCGATTTTACGGGGCATTCGGATCTATCGACGTTCAAATAGCGCGAAATATTGGGCGCCGGGTGACTCGCGCCAAAAACGAGGAACGTGGAATCGGACGGAGAGGTAAAAATCGGTTACACTCAGCAGGCAGCAAGAGCGATACGTGCCGACGAGTAAAACGAGTTTAACACGCGTGACGGCGACGGCATGGTTATTTCACGTTAATATTTGATGGAAAATCAAGGTAATCCCTCGTCGTAATATTACCCACAGCTCAAAATGAGCTGTTTTGTATAATGCCTTTGGCTACACGGTAAAAAAAATCAGCAGCATTAAATTATGTCGAAAAAAACAAAAAACATGTAAACGAAAAAAAACTTTAACTCGCCGGAATCAGATTTAAGGTTATCTCCAATCTGCCCTGTGTAAATCTATTAATCAATCAATCAATCAGCTTTAAATCATAAGCTATACTACACTTTTCAGCAATGGACACGAGTACCAAAGAATCTCCTGATCGGAGGGTCCTCCGCGAGTTGAGCAATGTCAAGTCGGAGCCGGTCTCACCCACGGCCAACCTGCGGCTGCTCACAACTCTAGCTTCGAGTCTAAAAAGCGCTCCTCACAATCAGTCTAAAATTGTAAGAAGAACATGGACAGTCTCGAGAAACGGGGACACGGATCCGCTCAAGTTATTACCGAGGAAAGAAAAATCCCTCGGCTTGTTGTGTAACAAGTGAGTTTGAAAATGCTGGATAAATGAGTCGATACTGTTGTTTCATACTTCAGTTGAATGAAATTTTATTTTGTACCAATCTATCCACAGATTCTTGAGCTTGTATCCATTGACAACGGCTGGTGGCATGCCGCAAGACATTTCACTGGATACAACGGCAAAAGCACTGGGTACTGAAAAACGAAGGATATATGACATAATAAACGTACTGGAGAGCTTAGAGATGGCTTCTAAAGCGGGGAAAAACCGTTACTTATGGCACGGGCACAACTACCTACCTGGCACTTTGGCTAAACTTAAATCACTGGCAGTTAAACTTGGCTTGAGGGAACAAATTCAAGACATACAAAAAATTAATAGAGCATACACGGCTAATTTCAACAACGAATCACCTTTTTTGAGCACAGTAGTTTCACAGCCAACCAGCGCAGACAATAATAGTCTGATTGAAACCAACGCTAAAGAGGATAAGAGCCTTGGAGTTATGTGCCAAAAGTTTATTATGCTCTTCCTGGTTTCGTTAAAGGTATGAGTTTTCCTTTCACTCTGTGGTTGTGAGAATCAAATGATTTTGAAAGTAAATATCAACTGGGATCGATTGATTAATAACTGTAAGAGTCCTAATAATTAATTATCTTTCAGAATGGAATTATAAATTTAGATATGGCTGCAAAAGTTCTTATAACAGACTCCGAACAGTCCAACGAAACCACTGATACCAGTGTAAGATCTCGCTTTAAAACAAAAGTGAGAAGACTCTATGATATTGCTAATGTTTTGTCGGCAATTGGATTAATAAGAAAAGTCAGCATGTCTGATAGTTCTATAAGAAAACCTGTTTTTCAATACACAGGCCCAGATGTAGACTACATAGACTTTGATGAAGGTAAGGATTCAGTAACTAAAGTTAGCGAAATTATAATTTTAATATAAATTCAATATTCGAATTATATGAAAGTGGTTAAACTTCAAGGACTTAAATCTGAAATGCACATGTTCCCATATTATTGAACAATCTTTCGACTATTCTAAAATACATCTCGTGACACGTAGGAACTCAAAAAGATGCATATACTTTGAAATCGAACAGATTTCTACAACCCTGCCAATATTGTTTTAGAAACACCTGTTAGAGAAGGGACTAGACATTCACTCATAGGAATGGCTACACCGAATAGAAGTTTAGGACCCAGTGTTTTTCTACAATCATCTTCTACGAAACCATCTCCGTGCCATAACAGGTTACTGATTGGCTCGACGACTCCTGTTACCCAACGTAGAGAGCTTAGAAAAAGAAAACTCTTCGGAACAGGTATAAAGACTATTCAAAGACTAAACCCAGGTAATGAAAATAATGGAATGTGAGAACGCTATTGAAATTCGGCAAATTTTTCTTTTTCAAGATGAGAAATTTGGCCGTACTATGAGCTCTCCTTGTCTGGACAACGATCGCCCTTCGGAACGCCTAGATGACTCAATATTACAAGTTGCTGAGATGGAACTTGAAAGGTTGAAGTCAAGTGAGCAACCCGCAAAATCTAAAGTTTGTGTTAAATTGTTTCCTAGGCATAATTCTGAATCTTGTGTAACGGCTACACAAGTATCTGGAGAATTAAACAATATTTTTGAAGGTCTACGTTCACTCGAAAGTGGTTTGGTTAAAAGTTTAGATTCCAAGCCAATTAATGAAGCGTCTGACGTGTCTAGTTCGAATGCCATTGACACTCTAATCAATGGTGCAACTGGTCATAAGACATTGATGACTGCCAGTAATGTAAATCTAGTCGACATAGCTGCATTCAATGCATCTAGTAGTATTGAAGTACCAAGTTTCAATTCATCCTCACATGTTAACCATCCTAGCTCAAAAAATCAGATACCTACTGTACATTTATCATTCACAGACACGAATTTACAGGCAAAAATAAATAATGTGAATACAAAGCCACTGAAATTGAAGGTAAGAAACCCTAATATTATAACTGTAAAAAACGTATCTTCAAATAATTTTACTGTCAAAAATCTTTCATCGGACAATACGAGAACGGTAAGACTCACACCGTATAAAATTCAACCGAAAACTTGTGGTCCGAAATTCGTCAATCTCGCAAGGATCGGCCCAAAAAAATTAATTCCTATTAAACCAAGTGACTTGAGCATTGCCTCACCTTCGCTGCGTTCCGTTGTAATAGAAAATCCGAGCCTTTCTAACACGAGCTACGCTATACTAACTCAAGTTCAAACTCCCATCGTCTCTCCGGGCGATATACTTAAGGCAGTGCAAGTAGGTAACACCTTACAACTGGTTCCATTATGCAATCAAACGACAATTAATTTCACTAATGAAATTAACAGTGAGACTAGTACGAATCGTAGCTAACGTAATATAATTCTTTTATATTTTATTTCAGTTATAGTTATGGTAACATAACTAATCCGAACCTAAAAGGTCAATTATTTTTCAAATTTTATACGATTTATTATATAATAATTAATATTATATTACATAGCAATGCAATAATAATGAAGGCTTATTTTATTTAATGTATAAATTTTTGTGATTATAGGAAATATCGTTACAATTTGTTATATTAGACGCTGAGAATTAGTTGAATCATTATATTAGAGATAGGTATTTATTAACATTGATGGCAGTTTTTTTACATGCCATAAACCATTTTCCTCACTGACGAGATATACATCATCAGTCATCCAAATGAAATTTAGTGAGATAGGGAGAATATTATAAATATTCTCGTAATTATTATTTACTATTGACAAATCATATTAATTTACTACACACGATTCGTGCATTCCAGTCGATGTTCGAATATCATAATTTTAAATACATTAAACATCGAACAGACTGGTGTGTTTTATAAAATAATTACAAACTTGTAGTAGAGAATATTTGCTTAAACAGCACAAAGAACGTTATAGTTATGAAATGAATTGTTCGATATTGAGATAATTTATTACAGCATATATAAAACTTGGCAACTGTTGGGATAGCGTTAAGGCGAGTTATCAGAAGTTACTAATCATATTTTGATGCTGTATAAAACATTTCTTAATACTAGTTATCTTACCAAAATAAAAGATTTATAATTCTCTTATTGTTTTTAAACTTCAATTCTTTCAACTCTGGGTATTTAATACTAATTTCCTTCAAGAAATTCTCTATTCAAATACTTTTAAAATACGTTATGCTGTTACATCAATTTCTCTGGAATCTGCTCAAGTGCAATATCAATCATATAAAACGATAAAATTACGGCCAAAGTAGAAAATGGATGAAACTTATTTACGTCTTAAGATTAAAATTACGATCACGATTATACTAAGATTTTCGGTAAAAACTAATAAGTTTCAAATGCAGAAAAATTGCAATAAAGAGGTTGTATTTGTAAAATTTTACCAAAAAACTCCCAAAGCAGTACTTTCGAAATTGATGATTACTATTCTTGTTCGGTATTACTACTCCTATTATTATTGTTACTGTTGTTTTAATAAATAGTGATAGGTGATAAGGTGAAGTTTCGTAAACATTACAAATGAAGAAAATATATATAATTACAACTGATTTATTTAACTATAAGAAAAAATAATCTAAATACAATAAATTTCGTGATTTGTTATCTTGGACATAGTGTACTTTATTATTGAATGAAACTAAACATGTAAAACTTTATGCATTTGCAATGTTAAACGCTGAATAATTTCATTTGAGTTTGGTGCAATATGGAGTTAGAATATTCTGTCCAATCCTTCAAATTCTTTTCGCTCATTCAACTTGCCTTTGATGTTGATAGAATTTATCCTCAACATTGTGTGCTCCGTTCTGACAACTGCAGACAAGAAAATGTTAGAATATCTTCAATTATTGATATCAGAGATACGGTAGTTAAATTGATAGTAATGAATTTAGGCTTACAGTTGATTCTCATGAACTGTTTCCTTCTCTTTTTCTTGAAGTGAGTTTTGGTGTGAGAAAGAGACTTTTCAATAACAGTTGCATCAACGGACACACATTCCCTATTCAGAAGAGGTCTTCCGATTAATGTAAAATCCGAACTACCAACCAGGAGGACTTTTTCCAATGTCAACTTATCCCCGACATTCGGAGGCCAGCGACCCTGTATGATAATGACATCATTATCAGTCACCTTAAACTGCTTGCCGCATATATGGACTATGGCAAACAGACGTCCTGCTGACGCTGTGGATATTATCGAGTTGACTTTTTCTATAACATCTGGTGAAAAAAAAAAAAAATGTACAGATTAACGAAAATCTGTGTCAAAAAGACAGACAGTAGTTGTTAGTCTCGAAACGAAATAATAATAAATTGTTCCGACTACAAAGTGTCGGTATCTTACAACCTTAGTCACTGTATGAACGACAGTTTATTACCGTGTGTAATTTTTTCGTCCTCTTCTGTGGTGTCTTTTACTTCTTCTTGATGCGACGGTACGGCTCTTTTAGGATCGTACAAGGCTTGCGAACGTAATCCAGCCGCAGAAGTTTGCCATAACCTAACACCTGAAAGCGAGCGTAATAAAAATCCCGAGTTTCAATGACAGACGTAAACCGAGTTGTTGAAAATATTATAAAAGAGAGTGCAATTTGTGACCTGGTGAGCTGACGTTATTCAAAAGCCGTGGACCAATCCTTTTCATACAATTATTCGCGACTCCAGCCAGCACACGCGAAAATCCGACAAACGCCGCCATGTTGCAGCCTCAGTTGTTGTCTGCTACCATGTATGAGTTGAATTGAATTGAATTGAATCGAATAATATGAACACTACGCAACGTCGAAGTTTCGACGATCGCAGCGCTCGGCGCGGAGAATCCGAATCCGACGGATACTCCACGGCAAGGTATACATAACGTGTCCGGGAAAGTGGCAACACGGTGCGTTGTGAGTAGCCTGCGTAGCCTGTCAAATTTAGATCGCCCGATAGAAAAAAAGAAACTGCTAAAGAATAATCAATGTGCAGATCGGCTCGTTGAGTGGATTTTTATGTGATAGAAGTAAAAGTGATAATCGCAGGATGCAGTTTTACAAGGAGAAATTGCTGTCACCTGGACAGCTGAAACGGCTAAACGAGCACAAGTACAGCTGTACCAGCGTCAGCTTAATGGACCCGTTTCTTCAGCCGTGGTGGAACTGGCTCGTTAGCAAAGTTCCACTTTGGCTTGCCCCGAATGCGATAACTGTCCTTGGCCTCACCGTAAACATCTTGACGACTCTGATCCTAGTCTGGTACAGTCCCGACGCTAAAATCGAGGTACCTATTTACCAATAACACAACCATAACCTCAAACTTTCCAGTTATCATTCCCGTTACGTTGCAAAAACACCAACGACTCATTCAAGCTTATCGATAGTCGAATTTCCTTGTTTACTACTTTACTCAACCGCGATCCTATCTCTTTAACTCGTTGAAATCCCCACACACTTATTATACATGTATGCAGGTTTACAGTTACGGTTACTTAGTAATATTCTACATAATATGATTCCTTGTATTAAGATATTTTCAAACCCCAGTATACTATGTTTTCTTAAAATTATAATACATTCTATATTTACGATGTCAGGGTCTACATGGTTTTATAATTGCTTGGAAATAGTTTTTTTTTTTTTTTTTTCTAAACAATGATTCGTTACTTATTTCCTCGTCCTTAGGCACCGCGATGGGCATGCTTATTGTGTGCATTGGGCTTATTTGTTTACCAAAGCCTTGATGCGATCGATGGTAAACAAGCAAGGAGAACTGGAACGCAAAGCCCGCTGGGCGAGCTATTCGATCACGGCTGTGACTCCATCTCAACAGGTACGAGTCGGATATTACACATTCATTATCAGAAAAGGACTGAAATCGATTAGTCGCATGTCCTTTTTTTGGTTGTTTTTATTTTACTTGTACAATAACCATGTGGTCTTATCTTCCTACAGTTTTTGTCGCCTTGTCGGCGTGCATAGCAGTTCAGTTAGGATATTATCCGACATGGATGTTTTTTCAATGCTTTTGTGCTATAACACTGTTCTATTGTGCACACTGGCAAACGTACGTTTCAGGTAAGAATTTGAAATTGTAAGTACATTGAAAGATTGATGTACTTAAAATCAAACCTAGCTGTAACTTTTACTCAAACCAGTATCAGCCGCAGTTTGTATGTGAAGTGATTTATTTGCAAACAGGTACGTTGAGGTTTGGGAAAGTGGATGTCACTGAGGCACAGTTCACCATCATCGGAATCCACATTATTTCGGGAATCTTTGGGCCCAGCATTTGGATGACAGAGGTTGTATCCCTTAAATGTCTATTTGTGTTAAATTTTTTCATTCTTTTTCAAATAATGATATTTACGAAACATTTTAAGGTCATTTTTAATTGCAATACCTTCAGTACATATTTAATCCACAAAAATATGCTCGCACATTTGATGAGTTTCTTAATCATTTATCAATGTTCAATAAATATTTCTTTCTGCAAGAAAGTTAAATCTACAAATAGCAGATCTGATTATATAAATACGTTACAGCCCATGTCACACATCCATGACTATGTTATATGTTAATATTTTTAACTCTGAAAGTTGTATTGTTTTTTATGTTCATCCTATTATTTGTCTTTTTGGTTGAATAATTATCCAAACTACACAGTTTCTACACTGGTAAATGTCTGTCAATTATAGGGCATGCCAGAAACGCATAAATATGTATATAGACAACAACTAGGATTTCAAGTACTGCAAACTTTCAGGAACTTGAAATTTATTCATTTTCAATACAAGTTTCATAAAATGTTGATGCTGGCACGTGAATTGACAACTGTGTTGCCAACTTATTAGAAAATTTTGGCAAATGATTTTTAAGTTTAAACACAGCAGTTATTAATATTCAATCGTTATGCTAATTCATTACTCAGTACAGGCAGGAACAAGACGTAATTCAGTGTCAAATTCGAATATGCATAGATTGGTTCAGAACAATTATTATGTCGACATGTAGCTCGTGATTCCGTTCTGAACTTGATGAAATCTAAACTCGAAACATAGCATGTAACTGATATTACTTTTTTTCAGAATTTAATGTCCCTTTAGCGCTTTAATTTAATTTTTCATACATCACACTTGTATTTCAAAAGACAAAAGTCTCATTGCGTGTACTCAGTTTGGACCAGATTCTATTTGTTTTTAATGTGCCATCCTTTGTTTTTTTTTTTTCCCCTTATATTATGCAAATTGCAACTTTGGCCTGTTGAAAAATTTTAGTCCTCTTTACGCTTTGAAGTTTAACTCGTGTCTCGATGAATGCTTGTCTCTGCAAAGTCTAACAATAATATTTCTTGCAGATACCATACATTGATGGTTTTGAATTAAAATATTTGATAGGCGTAATGACAGTGGTGTGTACATTGGCAAACTTGTATTCAATGTTTTCGGTGATTTTCACCGGAGGAGTGGGCAAGAATGGTTCAACCGTGGCTGTAAGTTTGATAGTTAGACTTTTCAGTTGGCGATGCAACAAAAGGGAACTGCATGGCATGAGGAGAGCGGTGCTGAATTTATCGACTCACAATAGTTCTTTGTTTTTCTTTTTTTTCACTAACATCAATTTTACTTGTTGGTTTTGGAATCATATCACTTCTTTTTGTCCTTTCCTTTCATTTCCTTCATCATTTGCCATCACTACTCGTACGAAGTTTATATTCTAGGTACTAGAGTTTTGTAAAAAATCCTTCACCTTCTGATTTCAACAATTCCATTTGTACATCGAGCACACAGTTACAGGTTTTTTTAAATCAAAATCTCTGACATTTTATTACTCTGATACGTTATTGTAAAAATATTTCTATAGTATGCAATCAACCAAATACGTAATGCACATGAGTCCAAAAGACAGGTACCAAGTATACAAACCGAGACGGGTTCTGACCGTTTCAAGTCTATCGACATCGTCCGCTACAATCTATTTAACCTGCATAGCAAACGATACGAGTGACCTTGAATTACTCAGAATCTACCTCGATTTGTGTACATTTTTACAGCTTCTATTTAAACATTGAGCTTATTAATATCAAATGCTTTTACTTATTATACTGCCGAAAGCTGTAGAGACCTCGAACTTTTTCTGTCCGCTTTTTTTTCTCATTCGATCTAACTAAAAAAATTAAGTATGAAACCAGAAACTGTGTTGTTTTCTTCGTTAAAAACATTTGTCTCAATTCCAAAATGCTCTAAATTATCAATGCTATGTTCATGTAACCATGAAAAAATAATAGTAATTGTCTAATACACATCTAAACCATATATTTTATTGCATTGAATGTCTCAAATCATCCCAGCCACACCTCTATCTCATGAATGCCACTCTGAAGTTATTATTTTCCTATTTCATTTCAATTAATCAATGTCATTTCCTTTTGAGTCCAGTCATTTTGTCGCCGAATATTTTTCAACGAGCATATAATGTATTGACCTCTTTAATTACGTCATATACTGATTAGTCGTAATGTATTAACGACTAATAAAACTACCGAAATTTACACCAAGCTATTTCTACCAAAACCAGTCAAAATGACTGGTCATTAAAAAATATTTAATACTTGCATATCTTTGTGTCATATTGATATACATTTTCTATTATAATTTTTTAAAAACCAGTTATTTTGATTGATGTAGTACTTCTAGTGTCAAAGAATTCAAATCATTATGATTTTAAACAAAGAATGTGGCCAAGAACCGTGGTGACAGAAATTTTGTAGGTATTATCATATTTTTTCTATAAATGAATTATACCAGATTGACGGACTTAAGAGGAAATAAACAAAACTGTACTGCTAAATCTTGCGATGCCTTTTGCAGTCGGCAGTTCCCACGTCTCTCGAAACTCCTCGTGTTAATGTAACGATCGCAGAAAAGGTCGTTTATAATTTTTTTTTTTTTTTTTTGCATTACCAATAGTCTCTTGTGTGTTTCATTTTCTCTCGAATTATTTCAGCATAGGTGCGAGCAAAACTAAATGCCCCTCATGAAGACGATATTCTTCTTTTATCCGCAGTATGAAATGAATACTAATTTTCTCATGGAGTAGTTATAAAATCACTATAATTGGCAGAATTTGTGGATTTGTTTAGATTCCCGTGCCTGGAGTTGGCACTGTCTCTAACTTCGTAGCTGTGATATTTTATGCAGGCTACATTCACGTGTTCGTTGAATTCTGTAGAGTCTTTGAATCCGGTGGTGTCGGAAAGAATGGTTCCACAATAGCAGTAAGTCATAAAAATTGGCTGATCGCATATAAAAAATTGTTTTCAAGTTTTTCCTTGTAAAATATAATAGATTTTTAATTTTGTGAACTATCCTGTGCTTACCTAGCCATATTTTACCTGGGCGTTACTCTGGGTATTCCGTGGTAACGGAACTTGAGAGTTAGCAATGTTCCACTATTTTTCTTACTCTACAGCTGAAAATCACAAGTTATGCAATTAACTGCTGAATTATTATGCAATTGGCAAAGGTCTTTACTTCCGCTCTATTTTAACAGTTTATTTAATGTTGATATAAGTGAATGTAAAAGTAATATAAACGATCATACATGTATCTGAAAACACATAGATGAAAAAATTTGTATTATGCTGCGAAAACTTATTTGGTGCTAACGTTTATCTGCTTTCGATAATGCTGAAATAATATCAGACTTATGGCTATTAATTCTGAAGATTTCATGTTTGGCGATCATCTATTTCTTTTAAAAAAATATTGGACTCCTTTTTCAAATATCTATATTGATAATAATCAAAAATTATGATTAGATGAAGCAACATACTTCAGTGCAAGAGACTAAGTAAAGTGTACGTAATGTAGTCAGTTTTGAAGTAGTTTCTCATCATTGTCGTTTTCTCATTATTCTATGTATCCTGATCTGTTTTATCAACAAATCAACACCAAAAAATCTCTTCATTGTCCGATATACCGATACATGTACCGATGTACATATTTACGGTATATATTCAATACGCAATACCGATACAAACCACAGATGCCACTTCAGATTCACAGTAGGTAAACGAAAAAAATCGGAAATCTCTAACTTAACCGAGGAATCACAACTAACGTAGTACCACTGTGCCACGTATTCCTAATTGGACTCAATAATTAGTCACATGTAAGGGGGAAAAGAAACAATCCATATGTTGCAGAATCGTCAAAATCAATGTTGACTTGACTACATGTTTGTGAATTTAATCATTTCGGTTTCTTTTGTTTATTATTATTATTATTATTACTATTATTATCACTTTTATGTTGAATAAATTAACAATAGTTCTGTTCTTTTATTTTCATTATAGTATTTTGTTAATAAATATATGGTGTGTCATGGGGAACGCTGAAATTACTTGGAATGCATCGTTAAAATAAAAATCTGGTTGTTAATTCCAATGCCATTTAATGAAGCATAAAAGCAACTGATCTTTTGTACTCATTGCACGTATGTATATTATCTCTTTGCGACTAACCATCGGTTGTATATTCCAAACGTATAGTTGCCATACATTAATACAGAGGTGAAGGTGTTCCCTCTTTGGGCAGCAGTCGGAATCGCTGTTTTGCTAGCGCAGAGCAGCGTGTCCGTCATTCTTGTCGGTGGTGTTGGAAAAAATGGCTCCACCGTTGCTGTAAGTCAGCTCACCAAGGCAAAGTTGAAAATCCCTTTGTAGCGCACAATTCGTATGTTTACTTTGATTTAGGCCCATATGTCAATCTTAATCACATGAATATGTAATATGTGCGATATGATAGTCATATTCGATATATTAACATACAGCTCAGAGTGCAGTAATCAAAATTTCTTACAACAAGATTTCAGACTACATATTAGTAATGAAACCTTTCCCTACATCTGCGTACGCGTTACTTGATAATGAAAGCAGTGCTATCGGCAATAGGTCTTCCAACAACTGTGAGTTTGTCATTTCTCTTGAGCCATCCAATTAGGTGGATTAGTTATAATCATTCGTCGATATTTACTATTGGGCCTAGGTCTTGCACTGTATTTTGAATTGATCGCATTACAGTGTTGTTTTTATTGTTGAAATTAATTTGAGGAGGTAAAAACATTACTTTTTTGCCAGATGTTGTATACGCATAAATGATATTTTTTTTTTTTTCGAAATCTTCAATCGTATTTTGATATCCAGTATCGAACCTTCAAAACCCCTTCCAAATAATCACGTCATCACTTCAAATAAGTATGCTTCATTAATAATGTAATTATACCGCTACATAGAAATTGATTTAAAGGCATGTTCAAATTTGGGCAACGATGTATCTGGTAACTAACTTTATTGACTAGTAAAATAAATGTTTTCGCTTAGCGTAAAATTTCGATTCGTGCCATTGAATTAATTCAATAAACATGATCATTTTCTAATGGTAAAGGGATAGCATCAAATCTATTAAGTTTTCCACTCTAAGCTGTCGCAACTAACAACTAGATTAAAATAACATGCATGCATTCGTATTATGGTTTAGTTACTTGGAGAAAAACAAGTTATAACGATTTGTTATCTAAATTTGCAATGTAGTTGGCAAGTTTTAACTAGTTATCGCTTCTTGGCTAATAGATATGTTTAAGCAAGGATCCGGCCTATTACGGAATACTGTAGAGCATCTTTTTTTCAGGGAACCTCGGTATTATCTCCGATCATCCCATTCAGTTTTGTTGTGGTCCCAGCATTCATAATATACAGAAAAAGTGCCGAAAACGTCTATGAGAATCACCCTGCATTGTATATACTTGCATTCGGCATGGTTGCTGCGAAAGTGACCAACAGACTCGTGGTAAGTTAATAATGAACACGCTGATCTTATCGTTAGTCGGCGACGGCTGTAAGATCACGCATAAGAGTTAATATTCAGGATATCTTTTCTTCCTTCCCAGGTTGCGCACATGACGAAAAATGAAATGCAATATCTGGATACCGCATTGATTGGACCTGCAATGCTCTTTCTCAATCAATACTTCAACTTCTTCATCAAAGAATATTACGTTCTTTGGCTTTGTTTAGTGAGTTATACCATACCGTACAATTACACTTATGGCGCGATACTACGATTGTTCAGAAATTGGTTACCTTTCATTCGTGTTATAGAATATTTCATCCCCTGAGTTTGACTCATAGACAAATTCCACATTCTATTTCTTTCACGATGTTTTACATTCGTCAATCAACAGCCGCAACCGATGTTTATTATTCTAGATTTGGGTAACTTTGGACTTGCTTCGATATTGTTCACAAGTTTGTCTGGAGATTTGCGATCACTTAAAGATCAGGCTATTCAGGATACCGACAGGTGGACACCGGATCGGAACTTCACAGACTTCCACCATCACCGAGAAAAACGGTACTAACAGGCTTCAACGTAATAGAGTCCAAAAGAAACACCATTAAATTTACATCGTGATAATGAATGTATCATATGATGCGCAAGAAAAGTTGAACGAATCCCAGTTTGTTGTTAAATGTTTTGATATCGTTGTAAATAGATATAAAATGTCGTTAGTCACAGTTCGTTCATTATCACGTTACGATTCGTTCGACTCCAAGCCAACAATCATTGAAAAATGAGTTGAAATTCGTTTACAAAGTACACTTCGGTTTGTCGTCAGCTACATTCTTTCAAGTTTTGACAAATCTTATTTGTATCTCTCAAGAGATTGTACGTGTGAAGTTGTGCCACCTCAAGACTTCCAATCTAACAGTAAAATATGTTTCATGTAAGCATTTACTAATAATTAGTGGTCAATGAATTAAATGCTCATTTTTCTGATTTCTGTTTTTAATAATAAGCTGTTAGTTGGGGCGGAGAAACGAGCTTATCACAAGGAATTGGTGATGGGTCTTTTCTTTTAAACATAATTGAACGACTGCAAGCAAGCTTGGACATTTGATTTAGCATGCTTCCCTTAATTAGTTTGACTTTTTCCGTTACAATGATCTTCCTTAACTGTGAGTGTTTGCGCTTCTATCCTATTTACAGAGTGGTGATTATGAAAAATCTGTAGCTTCTAGTTCCATAACACCCAGGTGGCTGTGAGCAAGGCAAATTGGTGACCTGGATCACAAGATGTCCAACTTATTTATTTAAATACTTTTTTAATACCAATCGACGGTGAAAATCATAGTTAGCCCGACGCGACAATATTTACCTGTACGTTTTCTACTTAAAATCAAATTCTCACAGACACCTAATATTAATAAAAAACAATGATAATAATAATTATGAGAATAATGATAATAATAAAAATAATTTTACACAGTTGGATGATATTGCTTGTCAGCTTATCTGCCTTACAAAAAAATTTTGCAACAATTTTATACACACAACACGTAATAATTTCATTTTCAATTGCCTAAAATCTTACGCAAACTGAATATGAATATTTTTAATTCGCTCAAATACTCCTACGCACAGCTATACTTTTCTTTCCTCTCTATTTATTCCTTATTTCACCCTTTCGCAATCAATGCAATATGACAAGCAACATGATTTAACGAGGTCCAGTACGGTTTTAACGTTGTACCCTCTGTTGCTTTCCTTAGCTTAACACAACAGTATAGCAACAGTCTTCTAGTCAGCGTACATATGTTTGACAACTAGTTAGCGGTTGAGAGTATTTCTATCCATGATAAGCTCTCTCAACAATCTCAGTGAATTAGTCATACACACAATTAATTATGGCAAAGAAGTGTATTTTTGTGAAAAGTTTTTATGGCGAGATTAAAAAAAAAGGACGGATAAAAAATAGAATTAGCAATTTGATAATTCACTGCCCATTGTTTTACATCCTGTACTCTTCTTCAGATTTCATACTAACTGTAAAATTAACACTATATAATTCTAAAAGTTCAAACGCCATTTGTAACAAATCCGCATAGAACAAAAAATTCTTTGTCGACGATTTATAGGTATAAAATCTACCTCTTATTCCGCTTGACAAGTCCACCTGTCCTGTGAATAAATGGAACTGATTTTCATTCTTCATCCCAAATCACCTGAGTAGTAACCGATTGAGGATAGCACTATTCCCCTAATGAAAAGCTTTTGTATATAACATTAAGCGTGACACGTAACCCTGTACATAAAAATGGCATTCTTATCGTTATAAATATATTTATCGGATTCATGTGAATTACAAACGAAACAACATGTATTGAAGTATGTATTTAATGTTGTTAGTCGAGCTGATTTCATCCTTTGGTATATAAATCGCAGAGCGAGATATGTATTTAGTGTTTGTAGATGTACACCGATGGAATATTTATACTCTTTATAACCAAACTACAGTTAGAATTGAATCTTTTCTAAGGTACACAACAATATTGCAGTTGCTATAATATAAATTGGGTGACGAAATGATGATAATGTATATTAAATAAATGCAGGTTATATTATGAAAAATTCTAATAGAATTTGATAATTCAGAAAACCTTTCCAATACAACATGCCTATGTATACTGTATTGCTCAATTTGTGCTCTACATTTCTACGAATGTTCTAGGTACGTTAATATACTCTTTAGCATGACTTTCATTGGCCTAGAATGACAAATTTTTATGCCCTGCATGTAAGGGTGTGTGGCTGTGTTCGTTTTAATGAAAACAGAATAAGGTTGTACAGTTACTGCAAATAACCGAAATCTTTTTTAAACTAACACTTTCGTTAGGTCAGGACTAGGGTGCTTTTTACTTTCCATAACTTTGCACCTTCTCTCTGCCTACATATATACATATATACACATACATACATATGTTTGGTATGCATGAAGAGTTTTGTTCGCAGTTCACATGGTGGTGGAACAAGAACCCCTGTTAGACGAGGAGTATCACCACGGCTCTGACACCTCCCTCAACCTCTGATATTCAGATTCTAGTTTTGCGATCACAGTAGGTGATTGATGTACTACAATAACAATCTCAGGCTGAGATGTGATATTCCGACTATCCGAAGACAAATAGTGTAAATTAGAGAAAGGTGCAGTTGTCATAAGAACGTTGAATCTTGTTTGAAAAAAAGTTTATCTCTGTATGCGATGTGAAGCAGTAATGTTTCAATAGCGATGGACAATTTGTTGCCAAATTGTGAAATGCCGTAGTTACAGCTGCGCTTGTCAATGATCGATCTGCAATTTAATAGTTTTGGTGTTTTGCTACATATGTTTCATTTGGCAGAGCGTTAGATTTTTGTTCAAACAAATGTTTCATTCAAAAAGTAATTGAGAAACTCCGGTAAAACGAGCATGGAAATAATTTATTTTAGAAAAAACAAATCTAAGGACTTATAGATCTGTTTATAGATGTGATATCGTGTGAACTCGAGAAGAATTTTAATCAATTTGTAGTTGAAAATTATTGAGAATATGTAGATCAACGTTAATATTTGAACCACGAACATTGGTATGTACGGTATAATTAATGTATCGTTATTCCGTAGTTTCCTTACTGCAAAATTGATCTATATACATTTATACTTTCGAATTAGTAGAATAAACAAATGCTCACAGATTGAAATAATGTCTCACAAGAATATCAAATATTGTTACTCATTAATTTGAAATCTATTCGATTAGCAATTTATGGAAAGCTGGAATTATATTATTTTGTAATAACAATAAGTTACCGAAGCGATGGATCGTCGCAATAACAACTGTTTTTCATTAACTTTTATATTATATTAACAAAGCGTTGCTAGAGGATGTACGAAAAATTCGGGCTCTAGGTGAGAGACATACCGATGTAAATGAGAGTTACATCGCTGAAAATTCCATATACCTAGATGTATTTATCGTGTGCCTTAAGACTACTTTCGTAAGGATTATCCGATAGCAAGTCCAGTTTTATACAGTAGTAATTAAATTTTAGTATCAGGTGCTTGTGTCATCCAGCTTGTACCCCCCAGCCCCTCAATTATATTATTAATTGGAAATTCAATACCTAAGAAATTTGCATAACAATGCATTTACCAAGTTGTACGGCTGGTCTTCGCAAGTATTACTACAGTATTCCAGTCTCATTTGTTATAGTTCTTTTCTTTCTCTTCGCGTAGCATGATGATAGAATGTACGGATAGTCTTCTATGTACCTAATGCGAAGTATTTTGATTACCCAGTTGATCAAAATACTCCAAAAATTAATTATAAATTGTTCAATCTAAGTAAACCAGGTGAAATGAATGAAATGTTATAAATACAGTTACACCTATCTACCATAATATAAAATATTCGTATAGGGCCTAATATTTTTAGTTTATATTTAAAACATGTAACAAATTTGTCACAGGGGTCCAGTTTTGGTGTGTATGTATTTAAGATAATACTTTGAATATATATAATATTTATGATGGTCTTTAACTTAGGTTTCGCATAATTTTTATCGTGAATCAAACCGGTGCTAAATGGTTCAAAAATCATCTTTCTAAATCTGACCTATGCACCTTCACCAAGCTTGGATTTTCCCCATTCAGGGTCGATTCTCATAAATAAAAGAACATTTTACGTAAAAAACAATATCGTTTTCATTTCAGAATTCTAATTGTTAGTTTTTTTCAATCAATTTTGAACTCATTATTTTTTAACGACTTGGAAAGGACTCGAAGGACGTTGCGATAAATTTTTTATAAACGCAAGTTAAGGATCATCCTAATGTAGATGTGCATATGGGGTAATCTGTCGAAACTCAAATGCCTCCTGACTGACTGAATCGCCGTCTCTGATTCGGCCAAAATTTGTTTTTTTTTAATCTTCACTACGCAAGATGAATGAAAACATGAAAACCAATGAGTCGATTCAAAGACGATCTAGGTCAGGACTCGTTCAAGTTAATATGTATTTAACTCAAATATAATTGTCACAAGTTGGCCCCATTTTATCTGAACTTAAGCATGAATGTTAACTATACCATTGGGGTAAATAAATGTTGTGACCGGTGTATAAAAATTATCGTTTACTATTTTTATTTTGTCCGTTTGAAAGAATTTTTTTTTAAACGCATGGTAATATCTAACACCTTGCGCATGACGTAACGACATATGTTTGTAAAAGCATGCTATATTAAAGTTAACAACCGCTTCTTTTGCAGCTCTGTACCTCCGTTATTATTTTCAATCAACCCCGCGAATTTTCAAGTACAATTTTATTTCCAGAGTATTCTAAAACTGTCTTTGCTACAAATCGGATGATAGAGAAAAATGGTGTACCGTATTATATTGGGATTATTAATGGTTGAATAATTCCATCTCAGCTATTCCAAACCACATTTTTAAAAATATGGTCAATATGGAAACACATTATGATTTTTGTTCATATTAACCAACTATGCACTCGTGTTTTTCTCCGTATATTTCTGATTGACATTAATAATCCCTGCGGTAAATTATTTTTAAAAAACATTGTGTATCAGTTGAATTTATTGTTCTCGAAAGCAATAGCATACCTATACTTTTAGCGTCTCAAGTTTATTATCCGACACATAAATTTTCTGAGTTCCCTGCTAACTTTCTTACCCCCCACTTAGACCTAAATCTAATTTACGTCATTGGTTTAGGCACATTTTTTGGCATCTATCAAATTTTTCAATTTCCCAGTTATAATTTGCAATATGTAAAACTCGCCAAATTCGCAACGTGAATTTGCTAGACATTTTCTGACTCTATTATTTATTTATTTCTTTTTTGTTGAAAAATTAATACCCTCCCGTACTAACGAATCATCGCAATTCTAAGAAAGACGTCTCTTTTCTTGGGAGGTAAATAGCTTCATACTTTTTGCTACTTATGATACGTACAGATAAGGTATTAAGTGAAGAAGCGTTCTCACGTACCAAGCCGGAATTCGCTATTGTACGCAAAATCTAAGAAAAGCTTGTTGCGCACTTATTGTTTACGGTTTGTTATGGATGATGAACAAGGGTTCCTACGCATTTTGGAATATGAAATTCCCTGACTTTTCCAGGTATTACAGCCTGAATAAAAACTTTCAATAAATATGTCGCTGATTAATGACAATTTTCTTACATATTAATATTAATACCTTCAATATTACCCAGTAGTTATTTCACTGTCTGACTATCAATTCACAAATAACAGCCTGTGATTTTCCGCGAGAAAAAAACGAATACAGGTTTGGTGCTAATTAAGTGAATATAAATAAAATATATAAAGTGGTGCGACGAAACGAAATTTTAAATGCAATTTTTTTTTTTTTTTTTAACCCTGCAACTCATGACCTTATTTTTCTACCCGCAAACGCATGATTGGGGTCCTAACGCACCCCAGGCATATTCTTGATCATAAAACCGATCCTATGCCGATAAACAGACTTTATCATACATGGTTTTCTTCTTTTTTTCACATTAAAGAGAATGGTGTACGAGAAATCTGATTTTATTTACATTTAGTTAATGAAAATTAGCGATAGCGGCGCTGAGCATAGTCCAAAGTTCGCGCGGGGTACGTTCGGACCCCAGTCACGAGTTGTAGGATTAAATTCGATAATACTTTGCATAAAAACGAGTTTATTTCTTCGACAGACTCAAAATTTCAATGTTATTTTCGAAATTCCCTGACTTTACCCTGCTGTGAGAAATTCCTCGAGTTTTCCCGGTTTTCGAGGTTTTCCCTGTGCGTACGAACCCTGTCAGAAGGCTACATGTACTAGAAATAAATGATGTAATGAAATAAAAATCCTTCAACAATTGACACATTTTTTATACGACGACTTTTTATCCAGCATAAAATTTCACTCGCAATCAGTTCTAGCTCTCTTCAAGCGAAACCTCGATTAAGTATGCATTTAAACGGACGGCGCGCGGAGTCTAGACGCGGTTTTGTATAAAAAAAAAAAAAAAGAAAGTGAATACATGCATTAAAATCTAAAATTTACCCACAATCCCCGTTCCAAATTGAGATCTCTAAATTTCTTTACCCAGACCACATCATTAATGCAACTACGCAGCAGTGCATAACACAGTCTTACACGAGCCGTGTATACGTATAATAGTTAATTAAACCGGTGTAAGATTGAATTATTTTCTTTTTCTTTGCAAAGGATTTGACCCACCAAGTCTGCAATTAGTTTTTTCTACGCGTACGTCAATTATATATTGTCGGAGATGTCTGCAGCCTCGTAATAATCCCTTCATACCTATATTATACCATAAACAGTGCGTACAGTTGTTTGAACGCGTCGGATGAAATTACACAAGTTTCGGGATGGTTGGGGGTGGCATGGAGGCGGCGAAGCAAAGCGACACCTATCACCCCTGCACTTGCATGGAACGTAAGCGGACGATGACGTGCGTAAGAACACCGAACAGCGCAAGTGTGAGTACGAGTAAATGGGTCTGGTACAAGTTGTTCCGTGTGTATGCACGTACGTACATATGTACATACGTAACGGTGTGTTTACCCACAAACGCGTATCAATGTCAGAGAGGGATTCGCTCTGCTCGCGAAAGCTCCGCGCATTATCTCGTACCGTACGGAGCTGTATAGCTATAGTTACGGGGGTACATCAATCCGCTCTCCTCTATCTTCCCTCCGACTCCTCCGAAAGCTGCTCCGGCTGTTCCTCTTGCTCTCATTTTTGCTTTTCGCCCAGGTATTGATCCGGCCAGGTTCTCGAGCGACGAACGTGGGGCGTGAGGAGGAGGAGGAGGAGGAGGAGGCTGCCTAAGCGGGAGGAAAACAGCGAACGTTTTTCACGCGCCGTCGTAGCCCGTAGGTGCTTGTCGGTTTCAGTGTTGCTCAGTGTAGCCCGAGCCACCGAGCGGCATGGTCGTGTCGACGCAGCTGCGGACGACGAGAGAGTGACCCGCCATGTTCGTGGTACCCGACCGTTTCTGCAAACTTGTCGTAAGTTAGCATCGATCAATTAATTGTCCACTTAATTCCCGCAGGAACAATTAAGGATATTGGTCTTTCCTCGAGGGATAAAACTGCCGCTGATAGGGACGGAACGGTATTGAAAATTTTTCGCGTAATATTTTATACCCTCGGCGTATGGTTTCTTTGACGTTTTCTTATCAAATGTGGTCGACGGTGACGTTGTTGTAATCAACCGACGTTTGTCAAGATCCTGAAACTTATGTAGCTGTAATCGCTGCCGTTACCTATAAATAATTTTCTCCTGATACGCTTACGTACATTTACGTACAGTTTTACCATTTCTATAACAACAGCTTATTGTAATTTATGCACTCCTGCGTATTGTGCATTTCGTGCTATATAGTTCGGCATCCCCGCTGATAACGATAATCCGTCTTTCCATAACGTATAACACATCCACACGCGTGCGGTCGTATGTATATGTATATGTATTAGCGCCGTATCGTGTGTTTACACACATTTGGTATGCACAGGTGCCAATTATATGTTATACGTAACATCGCGAGATGAGCAGCGGTGTCCAGCCTTCGATAAATTGGGTCAATTTGTTTTATCCATGCATTTGTAGTTGCGAGTAATCGATCTTCGTGAAACAACATATGTGTCAAGGGGTTTACGATTTTTGTTACGCGTCGGTTATTGATACACATGTGATTTTCTTCTATGACTATTTTACCCATCAACTCACAATATCGAAGGTTTTCCAAACGATTGTATAAATGATACGTTGGCGCTGTGAATCGATATCACGTTGAGCATTTTAGAAACAGGAAATTCTGGCGCAGTTTATAGAGAATATTATTTAAAACTCTTGCATCGACCCCCTGACAGGGGTTGCTAATGGAAAGCCTGATATTGACCCACATCGGCATATCACTCCGAGCGATGCTAATAGAATCATAAATTCAGGTCAAGATCACCTTTAATGTCTCAAGATCATACCCAGCGCTAGAGGAGAATAGAGGTCAAAAGGGGCTCTGGGGGTTGGAAAAACCGAGCAAAAACAGAACGATTCATATTCCGTCCAACTAATTGCTCTTCCACGTGACAAAAGGGAAAAAATTTTGTAGACTTGCACTGAATGAAGATACAAACGAATCCTTCGTACAATGAGGTTTGAAGCCAGTTGAGTTTCGATCAATTCGTGCAAACAAATCGACAACCCAAAGCAATCTTTACACGAAACTAATGACGTATCTGTCATGCGAATATTGATTACCATTTTGGTCGTATGGATCCACCCTTAACTTTCGTTAATTCGTCAAAATACTAATCACAGTTCGCAACGTTAATCTTTTATTTTCCGCAATATAATGCGATATTCCATCGAGTAAATCACCCTCTTGCGGCGTCGCCGATCGTTCAGTGCCTGCGCTAGGAATAAGTAGTAAAACAGTGTAGGAATCGAACGGTCTGCTTTAGCGGCCGACCAGACATGGCGGTTGAGCTTTTTCCACTCGCGTTGAAAGCATCTAATAAATGGGAAAATTTATGCCATGTTTAAATATGAAGTCGCTGATCGTTTTTGCGCCACAGAATCGCCGGGAATGAACCGACAAAAAAATTCAAAGCTCACTGAAATTACGGATTTAAAAACGAGTTGATTCAGTTCAGTTCAGCTTTCCTAACTCGCGAGTTTGCACTCATTGTCAGACTTTCGCGTCAGCGGTGAAGTCCGTCTGACCCTGTTAAGTGCCCTCGGATCGTTAACGGGAGAAGGGGAATCGAGACCCATTTCCCGGGATTCGGTAACTTGCAGCAACCCCTCTGAGATTCAGCCGAATTTTCAGGCGGCTAGCTGGATACCGTGGCCTTGGCCCTTCCGCCCCTCTCCGTCCATTTATTCCGCATTCTCCGCTCTCCCCTGCAGCCCTTTTAGAACCCCGACCCGTTTCGCCACGAGATATTCCGAAAAGGGTACGAAACTTGCCCCCGTTTTGATACATTGCTAAATGGGAAAAATTTGACTTCGGAGTATTTAATTGTAAACCTTGCAACTCCTTACGAGAACATGCATAAAAAAAAATATTGTACGAGTATACAATTTTTTAATACATTCGTAAAGTTATAAGCTTATCACAGCAGCGACAGAAACTAACTAGACGATTGATAGAGTGGTGGTCATATACTTTGTTTCAAAATTATATTTCCTCACCGCTGAGAAACGTCATTTTATTGAATTTTATTGAACCGGCGAGCTTTGCTTCAGGGAAAAAAATAATTGTATAATTATCTAATCATTGTTACGCAATGAAAACCGTAATTACCATTCTTACATGTCGAAGGGTGAACAAGATTAGCGCTATTTCGTTTACACATATACGTAATATCAACATCCCGCAATTCACGTTACGTGATCACTGACTATATTGCAGTAGGGAAACTTTTACATATACGTATTAATAACTAGCCTATTATTTTGTTAATTATCGTATGATTGTCTCCTGCAAATCGATTACCTCCGGACGCGGATACGTAATCTCTCGATCGGAACCTTTGAATGCTAGCCATGATATTTATTCCTCGATTTAATTCATTTTTGGCACACGGAAAAATAGGATAATTTTTTGAAATGAAAATGAAAATGACAATTTTCTTAATTCGTATACTCTCGCGACGAAGAAGCAGGTGTCGAAATATAAATGATGCGATCGTTTTAGCTATAAATGTACAATTAAGAGACAGTCGAATTTTTTTTATACTCAAGCAGATATAATAATCATAACGTAGGGTAGGCACATATTTTTTAGTCGCGAATTCCGTGGACGCAGACGCAGAATATTGGAGGCCGCGTAGGTGGGGTGGTTCGTGGAGGATTACGTTCGTTCCATCGATTTTGCGTTCAATGAAGAGTAGAACTGTTCAACCGCGCCTCCAACTCGCGTATAAAACTGGATGTAGAGTTGAATAGAACGAAATCTCTTGATGTGAGTTTTTTTTTCGCTGAACGACGTCTCGTCATCGCGTGAAATGCACAAATAATACTAACAAATTAAGTAATTCTCGAAAGGGATTCGGAAAACTGTGACGATGGGGATAAATTCAACTTCTATTGCGCGTTTTGAAAATATATTATAATATCTAATTGTGAGATTGCATTTGTGAATAATAATTATATTACAATGCCATTTTTATTAAACGTTTGGTGCAATAAAACAGTGAATATTTTTCAGGCGTTACAGGGATTTTTACGGTAAAATGACATAATGAGGGTTCGATTAAGAGACAAGCTTGACTTAAACCACAAAGCTCGAATGACGTTCACCACTTTCATACGTCGGTGACAACGCTTTCTACATACACAGAAATGGATATACAAAAGAAATTTCTGTGCCCTCGCCTGGTTGATTACCTGGCCATTGTGGGGGCAAGACCTCCATCGGCTTCTCGACAGCCCGTTCAGGTAACATAAATAGTTCTGCTCCATCGCTTGGATTACATCTTACGTATTGAAAATTTCTTATAAATGCTTTTATAAAAATCTAACCCGAGTTCCCATGGATATTATAAATTTTTTCGTACAACGAAATTGTATAGAGAAATTGAGATGGATTCTAATAAGGAAGTTTGACAATTTGGCAATGAAATTATCACGGTCCTCCCTAAATTCTATCGATATTTACGACTTCAGGTACCAGAGCTACTACGGAGATATCCTGTGGAAGATCACAAGGATTTTCCACTACCCCTTGACATGGTTTACTTTTGCCAACCCGAGGGCTGTAGTAGCGTAGGACCTAAACGCACAGTCCTGCGAGAAGCTACTTCCTTCACCTTCACACTTACTGACAAGGATTCTGGTAAGTATTCGCTACATTCAGATGAAATGAAAACCCATACGCATGACTCACCTCAGTAATCGAGAAACCATTGAAACAGATTTGATCTGACTCTTGCCCAATCCGAATTTCACAAGAAAACAGAATGCACAATGCACAAATCAATCCAAATTTATCGTTTTATCATTTTCAACTCATGCGTATGCTGTTTGATTCCTTTGAATTCTTTTACATTTGACTTCTACCGCAATTTCAAATTCATCCAATCTGTAATACACGATTCTGTCTATATCCATTGTTGTTCGATTATTGTGTACAAATTTGAATTCATCTGGAATATTTCACCTTATTTTCTACATTCAAAACAATGAAACAATTAATTCGAATTTATTTTCGGTTCATTGAATCAGCTTTCTCGTGAAATTCGAATAGGGAGATCGTCGTAATGAATCCGTTTAAACAAGTTTCAATCTTTTTTCGACTACTGAGAGCATTGACGCCAAAAGACGATACGCGTGCTCACATCCGCCCATCTAGCTTGGAGGCTCTTTCCGAATCTTATTGCCATTTCCATAACATCTGTAACTGATTCGATCTATAATGCATTGATCGTACATTAAAGATAGTGATATATTTTAATATTTATAAAAGTTACGAATAAATGACCATGATTGTGTTCCCACAGGAAAAACACGTTACGGAATATGTGTGAATTTCTACCGACCCATAGAACGCGGCGGAAGTATGGGCGGAGGGGTGACAGGCAGGAGGGATAGGCACAGTACAACTTTTCGTCGTGAAAGCTGGAGAAAAAGCATGGAGAAAAGTTCGGACTCAGCATTTTCTAGGTGCAATGGCATTTCATTTATTATACAATACCACGCAAAGTATATTGCATGTATACGTGGTGTAAAGTAATGTTTTTTATTCGATGACTATGCGACTGTATGTCTAGAGCTGTTCTTTATAGCGACTATAGGAGCAGTGCGGTAGGACCAAGTGACTCTGAAAGGGACTGTCCAAGCAGGAGAGACTCGGACACACCACATGCACCTCATGCCCCAAGACTCGGTGTCACAGCACCGAGCGGAGACAGCGAAAGTGGAGGTAGTCATTCTCCTTCTCCAAGAGCTTCGCGAAAACGTCAGGTGGGTCTGCGACATCGGAAGACAGAGTGGAAGTGTGCCCAAGCAAATGTTGGGACTTGACATTTTCTATATCTTCTTTCAGCGTGTGAGGAATCATTCTTTGACATCGCTCTGCATAATCTCTCATCATCCATTTTTCTCAACATTTCGAGAATGCTTGTTTGTTCTGAAAAAAATCATCGACGCCTGCAACGAGAGTTCTTCCCCGAGGAGGGTGGGAGCCTCGAGACAAATTAACAGGTATGATTGGGCAAAATGCATTTTACTTTTTTTATTTATTCAATGTGAAACATGCAAATTTCACATCACCCGCAGAGACACTGTATGGAGCGCGCTAACAAGTCAGGCTCTTGACGGCACTCCGTCAATTGTACTTCATGATGTCAGAGAAATCGAAACGTGGATTCTGCGACTACTAAGTGCCCCTGTTCCCGTTCCTGGAAAGACTAGAGTAGAAGTTGAAATACTCTCTCCGTCGTTACAACCGCCGCTCTGCTTTGCTCTACCTGATCACACCAGATTTTCATTGGTCGACTTTCCGCTTCATCTTCCCTTGGAATTATTAGGTGTCGACATATGTTTGAAAGTTCTGACGCTCATTTTACTTGAACATAAGGTGATTATAACAGATCTATTATGAATGTCTTGTACTTAATAATTTTCGTTTATTCCATTTTCTGCTGCTATTGTTGAGTGACAATTATTCATTATTTTTCAGCTTGTGCTGCAATCCCGAGATTATAACGCCTTGTCAATGTCAGTTATGGCATTTGTTACCATGATCTATCCACTGGAATATATGTTTCCTGCAATCCCACTGCTTCCGACATGTATGAGCTGTGCAGAGCAACTGCTGCTGGCTCCTACACCATTTGTTATTGGAATTCCAGCAACTTTCTTACTATATAAAAAGAACTTCAGAATGCCCGATGATATTTGGCTCGTCGATTTAGACAGCAATAAAATTACACCACCTAGTGGCTTTGGTGATACATTACCACCGCTGCCTGAACCGGAGGGTACTATTTTAAAGAATCATCTCAAACAGGTTAGTAGAAACAACTAAACTGCACACGTTAAGATTTCGTCAAAGTTGACAAAATGAAAAGCAATTTATTTCTTCGTCACGACTATCTGCCTGTAATGTCTATCAAATCTTTGTTTCTATCTGGCGGCACTAATTCTGTATGAATTTTTCAACTTTTCTGCTGCACCGTGTGTTTCTGAAGGCAATGCAACTCATGGACCAAGTTGGAGCTGGTGTAAATACTCTCTATATACTGTCTTTTTATGCATGAAGCATGTAATTGATCGAATTCAAATAACAAACACGACTCTTTGAATGTGAATTACCAACTCAATTTCTTATTTAGAATCTATGAAAAAGATTTAGATGCTATTTATTGTTCAGGCAATGGGTAGCTTGGTAACCCCGCAACCACAGCAGCCTTCACCACAGCATGCGTCACCACAACCTTTGATGCAGTCGCCTAGTAGAAGAGAAAGCTCCGCGTCGCATCACTCAACTTTAAGGTGTGTTGATTTATACTGAAATGCAGTCAAATAACAGATATCGCTAATTAATTATTTAATGTTGCAGTGTTTCTTCCGCTCGACACCGACCCAGCATGGACTACAGTATGCACAGTCAACATAGTGCTGCAAATTCCCCTGGAACGCCATCCACGTCCAGTCCACATCACGCGTCATTAACACCTTCAATGAGTCCAACTTCGACCCAAAAACAAACCTCTCAACCGTCACCTGGCTTTAATCCATTTATCTACGGAAACGACGTTCATTCCGTTGATGTAGCGACTCGTGTTGCTATGGTCCGCTTTTTCAACTCTCAAAACTTGTTGGCAAACTTCAGCGAACACACAAGAACATTGAGACTCTATCCAAGGCCGGTAGTAGCCTTTCAAATCAATTCGTTCCTGAGATCAAGACCGAGAACCAGCAGTTTTTTGAATAAATTTGCAAGGACGCAAGCAGTCGAATTCTTAGCAGAGTGGTCGCTCACTCCAAGTAATGTGGCTTTCCTGAGAGTACACACAGGTGTATTCGACCCTACTCAAATTGGCGACAAACCGCGTTGGTACGCTCCCAGCTTAGAGCCAATATATTTTCCCGTTTGGGATTCGAACGGTTCCCTGGCTGCAGCAATGAGAACTTTACAACAACTTGAAAATCAGCCAACGGATGAAAGTGGATCTGACTCTGAGGGAGCTGATAGTACCAGTTCGTCTTACTCTTCGCTTAGCGATTTTGTATCGGAAATGGTATCTTCCGATCTTTCACCCAGTGAGTTGAAATCTTTTTCCCAGTACACGAAATTTCTCGCTTGGCTGAGAAATTTAAGACGTTTATTCATCCGTACTCGTACCGTTTTTACAAATTTCAGGCTACCATTGCCCTCAAGCAACGCAGCCGCAACCAATGTCTCTTTCGGTTGATCCAAAGAATGTTTACAATCCCCCTAGTTCTTTACAATATCCTGGCGCTGACGACGATCCCCCTACCAGACCTGGAAGTCCACTAAGTACGTCATCCAGTCAGAGTGATCTGAGCAGTCCCAGTTTCAACAGGGATTCCGAGCTTGAATTAAATCCAAGGATTCAAGAGGGTTCGCAAGCAGCTAAAAGTGATAATGTAAGAATTATGCATAATATCCAGTACTTACTATATACATGAAAAGTGATCTCTTAGGCTATAGATGGCTTTTGCTTAACTTGATTCAGGTATGGAACTGAATGGGTATTCGCCAACTTCTGTTGCCTACCTAATTACATTGATGTTCCATAATAATGTACCCGCAATAGGTGATCAATCGTTTGTACGGATAGGACGTTTTAGAAAGGTACAACAACAGAAATTGGCACCCAACCACTCTGAAGTATCACGTTTTTTTCGTCTTCTCCAAATTGGCGATAAAATGATAAATTGTAGACTAGTTTCAAGAACCAGATGAGAATTGAGCTTTAAAAACATTGGTGCAATGTGCCTTTAGTTGCCTTAATAGATATCAGCACTCAATGCACCTCATTAAAACGCCATTACATATACATAAACGCTACCTCCAAAAAGAACAAAAAATTCATAAACCACTCTGAAGTTGAGAATCTCTTCTACAAGTATAATTATCGTTGCTAATAGAGGAATTGAATATGAAATCATAGGATAAAGAGGAGGGAGGTAGCTTTGAATCAGACTCAGCATCGACAACAGCCACGCCACGCACAATCCTGAGTGCACAAAGTACGGTAGGCCAGTTTGGAAGTGGTGCGGGGTCTTTAGTGACCCCATCACCCAGTGATACAGAGCGCCCTACCACTCCCCACCGGACCTCACGCCTCAATAGATCTGTCACCCCAGTGAGTCAGTTCTCATGCTCACCTCATTCTTTTTCTCCACACAATCATTTGCTGAAGCTTAAATTAGCTTATTGCTATGCTAAGTATGTGTATATAGCTGATGCATGACACCTTTGATAAGCATACCGGTGCTGGGCGATTAATCGGTAGCTTCGATTAATAGAATAATTGATTGATCGAGTTTTTCAATTAATCGATTCATCGCACAGCACTAAACCATGCTACTAAAGTACTTCAAATTATAAGCGATATCGTCGATGAGCTTTTAAGTACAGTAACGCGCTCGAGTAAAATCGGTATGTGTGTCAATATGTGATTAAGAAATTACTACAACGTATCTAAAGTTTAAATTATATGCGTGTGCTCTGATTTAAAAAAAATATTTTTTTTTTTTTTCGTCACTGAAACTAAAAGATTTACCAGGGCTGATTGAATATTACAGCTTCGATATGCAAATACATCATATTTTCCTCATTGCTTAATGGATTTGATATTTTCTCGTCACAATCTCATGCCATTTGCCAAAACTTGACTTGAACGCAAATATTCTTTCTTGTCGACGTATTTCTAGTTGTTCTATCCGCACTGTGTATGTATGTACACAAATAAACAATTGTCCTTACATTTCGGACAACAGTTCTCAATACAATTACTTATACATTCCTAAGTGGCGAAGGTACCATACTAAAGTTTTCAGTCAATTTTTTGTCAGTACAAGATCTGAATGTACTATTTACCAATGTTTAGAATTAAAGTTTACGATCTGTTCACTGTAAATAGTCATCACGTTTCGGTGGATAATACAAACTTTCTTTGCACTTTAAGGTTCCGCCACTCAGTCCAGGGCCGCAACGCCAACCAAGTGTAGGCAATGTTCTGGCACGTACATCGAGCTTCGGATCAGCGGTTGGACCTCTTCTTCCAAGACAACCAAGTAGTGGCAGTAACAATGGGTCACCTACATTACCTCGTCAAGCGACTACTGGTAATGGCGTTCAGCGTCATCATAGTGGAAACAGCAATGTTCCTCGGCAAAACAGTGGAAATAGTACTGGAACCGGTGTGATCAGACAGGGGTCGCAAGGGTCGTTATTTGAACAATTTGCCTCACAAGCTAAAGATTTAGTTAGGGAGACGACAAGACAGAGTAGTCAAGATGGACTGCTCGCTCATATGGACAAGGTATTAAGTGGTCAAACATCGTTTTTCTTTGTCAAATTGATTCGAGATTTGTGTGATAAGAGCGATAATTTTTTTTGAACTAGCTGAAGCATCAAGCGAGGGAAAAAATAAATGAAGCTGGCGAAGAAAGCTTATTTGCACCTTTGGAACAGGTAAACTGTATTCTCTGATAGAATTTTTAGTAAATTAAGATCCATCATCAAAGTTTAAGTATTGATATAATAATTTTCAAACATAGCTTACGCAGCAAACGAAGAAAGCTATGGGTGAAGCATCGAAGTCAGTTCAGGAAGTATCAAAGAATGCCTTAGAAGCGAGTAAAACAGCTGCAGGTGTTAGTAAAAATACCTTTGATGATCTGA
The DNA here is from genome assembly GCF_021155785.1 of Neodiprion fabricii. Classification (NCBI taxonomy): domain Eukaryota; kingdom Metazoa; phylum Arthropoda; class Insecta; order Hymenoptera; family Diprionidae; genus Neodiprion; species Neodiprion fabricii. Next base: position 4,275,071 of record NC_060244.1, read on the forward strand.
CCTATGTGGGAAAGAGCACTTTTGGTGATTTGACTAAAAGTGCTAAAGAAGCTGCGACCAAAAAAGGGTTGCTCAAGGTAAAGCTATATATCTAATAGTGTGTTTGTTGTAAATAGAATAATTACACCGTGATCTTTAATTTTCATAAGTCTGTCAACATTTTTCAGGGACTCAGTGATT